>NC_052159.1:35006983-35359436 GCF_902713615.1 Scyliorhinus canicula
GAAAAGTGTGACATGCTTTTTTCATTGATACTAAATAGACCATGGATTAGATAGGGTGGATAAAGGGAGGATGTTCCCGATGGTGGGTGTGTCCAGAACCAGGGGTCACAGTCTGAGAATTCAGGGTAGACTATTTAGGACACACATGAGGAGACATTTCTTCACCCAAAGAGTGGTGAGCCTGTGGAAGTCATGGCCACAAGAAGTAGTGAGGCTAAGACATTGAATACATTCAAGAGGCGGCTAGATATGGCACTTGAGGCAAATGGGATAAAGGGTTATGGGGAAAAACAGGATTAGGCCATTGAGTTGGACGATCAGCCATGATCATGACAAATGGCGGAGCAGGCTTGAAGGACCAAATGGCTTCTTCCTGCTCCTATCTTCTATGTTTCTATATAAGATCAGAGGTGGGCATTTGACCCCAAGTGTCTGCTCTGCCATTCGATCATGGCTGATAGGTTTCTCTTTCTCATTCTCCTGCCTTCGCCCCATAATCCCTGATCCCCTTATTAATCAAGAATGATATATATTTGCTAATGATTTTGGAACTCGATGCTATTTTGCAGTTGATGAAAATAGAAATGAAACTCATTCCAGATTACTTATGAAATGATGTGTGAATGCATTATGTATGTTTTGAGTTGGGCCAGTCCATCAATATTGCATGATTATCATCACAACAAACTAGATTAACTAATTGCTTACAAATATTGAATTTAACACATCAATTACAATCTTTTCTAACTGGCAGGCTGGAGATAACAGGTAATTGTTGCTTCAGAAGTATTTAGAACTCTTTTTATGAATAGCTAATTGTTGATTTGTCGGTTTTTACCACAGTGTTGGTAGATTCATGCCAGTGTCATGGTTTGTAGTATCAACAACTGAATTAAACACAAATTCAATTTCATTGAAAGCAGCTGTCTGGAGAATTGAAAACATTGCTATCCTTTTTTGGTTAAGTGGTGTGTAAAAAACAACCATTGAGAAGGACTGATTCATTGACCATAAACATTACATTTAAATATATGTGTGTGCACTTACTTCAGCACTTTCCTCATTATATGAACTAACTGGGCAACATTCACAGACCAGTATGCAAAATACAAGCCCTTCGGTTCTGGGCTTGTGTCATTGCTATCATATCGTAACGAAAGCATTCAGCTGGACAGTATTAAGAGATGCTACATAAGAGAACAGAATCAGGAACACTTTTAAAAGGAGAAGGATAGGGCCATATGGCAGGGAAAGGTTTATAATGGGGGAGGGGTAGTTATGATGCGATTAGGCAAGAATTAGGGAGCATAAGATGGGAACAGAAACTGTCAGGGAAAGACACAAATGAAAAGTGGAGCTTGTTCAAGGAACAAATACTGTGTGTCCTTGATAGGTGTGTCCCTGTCAGGCAGGGAGGAAATGGCCGTATGAGGGAACCATGGTTCACAAAAGGGGTTGAATGTCTTGTCAAGAGGAAAAAGGAAGCGTATGTAAGGGTGAGAAAACAAGGGCTTAGGAGAGCTAGGAGGGGGCATGAGAAGTCCTTGGCGAGTCGGATCAAGGAAAACCCCAAGGCTTTTTACTCTTATGTGAGAAATAAAAGAATGACCAGGGTGAGGGTAGGGCCGGTCAAGGACAGTAGTGGGAACTTGTGCATGGAGTCAGAAGAAATAGGAGAGGCGTTGAATGAATACTTTTCTTCAGTGTTCACCAAGGAGAGGGGCCATGTTTTTGAGGATGACAATGTGATACAGGCGGGTAGGCTGGAGGAGGTAGATGTTCTGAGGAAGGATGTATTGGCAATTTTGAAGAACCGTAGGGTCAACAAGTTCCCTGGGCTAGATGGGATATATCCAAGGATTCTTTGGGAGGCAAGGGATGAGATTGCAGAGCCTTTGGCTTTGATCATTGGGTCCTCACTGTCCACTGGGATAGTGCCAGAGGACTGGAGAATGGCGAATGTTGTTCCTCTGTTCAAGAAAGTGAATAGGAATGACCCTGGTAATTACAGGCCAGTTAGTCTTACTTCAGTGGTCGGTAAGTTAATGGAAAAGGTCCTGAAGGATAGGATTTATGACCATTTAGAAAGATGCAGCTTAATCCGGGATAGTCAACACGGATTCGTGAAGGGTAAGTCTTGTCTCCCAAATTTAATTGAATTCTTTGAGGAGGTAACTAAGTGTATCGATGAAGGTAGAGCAGTTGATGTCGTATACATGGATTTTAGTAAGGCGTTTGATAAGGTTCCCCTTGGTCGGCTTATGAAGAAAGTAAGGAGGTGTGGGATAGAGGGAAAATTGTCCAATTGGATAAGTAACTGGCTATCACATAGCAGACAGAGGGTGGTGGTGGATGGAAAATTTTCAGACTGGAGACCAGTTACTAGCGGTGTACCACAGGGATTAGTGCTGGGTCCTCTGCTATTTGTGATTTTTATCAATGACTTGGAGGAGGGGGCTGAAGGGTGGGTCAGTAAATTTGCTGATGACACCAAGATTGGTGGAGTAGTGGATGAGGTGGAGGGCTGTTGTATGCTGCAAAGAAACATTGATAGGATGCAGAGCTGGGCTTAAAAATGGCAGATGGAGTTTAACCTTGATAAGTGTGAGGTGATTCATTTTGGTAGAAAAATTTGAATGCGGATTACAGGGTCAATGGCAGGGTTCTGAGGAATGTGGAGGAACAGCGAGATCTTGGGGTTCATGACCACAGATCTCTGAAGGTTGCCACTCAAGTGGATAGAGCCGTGAAGAAGGCCAAAAGTGTGTTAGCGTTTATTAACAGGGGGCTTGAGTTTAAGAGCCATGGGGTTATGCTGCAACTGTAGATGACGACATTTGGAGTATTGTGTGTAGTTCTGGTCACCTCACTATAGGAAGGATGTGGAAGCATTGGAAAGGGTGCAAAGGAGATTTACCAGGATGCTGCCCGGATTGGAGGATAAAAGTTGAGGGAGCTAGGGCTTTTCTCTTTGGAGCGGAGGATGAGAGGCGACTTAATAAAGGTTTATAAGATGATGAGGGGGATCGATAGAGTGGACATTCAGAGACTATTTCCTCGGGTGGTTGTAGCTGTTACAAGAGGGCATGCTATAAGGTTCAGGGTGGTAGATATAGGAGGGATGTCTGAGGTAGGTTCTTTACTCATCGAGTGGTTAGGGTGTGGAATGGACTGCCTGCTGTGATCGTGGAGTCGAACACTTTAGGAACTTTCAAGCGGTTATTGGATAGGCACATGGAGCACACCAAAATGAAAGGAGTTGGGTAGCTTGATCTTGGTTTCGGACAATGCTCGGCACAACATTGAGGGCCTGTTCTGTGCTGTAGTGTTCTAAAATGTTCAAATAAAAAACATCCCACTTTGACCTTCCCATTTTGGAAGGTCTAATGCAGGTAGGGAATATACAGTGAATGGTAGAACCCTCAAGAGTATTGAAAGTCAGAGAGATCTAGGTGTACAGGTCCACAGGTCACTGAAAGGGGCAACACAGATGGAGAAGGTAATCAAGAAGGCATTCGGCATGCTTGCCTTCATTGGCCGGGGCATTGAGTATAAGAATTGGCAAGTCATTTTGCAGCTGTCCAGAACCTTAGTTAGGCCACACGGAGTATAGTGTTCAATTCTGGTCCCCACACTACCAGAAAGATGTGGAGGTTTTAGAGAGGGTGCAGAAGAGATTTACCAGGATGTTGCCTGGTATGTAGGGCATTAGCTATGAGGAGCGGTTGAATAAACTCGGTTTGTTCTCACTGGAACGACGGAGGTTGAGGGGCAACCTGATAGAGGTCTACAAAATTATGAGGGGCATAGACAGAGTGGATAGTCAGAGGCTTTTTCCCAGAGCAGAGGGATCAATTACTAGGGGGCATAGGTTTAAGGTGCGAGGGGCAAGGTTTAGAGGAGATATACAAGGCAAGTTTTTTTACACAAAGGGTAGTGGGTGCCTGGAACTCGCTGCCGAAGGAGGTGGTGGACGCAGGGACGATAGTGACATTTAAGGGGTATCTTGACAAATACATGGATGGTAATAGAGGGATACAGACCCAGAAAGTGTAGAAGATTTTAGTTTAGACGGGCAGCGTGGTCAGCGCGGGCTTGGAGGGCCAAAGGGCCTGTTCCTGTGTTGTACTTTTCTTTGTTCTTTGTTCTTTGATCCTTGAAAAATATTAGATCCAATGAGGATTTCCCATCCAGTATGTAACACACAAAGCAAACAGGGTTCTTGGGTTTCTGAGGAGGGATCTCTGGTATTGCAACAGTAATAGCTAAGTTATAGCTTTTAATAATCATTTGTTCTTCCAATCCTGGACTATGCAAGTTGTGTGTGGGATCCTTATACGGCGAGAGATATAAATAAGATGGAAGTGATCCAGAGACTCAGCACTTGTCAGTGTGGGAAAGACACCACTGCCACATCCTTGGTCAAAGATTGGAATGGGAATCACTACATCAAAGAAAGGAGAATAACAGACTGACATTGTTCTATAGAATATGGACCGGACTAGTGGAAGTCAACAGAAACAAGTACCTCGTGCCCTCTGGCAATTCTAAAACAGGCAGTCACCCACACAAACTATAAAGACCGTTTGTTTCCACGATTTGTCTCGGTAATCTTTCCGCCCCGAGGGCAATTTCACATTGGAACAAGCTGCCAAAGGAAATAATCACAATCCCATTACGGCAAATCTTCAAGATCCATTTCTAGATTATTTTCATTTATAAATGTTCATTATCAGGACTACCGTTTCAGCAGATCATACCTGGTTAAGCTAACATTATCCATATAAATGTAGGCGGAATATGGATACTAGTCTGACACATTAGTGCTGACACTGTCAAAGCGGAAGACTGAAAGAAAACTGCACGATGCTTATTGTTCAAAGTAGTTTGGATGATTTTTACATCATCAGGTGATGCTAGAGCAGAATTTTTGAAACTGAGGGTCATGACCTCCGGGCCGGTGTCAGGAGGGTCAGGGAGCGATTGGTCATGCCGTTCCCCCGGCAGAAGCGCCCAACCTATCGCCATTTCCAAGGTCTCAGTCAATGCGGTAAATGTGAATTGTGGTAAAGTCCAGAAGGGCTAGTGTAATTGTCAAATAGCACCCTTTCATTCTCGGCGAAGGTATGGTATAGAGTTGATGTTTAGTTGGAGGCTGAGGTTAAAAAGAGTAGCTCCTTTCATCACTGCTCATCATGGAATCATAGATTACCTACAGTGCAGAAAGAGGCCAATTGGTCCATCGAGTCTGCACTAGTCCTCCTGAGAAAACACTGTACCTAGGACCATCTCCCCGCCCTATAAGAACATAAGAACATAAGAACTAGGAGCAGGAGTAGGCCATCTGGCCCCTCGAGCCTGCTCCGCCATTCAATTAGATCATGGCTGATCTTTTGTGGACTCAGCTCCACTTTCCAGCCCGAACACCATAACCCTTAATCCCTTTAATCTTCAAAAAACTATCTATCTTTACCTTAAAAACATGTAATGAAGGAGCCTCAACTGCTTCGCTGGGCAAGGAATTCCATAGATTCACAACCCTTTGGGTGAAGAAGTTCCTCCTAAACTCAGTCCTAAATCTACTTCCCCTTATTTTGAGGCTATGCCCCCTAGTTCTGCTGTCACCCGCCAGTGGAAACAACCTGCCCGCATCTATCCTATCTATTCCCTTCATAATTTTAAATGTTTCTATAAGATCCCCCCTCACCCTTCTAAATTCCAACGAGTACAGTCCCAGTCTACTCAACCTCTCCTCATAATCCAACCCCTTCAGCTCTGGGATTAACCTAGTGAATCTCCTCTGCACACCCTCCAGCGCCAGTACGTCCTTTCTCAAGTAAGGAGACCAAAACTGAACACAATACTCCAGGTGTGGCCGCACTAACACCTTATACAATTGCAACATAGCCTCCCTAGTCTTAAACTCCATCCCTCTAGCAATGAAGGACAAAATTCCATTTGCCTTCTTAATCACCTGTTGCACTTGTAAACCAACCTTCTGTGACTCATGCACTAGCACACCCAAGTCTCTCTGAACAGCGGCATGCTTTAATATTTTATCGTTTAAATAATAATCCCGTTTGCTGTTATGCTCATATACTCATATACTCATAACCCCACCTAACCTTTGGAACCTAAGGGGCAATTGATCATGGTCAATCCACCTAACCTGCACATCTTTTGGACTGTGGGAGGAAAGCGAAGCACCCAGATGAAACCCACACAGACACAGGGAGAACGTGCAAACTCCACGCAGTCACCCAAAGTGGGCACAGTTGCTTCACTGCTCCAGTGTCCCAGGTTCGATTCCCGGCTTGGGCCACTGTCTGTACGAAGTCTGCACGTTCTCCCAGTGTCTGTGTGGGTTTTCTCCGGGTGCTCCAATTTCCTCTCGTAGTCCAAAGATGTGCAGGCTAGATGGATTGGCCATGTTAAAATTGCCGCTTGGTGTCCAAAATGTGGGGTACGGGGATATGGCGGGGCATGCTCTTTCAGAAGGTCAGTGCAGACGCGATGGACTGAATGGCCTCCTTCTGTGCTGCAAGGATTCTCTGATTCTTATGAACAGCTACTACCAACGTTTTCATTGAGAATGGCAACCACTGCCACCTTTTTAATGGAAATAAATGAGTCTGTGTGGAGTCTTCCCACCAGAAGCAGCAGCAGAGAGCGATTCACGCTTCTTGCACACACTGCTGACATCAAACACCCTGCAGGCTTTTAGTGCAAAATCATTTTCCAGCTGCTGGTAAGCAAGTCAAGTGAACTGTGAAGGTGAATGATTTTCTTAAAAGTAAGAGATGGCCAGAGACTCAAATAGGCAGTTTACCTATCGGACAGGATCTCACAACAGTATCTGGTGGAGAGAGCTGCACAGGAGAGCCCAGGACAGAGCAGTGCTAGTGCTAGCTCTGTACAGCGCTTCAGAGCCTCAGGTTAACAACCTCCAAAGAAGAAACTTCACTCCGAAATAAAGCTGTATAAAGAGTTGTTGAGGTATGGATTTGTCAATTGTGCCAATGCAGATAAGGGGCGGGATTCTCCGAACCCCCACCGGGTCAGAGAATCGTTGGGGGGGCGGCGTGAATCCCGCCCCCGCCCGATGCCGAATACTCCGGCACCAGAGATTCGGCGGAGGTGGGAATCGCGCCGGTTGGTGGCTGCCTGCAGCGGCCTCTCCGGCAATTCTCCGACCCGCGGTGGGCCAAAGTTCCGCCCTTTCTTTTCCAGTCCCGCCAGTGTAAATTAGACTAGGTCCCTTACCGGCGGGACCTGGCGGTGTGGGCGGGCTCCGGGGTCCTGGGGGGGGGGGGGGGGGGCGGGGCGATCTAGTACCGGGGGGCCATACCCGGCACACGATTGGGGCCCACCAATTGGTGGGCCGGCCTCTCTGCCCCCTGGCCTCCTTTCCTCCGTGCCGGCTCTTGTAGCCCTGTGCCATTTGCCGTCTGGTCCGGCGCGGGGAAGAAGGCCATTGCGCATGTGCTAATTGGCGCTGGCCCAACTGCGCATACACTGACACCGCAGCACCAGGTTCAGGCCGGGTTCGGCAGCTGGAGCAGCTTAGGCCGCTCCAGCGCCGTCATAGCCTCCTGTGGGCCGCAGAATGGGGTCCCGGAACCGGCGCCGACGCTGGAGTAAAACACTCCCGTTTTTACTCCAGCGTCGGCACTTAGCCGCCCGATGTTGCTGTAGCTGACCTGTGATACCACTTTAAAAACATACCAAAAACCCATGAGGCTGTCAGCATTCTGCAGTAGCATCTCTCAGGAGTATCCAATGCTGAGTGAAAGAAACATTTTGTTACTATTGCCCTTCACAACGACCGATATATGCAAGGTTGGATTTTCCGTTTTCCTGAAGATGACACAAAGTTTGCACCTGATACATGCATTGCCCTCTCCTCCTTTGAACCTGATTTATGTGAAATACTGAGAGCCAAGTAGATATTAAAGGTAAGCAAATGTGGCGTGAATCCCGAAGGTCAGCCGGTTGGCAAAAGTGAATCCCGGGAAAGAAAGTTTGAAGAACACTGGTGTAGAGGATGGTGACGTGGGTTTAGCCACTGTTTCACATGTTTGATTCATGCTCTTCACTGAGTTAGCTTATCCCAGCTCGGATATAGTGGTCTAAGCAGTCTGGAAGAGGAAAGTTGGTCAGGGTTCCTGTTGCTGACCACTGGTCATTGACCTTTTGATGATTGTGCAGTTGTGTGACATCAGACGAAGACGGGAGACAGCACTCGATGAGGCCTCACAAGAACAAATAGCATGCCAAGGCTCATTGTCAAATGTTGAAAATATTAATCACAGACACTTGGATGAGATAGCAGAGATGACCGGCACCTGTGGAACCGTAGCACAGAAAGTGAGTGGGATCAGTCATGCCACATGCTTTACACCTTGTCCAACAATACTGCCCATTGCAGTAAATGGAAAATAAAACCAGGAGCGGAGTAACATGGGTGGATGAGCCAACCTCATTAGGTTCCTGTCAGGTAGACTACACTGATATGGTCTACTGAACAGAAAGATGTTAATATATGCCCATGTTTTCAAATGGACTGTACATTTCGTAATAGTTCTCAGACAGAGTGGGCCAGAGCACCCAATGGAGTATTACGTTTTATTTTGCCATTCAATTTTCTCCAGTTTATGGCCCCTCCATTGTTCTTTTTGTCTTCTGAAGTTTCCCGGGATGTTGCCTGTCCACTGTTGTGTTGTCCAATGCTGATGTGAAAGCCAAGACAGTGACTATTAGGACATGTGCCATAGTATAGAACACCAGTAAGGATGAAAAACATAGGAAGAAAATTTAAGTAATTCAAGAATAGTTAGGTAAGATCAAACCAGATGAAAAGCCTGAAAGTTTTGGAAGAAGAGAAGACTGAGGAGAATAAGGAATTTTGAGGTGAAGCATGAGAGTAGTTGATGGTATGATGAGTCTTGAATTCAATGGCTTGAATTGTGCTGCGATGAGTTGAATTATTTTCAGTGCAGATCAAAGGCTAGTGTAACTTTAATAACGACATTGCCGCTTCACTCCTCCTGGAGAAACGGTGTGAATTACCTAGATGGGAATTGCTAATCTGTGTTGTTAAAGAGGCTTAGTATCTGTAACAATGTCATCTTGTTCAGGTCCTGGAGCAAGACCATAATCCTTAGTTGCGGAAACAGTGCATTGCTTTTAAGACAATGATTAGCAGATGTTTTTTGAGATATTCTGAAAGTCACTTGATCCTCATTCTCTTTTCTGAAGTATTACTGTCTATCTGAAATATAGTTTACCTATGGAATCAACTTATTGTGGCTTTTCCCTCTTAACAGAACAATAAGTGCATTGTATTGATCTAGGACTGGTCTCTTCAGCTATTAATAATTTCAAAAAGTCTACCTGGAGTTTGTACATAAAAACAACCTATGAGATAGCATGGTAAGATATTTCAGAAGCATTAGAAATAAATTGTTTAGGACATTAGGGAATTAACAATAAATAAAACAGTTATAGTAGTAAAATAGGTGATTATAAATGTACATGCTTTGTTGCTATCGGGTGAGGAGAGGTGGAATGGCTTCCCCTTTCCCACTCCCCACCCCTCTGCTTTGACCGCAATAGGTTTTTTATTAAAGAATATGCTTGCCAGTTCAGTGAATGTTTCACTGTTTATGTGCTTTGACTGTAAAAGACACAAACAGACAACTTTCCTCGAGATTCTTTAAAAATGAAACAGGATTGTTTAATTGTTCTTAACCCGAAGAAAAATAAAAACAATTCCATTTTCCACACACACACACTCAGGTTTCCACATACAAAAATAGCTTACAAAGTAGGAAGGTAGATTAAGTGATATTTTTAAAGTTCAATAAAGATCAAAGTTATATGGTTCTGTGATGACTGGAAGACTTTAGGAATACTTTATTTTAAGTATTGGGCAATTTAAGGATTAAAAACCTGGGGTTAAAGTGTGTTTGACTGCAGTGGTCATGTTTTTAAAAAAATTCTGTTTTCAGGGACCTGGGTGTTTTAGCAGCCATAAGGTAAAATTGATCAAGGAATGTATTTTTCAGTCTGGACTAATGAACTGTGGTTTGACAGGAGACGTCCCTGGGCAGTTAATGTGCTTTGCAGCCTGCGGAAATAATTTGTTGTTTTCAGCTTGGGGAGATGAGGTCATTGCTGGGTGGAACTAAGGAAGGCAGACAGACACTTTGAAAGCATTGGAGAGGCAGGTTTTGTGGAGAAACTTTAGAGGGAGGAGTTAAATTTTGATTTGCCTGATGCTGAGTCCACAATTCTCCCACAGTAAGATAGATTGAGATCTGTATGCTTCTTGTCTTGTTGTTATTTAAGGTGTAAATTGAAATCTACTTTTTTAGATGTGAAGTTGAAAAGCTTAATATTGTGGTTATAATAAAGTATTGTTTTGAAAGTAACCAAGCACTATGTCTTCATGCAATGACTCCTGGAGTGAATCATTCTTTCAAATGAACTAAAATATTGGAGTTTCAGTCCAATATCCTAGCCACTGTTGGGGTCTGGTCTGGGATCATAATAGTTTTCATAGGTTGGTAGCTTGGGATGGATACAAGCTGAGCTGGGCTGTCCTTCTGGTTTCGGTATTGAGCTGGTTTAAAGATGTAGATTAATAATTTATCTGTTCTTCTGGAGACAGCATCTGCTGTTGAATTCTATAAAAAAAAATCTCTGCCCATAGCACGTGGGTAATCAAAAAAGCAGACAGAGCCTGAGCTTGGAGGAATAGGTGGAGAGATAGATAGTTCTCCTTGGTTCTTGGAGTAAATAAGATTTGCCAAGTAAATTTTCCTTTTCATGGCTGAAGTTAGGTGGGATCCTAAAAATGTCTCATAAATAATTATTCTATACTCTTGGCACAAGGTAATGTCCCAAAATGAAATACCGAGCTGCAATTCAAAATACCTTTTTTGCATATGATTCTGAATTCAAATGGAGTTTAATTACTTTGAGGGCATTCTAATGGAGGAGACCTTATTTTATTACAGATTGAAGCCTAATAATATGCAACAATTAACCAAGTCTGTTGTGTTGTACGTAGTCATAACTTGGACTTCAACTTGACGTTTCAGACTGCCTGGTACCTGTTCTGTGGATATTACAACCAAAATATAAACACACTTTGGACCCCTCAGTATCGGCTGTAACCTCCTGTTATAACCTGCCTGCTTACCATTGGCTGGGGACTAATGACAATCCCACAATCCTATGGGAGTATGAGCTTCCCCAATGAGGGGGGCGGAGAAATCATTAGCAGACTCCCTGCATAAATAGAGCTGGCCAGTTTGGAACTAGCAGAGAGAGAGGAGTGAGCAGAAAGCGACGACGTAGACGACGACGTAGACGACGACGTAGACGACGACGTAGACGACGACGTAGACGACGACGTAGACGACGACGTAGACGACGACGTAGACGACGACGACGTAGATGTAGACGACGTAGACGTAGACGACGACGTAGACGTAGACGTAGACATTTCTTTGTATCCTGAAAACTTGTGCTGGATTCTTCGTGGCCCTCACAAAACCTCCTTAACGAAACATTGGGAAGAAATAAGCTACCTTTTCATTCACTCAATACCTACTCCATCCCTCTTCATTCTCGCTGTACCAGGGTGAAGTCAGGATGAGAAGGAGACCAGTCTGTCCATTACACCTATGTCAGCTCCATACAAAATTATCCAGTTAGTCCATATACTCTGTCCCCATAACCCTGCAAGTTTTACTTTTCAAATATATATTTAATTCTGTTTTGAAGACTTAAAAGAATCTGCTTCCACCTCTCTTTTAGACAATGGATTCCAGTTTTATTTAAAATAAAACTCCACATTCCCAATCTGGTTTTGTTGCTAATTTTTTTAAAATTATACTTTCATGGGATGTGGGTATTGCTGGCAAGGCCAGCATTTATTGCCCACCCCCAATTGCCCTTCAGAAAAGTGGTGAGTCATCTTCTTGAAATGTTGCAGTCTATCTGATGCAGAGATACTTAGAGCTGTTAGGAAGGAGTTCCAGGATTTTGATCCATTGACAGTGAAGGAAGGGTGATATAGTTCCAAGTAAAGATTGTGTGTGACTTGGAAGAGAACTTGCAAGAGGTGGCCTTCCCATTTGTCTGTTGCCCGCGTGTTCTGGCTGTAGAGATTGCAAGTTTGGAAGGTGCCGTTGAAGGAACCTTTTTCAAGTGTGTAGTGTATAAGGTACAGTGCTGCCCCTATACATCGGCGGTGGAGGAAGTGAATATCTAAGATGGTGGATGGGTGCTAATCATCAATGGGTGCTTTGTCCTGGATGGTGTTGAGCATCTTGAATGTTGTTGGAGTTGCCCTCATCAAGGCACATGGGGAGAATTTCCATCACACTCCTGACTCGTGCATTGTAGATGGCGGACAGGTTTTGGGGAATCAGGATGTGAGTTACTCTCCACAGAATTTCCAGCCTCTGACCTGCTCTTGCAAATACAGCATTGTCACTGGTCTCGTAATCCAGAAACCCAAGGTTATTGCTCTGGGACTCCGGTTCAAATCTCACCATGGCAGATGGTGAAATTTGAATTCCATTTTAAAAACTATGCCATTGAAAGTCTAGTGACGACCATCCATTGTCAATTGTTGTTAAACCCATCTGGTTCACTGATGACCTCACGTGGAGGAATCCGCCATCTTAACCTGGTCTGGCCTACATGCGACTCCAGATCTACGCCCTCTTATAGGCCCTCTGAAATGGCCTAGCATGACATTCAGTCCAAGAGTAATTTGGGATGGGCAATGAATGCAGGCCTAGCCAGCGACACAAGCCCCATGAATGAATAAGAAAATAATTCAATGACCCTGCCTTCACCACCTTCTGCGCAAAGAGTTCTAAAGTCACAAAACCCTCACAGCGCCAAAACCCGGGTTTCAATCTGGCCATGGGTGACTGTCTGTGTGGAGTTTTCACATTCTCCCCGTGTCTGCGTGGGTTTCCTCCGGGTGCTCCGGTTTCCTACCTCAGTCCAAAGATGTGCAGGTTTAGGTGGATTGGCTAAAATTGCCCCTTAGTATCCAGGGAGTGCAAGTTGGGGGGGAGGGTTATGGGGATAGGGTGGGGGACTGGGCCGAGGTAGGGTGCTCTTTCAGAGGGTCAGTACAGACTCATTGGGCTGAATGGCCTCCTTCTGGACTGTAGGCCCCTAGTTCTCCCCCAAGAAGTAGCATCCTTTCCATGTACGTGTCATGCGTAGGAAATGGATGTTAGGCTGGACGTCAACCCATATTTTTACTGTTGATTGTTGAGTGACAGACAAAGCAGAGAGCAGTCTCTGATCTTCCAGTTCCATCTCTAAACTAGTCCAACCCGACGTGGACTGGTTTAACCCAAAGGCCTGTTTCTGTGCCATCTATCTGATAGATAGGACTTCAGTCCGGAATAAACAGCATTTTATTCACAAAAGAGAATAAGGACAATGACAATGGCATTTTTAATTTGCATGTGTTATGATGATAATGAGGGCCTTGCAGTGGCTCAGCTGTGATGCGTTGTGTTTACATCTGATGCAATACTGCTGTTTGCTGACTATTTTAACCAGAATTTCAGAAGTGAGTACATGTTGCTGAATCATTGCGGAATCTAAGCAGATTGAAACCATTAATTTACAATTTTTGTTTTTCAAAAAGTAAGAAAAAAAAACTGTGATTTTAGGTAAGGTAAGGTCCAAAAAAACTGAACAAAACCTGTCAGTTAAACTATCTGGTATTCGACAAATACAACAGAAGTCACAATATTATTTTAAATTACTTTACTCCAACATAAATTGATGAATGCAGAACTATGATCAAGGGAATTTCGAACAGAATATACGAGATCAAAAGACCAAATAAGTCAAGGCTGCCTTTGACACACTTGCCTCGATTTTAACCTGTTGGTGGGATTTTGGGCAGAGGGAGAAGGGACTGTTAAGAGGTTGTGAAACCTGGAAGAATCAGTTTCTGGAATATCCTGCAGAATTTAATGGCAGGATGCCTTTGAGTGTGGTTCTTGCCCACAGTCAGCCTGGCAGGTGGGATAAAGTTCTTTCACGGACAAAGCCTGCTTTATAGGGTCGAGCCGTGGAGAGCAGGTTGACCCGTTGAAGGGCTGAGAGAGGTCGCAGGAAAGATAGGGTACTTTCTGTAGTACAATGTGGTAGTTGCTGGAATTATGTGTATAATGCCTATGATGGCAAATATGGTTGAAGAAAGCCTTAAGTGCTGTGCGCCAGGAAATATTTTGCAGGTTACAATCCCTCCTTCCTTTTTTGTTCAATTTCTGTTGCTATCATGTTGTCACTCCTTCGGGCAAAATACTGCTCCTGATTTATTTCTGGCTGCTATTCTGTAATCAGATAACAGGAAACAATTTTAT
Organism: Scyliorhinus canicula; assembly: GCF_902713615.1. NCBI lineage: Eukaryota > Metazoa > Chordata > Chondrichthyes > Carcharhiniformes > Scyliorhinidae > Scyliorhinus > Scyliorhinus canicula. The sequence continues at coordinate 35,021,401 of NC_052159.1, forward strand.
GCACGTTTCATATCAGGTTTTGATAGCTTTTTGCACCCACAAGATAGCTACTTGGAACTGTTCTGTCAGACGCTCTTATGAACCAACAAAATGTGAATCAGTTCAAGTTCGAGAACCACTTTAGTCTGAGGTTAGCCTGCCTGCTGAAAGTTCGCTTCAGTGTTACTAATTAGTGGGTGGCAATAGAGTGTCTGCATATCTGAATTCCTTTGAAACAATTTCTCTAAAAAACCGTAGACAGTTGTATGCATATTGACGGCCATTATTTTGGAGCAAATTTTGAACAACCCTGTTTATTCATTGATAAAATGCCCTCATGCCCCTGAATGATTCAGGGAGCAGGTCTGTAGCTCTCCAAAGTTTCCTCCACTTCCCAGTAAGTTTATTATTCATGCCAAAGCAAACACGCCCTGTGATACTGCAGATTACAGAGAAGCCCAGGGAGCTCTGCACAATATCAGTCAGAGTATTTGTTGAAATTTCCACATTGATTAGGATCAGCAATGTGCCAATTCAATTTGTAGCCTTTGAGGTCCTTCATATAACAGCAGTCGTGAGGCCAGAACACATTCATGCCTGATAATGATTTGTTTTTGCCATTTTCTTGTTGAGAAACATATTCTCTGACAATTTCTTTTGTAAATATATAGGTATGATTTTACATGCGATAAATAAATCAGACTACATTTCCTTGCCAAATAATGAAGCAAATGGCAAGTTAACTAATTATTACTTGACACTGATGCTAATAAAGGTTTTTAATATACAAATTAAGACTTGAAAACAATTAGAGCTTCTTTGCCTTATGAAAAGGCAAAATGGTAGAAGTGTTTAAAATTATGAAAGGGTTGAACAGGTATTAAAGCAGATTGTTTCCAATAATTGAGAGGTTGAGAAAGTGGTGGCTCAATACAAAACATAATGTCAGACCCTTGGAATAAGTAGGTATTTAGAACCATTGCAGATGACTTGAAAGAAACAGCAAAGTCACATCGAAGTCCACAACCATCGTGAGTGATGATATCTGAGCTGGATTCATCACGATACAGCGTTGCCTCAAGTAGGTGTTGACGCTATAATGATTTTCATCTGTTCCCTGACAGAAAGACCTCCAGACGCAATCATCACATTCAAATTGGATGCTTTGAGCACTATTATTTCCTCTTGTCTCTGCTGCTATTCAGTCTACATTGCGGGAACACCCACAGTGAATTGTGTGGTAAAAGGACCTGTGACAAAAGGATGGGAAGCAAAAAAATGTCCTTGTTGAAACTGCTGACAAACAAATACAGAATCCTTTCTCAGTTGCACAGGTGAGAATTTGTCTTTCTATTCAACTTCAGTGGGTAGTGTAGGGGTCATGTTATTGAACTAGCAATCCAGAGGCTACAGGAAGTAACATACAGAACTTAGGTGCTAAACTGCTTTAGTGGGAAAGTGTAATAACAGGGTGAGATGTTTAAATAGGCTGTTTCCATTATTAATGGAAATAATTGACAAAATTGTGACAACAAAAAATAATGTTTTGTAGACAGGAACCGTATTTTTTTTTATTTTACACTTTTATTCTTAAGTATTTTTAGTTACTGATGACACACTGACAGATGTTCATTGCTCAGGGCATCACACTCCTGCTACCTTATACCGAGAATGTATCTCCCAGTTTTTTTGCAATCTGGCCACCATATCCCTGCAAATCGTCATTTGCTTTCTGAAAATCTTTCACATCCATTTTGGGTAGGATTTTCTGTACTAATTGAAAATTCCCATCCGAAGTCAAAGGACTTCGGGTCCATCAAATTTTGTAATGAAATGAAATTAAAATCGCTTATTGTCATGAGTAGGCTTCAATGAAGTTACTGTGAAAAGCCCCTAGTCGCCACATTCCGGCGCCTGTCCGGGGAGGCTGGTACGGGAATCGAACTGTGCTGCTGGCCTGTCTTGGTCTGCTTTAAAAGCCAGCGATTTAGCCCAGTGAGCGAAACCAGCCCCTATTCTGCTTGCTACGATTCCCATGCTAGTAGAATTTCCATTCTGCTTGCTACGATTCCCATGCTAGACAGGACAGGAAAATTCCGCACATTGTTTATTTCCTCAGTAAAAAGGGTGGCAGGGTAACAGTGGTCAGCGCTTCTGCTTCACAGCGCCAGTTCTAGTCCCGACTTGGATCACTGTCTGTGTGAAGTTTGCCCATTCTCCTGTGTCTCCGTGGGTTTCCTCAGGTTTCCTCGCACAGGTCCCGAAAGACGTGTATTGGACATTCTGAATTCTCCCTCAATGTACCCGAACAGGTGCCGGAGTTGGCGACTAGGGGATTTTAACAGTAACTTCATTGCAGTGTTAATGTAAGCCTACTTGTGACACGAATAAAGATTATTTTTAAAACTGAAAATTATAATGTCCAAAACATCAATTTATGAAGTTGAAAAAGACTTCAGGAAAACACATATTTTAGAACAACATATTGAAATTTATCTATTGAATTGACTCAGTGCAGAGCTTCACATGTTGAAAGTATATGTTGGGTAGTCGGGCACAAAATGGAAAATCATTCAGAACATTCTGATCACTGTGCATAAATTCTAAAAATAACTCCCATCATGTTAAGTTCTGCATCACAATAAAGGATGGTATAAAAACTAAAACTCCATACAGATGGAAGAATGTGAGAGATGCTGAGCACAATTCAGCCACCACATTGCAGCTGGCATGGATCCCATGAGAATCCCAAATCAGGCTCTGCACTCGTGAATGATTTCCCATCTTGTGCCTGACTACTCAACATATACTTTCAACATGTGAAAACTCGTTAAACAGGGTGCTGTTTAACACTGGTTTCCACAAACGTGAACCAGGTGTGACAGCATGTAGGGGGGGGGGGGTCTCGCAGGCCATGAGAGACCCCTGGTTGGTCGAGGACAGGACAGGGTAGTACCCTGGTACTCTCCCTGACACACGGGCACCTTGGCACTGCCAGGATGCCTGTTAGCAGTCAGGGCGCTAGTGCCACTGCCAGGGTGTCAGTCTGGCAGTGTCAAGGTGCCCAGGTGCCGGGTTGGCACTGCCAAGAGTGGGGCCCCGTGGGGCCTTGCCCAGTGATAGGTGGGTGAGAGGGGGTTCCAGTGGCCAGTATAATATTAGTGGGGGTGAAGGGGTGGTCCAGAAAGTGGGGGGGGGGGGCATGAAAGGGAGGGATCCAGAGATCGGGCAGCTGGTCAAATGGTTCCCCAATCTGCGAGGAGCCATTTTTGCCAGCAGGAGTTCAACTGAAGTGTGGTCTCGTTGGGGAGAAATTCCCCGAGGCCCTCAAAAAAACGACAAAGTGGCGCTGAATGCAGGATGAACCTTGGCGCTGCACCGGCAAGAACCACCCTGCTAAACGCACCCAAAACCGGACTTCGTTTTAAGTCCGCTGAACTGCACCAAGGCATTAAATCAAGTCTCTATCTAGCCGGCTGTGACAAATGAAGAATTGCATTTGTTTTTGTGGATTAACTATTTTGTAATGTCCTGAATTGAAAAATGATATTTAAAAATGTTAATTATTTTTATCAACGATTAAGTCCTTTCCTGTCAAATCTATCTCTTATATATTACATTTATTACAGGCGGTGCTTGTTTTATTAAACATTTGTGATCAGTATTTTCAGTTACTGATGACACAATACAGATTAAGAATGTCACGACTTGGCCAAATGTCACACATGACACTCACCCAGCCTGTAAACAGGTCTTTTTTTTTGCTGAACACGCATTCACTGAAGCGATGGAAAATCCGTAATCAACAATGGCTTGAAGCAACACCTCAAAATAAAGCTTACCACTGAAATATAGCAATGGTTGTTACATAGATTTGATCATTCCCACTGGTAATTTAAACATAATTCCAAGTCATGAGGATCTCCACACATTATCTCATTGAAGCATTCCCACAGACAGTAAACCGGGAGTAAGATGCACTGATGATCCTTTACTTTTGAATATAATTTTACAGAGAACAAAATAAAGATTGGGATAGACAGATGAAATTAAACAGAAGCTGAAATACCAACATTTACAAAAAAAACTGTTTTAAAATATGTGGGATTTCCTTTCTTAATAGGGAAATTTGACATTCCACAAGTATAAAGTTAATTTTTCAGGGCCAGAGAGGCTATTTAGGAGTAATTATGAACTTAATATGCCATTGAAAAACTAGTCACGCCACATTCTACAAGGTATAATTTTTTTCCAAGTGTTTTAACGTTGGGACTAAGAGAACAAAAGTAGAAGTTCTAATCAGTTCAGTGATCTCTATTTGATGGCAGTCAGTGGGGACTTTGACATTGTATATTAAAGAGAGGCGTGGAATCATTTTCAGCAACTTTTAGATGTCTACATTTGTGCAGAATCTGGAAGTAGCTGCCAATATTGAGGGTGAACAGTTCCACGAACAGTACTATCGTAAAATCTGGCACAAAGTATTTTGAGTACTTGTGAAAGGTAATCCAATCCTTTTCATTCATGTTTTTTTGAGAATAAAACATAATTGGAAAAAGAAAAAATAACAAACCAAAGGGTGTGAAATTCATGATGGCTGTGCTGTCATTTGGCAAAGGGGGATAATTCAAAGCAACAAGTTCTTACTTTGGGCACAACATATAAGCACGCATTTTGTTTTAGCGTACAATCCTATTGTAGATATTTGTTCAAAAATCTAGGCTCTAGCTCAGTGGAGCAGTAACATACTTGTTAATTTTGAAGACTACCAGTTTGATTGTAATAATCATTTTCAAACTGGGGTCCACAGAAATTTTTCTGGATTCTGTGACACAGAGCTGGACCAGGAATCAGCAACATGGATGACTGCCCAGGGCAATGTGGTCAAAATAATCTCTGCTGCTGTCTCTGAGCTTCTGGTCTCACTGAGCCTCTGCTGCTGTCGCTGAGCTTCTGGTCTCTCTGGGCTTCTGCTCTCTCTGGGCCCCTGCAGCTGTCTCTGGGTTCCTGCTGCTGTCTCTGGGCTCCTGCAGTCTGAGTCTCTGCTCTTTCTGTGCTTCTGCAAAGGAGAAAATGACTGCAGTGAGAGGCAGGCACACCCATTTTACTGATACTGTATCTGTTAGTGAATACCAGCTATCATTAAAGCATCATTAAAACACTCTTTACAGGCAGTATTTCATATTATGAGTATGATATAATATTACAATTAACTGGTGGTCCCTGTATAACCATTTTGAAAAGGGTTCTGCAGCCATGGAAGTGTGAGAACCATTGGATTATAACATTTATTCATTTTTTAAAGAAAATTGCCTTATGAGCCTTTAACCATATGGAGAGTTCTACTCATCTTGTTCAGGATATTTTGATTTAGAAAGTAAACTTTGCTGAGAAAATGTTGACTTTCTAGACTTCAGCTTATTTAATAGTTGCATGGCTCACTCAATTAAATTTCTTCCATTTGGAAGAACTTGTACTTATTCTGACTCATTTGATTAATTGAGGTAGAAAGATACACCACAGAGGAAGAAAATGAAACAAATACAGAAACACAACACAACATGTCATTAGAAGGTCAGATTCATAGTCAAATACTTGGAAGACACCAAGGGGGTAATTTTATCTTTGGGCAATGGTGCTAAGTTCGCAACATAGGATCAAATGCCTGTTACCACACTCCACACAAAATTGGATGGCAAATACAACAGCGGTTGATCAATATGAAAATGAAATGAAAATCGCTTATTGTCACGAGTAGGCTTCAATGAAGTTACTGTGAAAAGCCCCTAGTCACCACATTCCGGCGCCTTTCCGGGGAGGCTGGTACGGGAATCGAACCGTGCTGCTGGCCTGCTTTATAAGCCAGCGATTTAGCTGAGAGAGCTAAACCAGCCCCTGGTTTATTCACTGATAACTAACATCTTCCCCTCAAACAATCCAATCAAAACCAACTTTTTCATATCCTTTCCTGTTTATGAAATTCTGTTGCGGACACGTTTGATTTCTATCATTTCCGACATAATGATCGTGGCTACACTTCAAAGGAAGTCAATGTTTGCTTGAGAAATAATTGCAGGCCCCCGAGGTCAGGTAAATGCACTACGGAAAATTCAAATTCTTTCACTTGTTCTTCAAAAACAAAAGGGAGCAACTTATAATAAGATACAAAGCCATTATTTTTTTTAAATGATAAAGGGTGGCATTTTCCACTCCAAGGACTAAGTGGGAAAGTGGCATTTTTCTCATTGACCGCAGTAGTGGGTTTTGCACCCAATTGTACACTTCTCTCCTCATTAAATATGCATCGCCCACCCGGCCATGTCCTAAGTGGATCATCGTATCAGGTTCCATATTTCAACCACACCTGCGCACAGCCTTCTCAGGTGTCTGAAGCACAGGACTCCTGCAGCAGTGAGATGGCTCCCAAAGGGAAGAATACTGCAGGAGGTGCTCTACCCCAGTGATGACAGAAGGAGGTCCAAAAGCTTCACAACTGCAGCTTGGGAGGAGATAGCCAGGGTGGTGAGCACAAACTCAGCCCACAAGCGATGTGCTGTGCAGGAAGAGAATGGATGATTTCATCCATTCCAACAGGGTAAGTCAACCATCTGATCATTCCATCAGACATTCTGATCAAGTCCATCAGACATTCAGAGGATGAGTCTTCACAGGGATCTCGTACACTGCCAGCTCAAGTCGCATCGGCACTCACCCTCGCACGCACACCAATCATTTTTAAAAATAAATTTAGAGTACCCAATTCATTTTTTCCAATTAAGGGGCAATTTAGCGTGGCCAATCCACCTAGCCTGCACATCTTTGGGTTGTGGGGGCGCAACCCATGCAAACACGGGGAGAATGAGCAAAATCCGCATGGACAGTGATCCAGAGCCGGGATCGAACCTGGGACCTCGGCGCCATGAGGCAGCAGTGCTGCCATACGCACACCAATCATAACAATCTCCATGAGCTCTGTCAGCCATGAGGGTGTTCACTCTATCAGCCCCACTGCAAACTCTTGTGTGCTTCTGTCTAACCTAAGCATTGTTAACTCTGAGTGAAAAGCAGAACAGGTCCTCAATATTAGTGCACACCTTCCCACCTCAAATGTTCCTGATCTACGACCTACGCTGACACGATTTTGGCCTCACGCGCAAAGCTACTGCATTTACCATTTGTGATTTTGGCGCTCCCTGCATTGTATCTGCACAGTTATCATGGCCATTTGGGATATACTGCTGGGCTCTACATTCTGCTACGCGTCCCCCCCCCCCCCCCCCCCCACCTAAATCCTCGGTAAGCTCTGGGATGCGAATTTCAGATGCTGATGTGTTGTGAATAATTGAACTGTTGAGTCTGATCTTGATACAAATATGGGGTGACAATGCTGAGGGCAGAAATGGTCTAGGAGCGAGGATGGAATGCAACTGACATATTATTATCAATGATGCTGAACCTTGAGGGTACCACGGTTCCATTGACACAATTGACATATTGCTGAGGACTCGGTATGAATGATAGACATGAGCACTTGGAGAACGTCCTTGTTGGCTTGACCCAAATCTCACCTCACATTATCACTATTGAAGTCACACTGAAGGTGTTGTCTGGGCAGTTCAGTGGTTAGCACAGTTGCTTCACAGTTCCAGGATCCCAGGTTCGATTCCCGTCTTGTGTCACTGTCTGTGCGGAGTCTACACATCCTCCCCGTGTCTGCGTGGGTTTCTCCAGGTGCTCCGGTTTCCTCCCACAGCCCAAAGATGTGAAGGTTAAGTGGATTGGCCATGCTAAATTGCCCTTAGTGTCCAAAAAGGCTGGGTGGAATTACTGGGTTATGGGGACAGGGTGGAGGCGTGATCTTAAGTGGGGTGCTCTTTTCAACGGCCGGTGCAGACTCGATGGGCCAAATGGCCTCCTTCTGCACTGTAAATTCTATGACTCTATGACTCAATGGCTCTATGTAGCTAGAAAATACTCTCCTTGGGGCACCTTGTCAGACTGCATTCCAGATCTTGACTCTTGTTGGCTATTATAGTGACTGGGGTGTTGGAGAAATGCTTAAAGAGACTGCACCATCGATGCTCTCCTGCAGTTGGTTGCACATTTCAGTACTGAACTATGCTCCTAAGGGTTTATCATCCTTCAAAGGGTTGATGTGGTTGATTTAGACTGTCAGGAGGCTTTTGGCAAGGTCTCACATAGCAGATTATTTTGTAAAGTTAAAGTGCATGGGATTATGGGTAGTGTCTTGAAATGAAGAGAAAGCTGGTTAGCAGACAGAGCAAAGACTTGGAATAAATGGGCCTTTTTCCGATTGGCAGGCAGTGTCTCGGACCCCAACTGTTCACATTATATATGAATGATTTGGACGAGGGAACTAAATGTATTATCTTCGAATTTGCAGATGATACAGTTGGGTGGGAGGGTGAGCTGTGAGGAGGATGCAGAGATGCTTTAGTGGGATTTGGACAGGCTGAGTTAATGGGCACGTGCATTGCAGATGCAGTATAATGTGGATAAATGTGAGGTTATCCTCTTCGGTAGCAAAATAAGAAGACAGATTATTATTTGAATGGGTGTAAATTAAGAGAGGTGGATGCTCAGAAAGACCTTGGTGTCCTCCTGCTTCAGTCACTGAAAGAAAGCACGAAGGTACAGCAGGCAGTAGAGAAGGCAAATGGTATGTTGACCTTCATAGCGCGAGGATTTGAGTATAGGAATAGAGATGTTTTACTGCAATTGTACAGGGCCACACCTGTCCTTATCTGAGGAAGGATGTTCTTGCTATGCAGAGAGTGCAGCGAAGGTTTACCAGGCTGAGCCCTGGGATGCCGGGACTGTCATTTGAGGAGAGATTAAGTTGGTTAAGATCATATTCATTGGAGTTTAGAAGAGTGAGAGGCGATCTCCTAGAAATGTATAAAATTCTAGCAGGATTTGACAGGGTACATTCAGGAAAAATGTTTGTGATGGTGGGGGAGTCCAGAACTAGGGGATAGAGTTTGAGGATAAAGGGTAAACCTTTTAGGACTGAGGTGAGGAGAAATTTATTCACCCAGAAACTGGTGAATCTGTGAAATTCACTACCACAGAAAATAGTTGAGGCCAAAATCAGTCTTTCAAGAAGGAATTAGATATAGCTCTTGGGGCAAAAGGGATCAAGGGATATGTGGAATCAGGCCATTGGATTTGATGATCAGCCATGACCATAATGAATGGTGGAGCAGGCTTGAAGGGCCAAATGGCCTCCTCCTACTTCTATTTTCTATGTAGGACATGATGACTCTAATGTGTAACTACTCATTCTCAGATTGAAGTGGTTGATTGAAATTAGAAGATAGCAATGCAGGTGGTAATGTGGTCCCAACATAGTGGCCAGTGATCCGAGAGCATAATCAGAGCGAATCGCCACAAGGTGGCTATTAGCACCTCAGGTCTATGCCTGCCTCGTCTGGCCATGCTATGGCCTCTTCCCCTCATTTCCCTCAGCCCACTCGATCTCCTTACCCTCGTCATTTGGCAAATCTTCCCCCTTTGCAAAGGCACGCCGTGTAACGCACAGCAAACCACAATGATCAGTGAGACTAGACTGTCTGAGGGCGCCACCAGATCTGTCGAGACATCAGAGCAGCATCTTCAACATGCCATTGGTTTGCTCTACCAATGTTCACCTGGCGGAACGAGCATCATTATATTTTCCCTCAGCTGGAGTTTGGAGCACCTGGTGGACATTATCAGCTATCTCCTTTTGTGTGTAGCCTTTGGTGCTGAGGAGTCAACCCTGGATATGGTACGGACACTCCAAGATGCCCAGAATTTGCAATTTACCCAAGACTGCTTCCTGGTTATCTTGCGAAAACGTGCATGATGTGTTTCTGGTGGTTCCAGATCAGCTGCACATTGAGTGAGTGGAACCTCTTCCTGGCATTGGCTCTTGCCAGGGGGGGCCTTATTGACATGTAAGTGCAGTCGGTTGCACCCTGCACCTTTCGGAATCATGAAACAGCAGCAAATCCCAGTGATCAGGCTGCTTGATTAGCTTGACTTGGAGCCAAAACAGAAAATGCTGGAAATACTTAACAGGTTTGGCAGCATCAATACACAGTTCACATTTCAGGTCACAACCTTTCATCTGATGAAACAGAGGTGAGGAGGGGGGGGGACAATATACTGTTGTGGCCACACATCGGGCTGGGTCCCTGACATCCTGCCACCGAGGTGGGTGAAGGTCAGTAAGTAGTCAATTCTCTTTTTTTTCTGATTTAAGTGAAACTGCTGGTCCTTTAACCAAGCCCTGTGCCTCCCCTTGATCAGGAGCCTCATTGATGTTAAAATCCACACAGGTGCCACAGCTCACACATTGTCCAGGCAATCAGTTGAATGTGGAGACCAGAAGATTCGTGAGTTGACTAAAATCTGATGGAATAGATCTGTTTCAGTCTTAATTTCCTGCTCAGTTCCTCTTGGGTTATCTCAAAAAAATACAAACCTTGCCCACAGATCCCATCGCAGTATGACTTTGAGCCAAGTAGTTAATCTGCCTGCAGTACATCCAGACTTGAATTTTTTTCATTTTTAACAATACTGTGGTGCAAGGACCCTTCTTGTTAATTCCCTTAATTCCTATTTGTTTTATTTTGTCTTTATGATTTTTGATCCATGGATCATTAATGAGGACATCCCTTCAAGTCGAACAGAGGAAGTAAGGAACTCAAAGTGTCAAAATAGTACACTGTGTTATAAAGTTGTCTATTTTGGGCAGAAGAACCCAGACTTTATGGCACCCTAGAGATTGGAGGGGTTTCTATTGGTTGGCTGGTGGCCAATGGATTGGTCAGGTACAGTATTCTGCCTGGCAACCAACAGCAATTGGTTCCTGTCAGGAGGGGAGGTTTCAGAGAGAACCCAGGAGAAGTCACTGGTCCCTCAAGGTGAAAGCAGCTCTCTTTCTCCACTCTGCTGCCTATTGTCTAGACCCTGAAAGAAGAAGCTGTCTCTCAAATGTTGGCTGTCTGCTATTCTTGTGAGCCTACGGAGAAAGCACAAGCTGAAAGGAAAGATACATCCATCTGAAAGCCTAGACTGAAGAAAAAACTAACTGGAAAACATCGATCTGAAACCAAACCTTGTTTCCTTTTAGAACAAACATAGAACAGTACAGGCCCTTCAGCCCACGATGTTGTGCCTACATTTGGCTTAATCTAAAATCAACCTAACCTACACCCCTTCAATTTACCGCTGTCCATGTGCCTGTCCAAGAGTGGCTTAAATGTCCCTAATGACTCTGACTCCACCACCTCTGCTGGTAGTGCATTCCACACACCCACCACGCTGTGTGTAAAGAAACTACCTCTGACATCTCCCCTATACCTTCCTCCAATCACCTTAAAATTATGTCCCCTCGTGACCGCCATTTCCACCCTGGGGAAAGTCTCTGGCTATCCACTCTATCCATGTCTCTCATCACCTGTACACCTCTGTCAAGTCACCTCTCTTCCTTCTTCACTCCAGTGAGAAAATCCCTAGCTCCCTCAACCTTTCATCATAAGACATGCCCTCCAGTCCAGGCAGCATTCTGGTAAATCTCTTCTGCACTCTCTCCAAAGCATTCACATCCTTTCTATAATGAGGCGATCACAACTGGACACAATATTCCAAGTGTGGTCTAACTAGGGTTTTACAAAGCTGCAGCAAAACCTCATGGCTCTTAAACTCAATCCCCCTGTTAATGAAAGCCAACACACCATACACCTTCTTAACAACCCTATTAACCTGGGTGGCAACTTTGAGGGATCTATGTACATGGACTCCAAGATCCCTCTGTTCCTCCACACTTCCAAGAATCTTGCCTTTAAACCTGTATTCAGCATTCAAATTCGACATTCCAAAATGAATCACTTCACATTTATCTAGATTGAACTCCAGCTGCCACTTCTCAGTCCAGCTCTGCATCCTGTCAATGTCCTGTTGTAACCAGCAACAGCCCTCGACACTATCTACAACTCCACCAACCTTTGTGTCATCGGCAAACTTACTAAGCCACCCTTCCACCTCCTTATCCAAGTCATTTATAAAAACCACAAAGAGCACAGATCCCTCCGGGACACCACTGGTCACCGGCTCCAGGCGGAATACTTTCCATCCACTACCACTCACTGTCTACTTTCGGCCAGCTAATTCTGTATCCAGACAGCCAAATTTCCCTGTATCACATGCCCCCTGACTTTTTGAATGAGCCTACTGTGGGGAACCTTATCAAATGTTTTACTGAAATCCATACACACCACATCCACTGCCCGACCTTCATCAATATGTCTCGTCACATCCTCAAGAATTCAATAAGGCTTGTGAGGCATGACCTGCCTCCCTCAGAGCCATGCTGACTATCTTTAATCAAACTATTTAAAAAAAATAATCATAAATTCTATCTCTCAGAATCTTTTCCAGTATTTTGCTCACCTCAGACGTAAGACTGACTTGTTGTGCATTTCCCTGAGAACATCTATTCCCAATTTCTGCTCCTCAGCTCCTGTCTAATAGCAGTATAATTTTCCCTCCCCGAATTAAATACCTTCCCATACTGTCTGTTCCTATACCTCTCCATGACTATGGTAAAGGTCAAGGAGTTGTCACCGAAATGCTCTCCCACCGAGACATCTGACAGCTACCTTGGTTCGTTGCCAAGCACCAAATCCAATATGGCCTTCCCCCTAGTCAGCCTATCTACATATTGAGTCAGGAATCCTTCCTGGATACATTTGACAAAATCTGCTACATCCAAACCATTTACACTGAGGAAGTTCCAGAAGTTGAAGTCATCCATTACAACAACACTGTTACTTCTGCACCTTTCCAAGATCTGCCGCCCAATCTGTTCCTCCATCTCTCTGCTGCTATTGTGTGGGGGGGGGGGGGGGGGGGCTATAGAAGTGCTCCCAATAAAGTGACTGCTCCTTTCTTGTTTTTGACTTCCACTCATACTGACTCAGTAGACAAACCCTCCTCAACTACCTCCTTTTCTGCAGCTGTGATGCACTTTCTAATTAACAGTGCCACTCCCCATCCTCTTTTACCTCCTTCCCTATTCTTCTTAAAGCATCTAACCCCGGATCACCATTCCTGCCCCAGCGAAATCCATGTCTCCGTAATGCCACAACATTGTAGTTCCAAGTACTGATCCATGCTCTAAGTTCATCTCCCTTATTCCTGACACCTTGCATTGAAACAGACACACTTTAACCCATTCCACTGAGTGCAACTTTGCCCTATCAACTGTCTGTCCTTCCTCACAGACTCGCTGCATAGTATTTCTGCCTGTTCAACAGCTACCCTTGTCATTATATACACACAAGTATATGATGGTGCACAGACCGACATTGATTGACACACAGGATGACCAATGAACACACAGAACACAGCAGCCAATCACCAGACAGGACAAGGCCACTATAAAGCCAGAGGGCACTAGTTTTCCCGCTCTCTCGGGATCCAGCCTCTGAGACAGCCAGAGCCTGTGAGCAACAACTAGAACATCCACCATGTGGTAGTAAGATAGTCTGGTCAGGTTAGCCTCAGGTCTCCAGTCAACTCAGCATAGTGTCAACCCACCATTAAAGTATGTTTAATAGTTAAGAATTTAATAAAATAGAGTTGCATTTCTCCAAGTGTTGGAAGCCTGTCTCTCTCACTGCTATGGTAAACGCAGTCCTCGCAGACCCAGCGTACCCAACACATCAACCCTATCCTCTGATACATAGCTCTAGTTCCCATCCCCCTGCCAAATTAGTTTAAACCCTCCCGAAGAGCTCCTGCCCAGGATATTGGTGCAACCCGTCCTTCATTTTCAGATCCCACCTTCCCCAGAAGGCAGGGCCGGCTCAAGGCACCGGCAACTCGGGCAGTCGCCCGGGGCGCCATGTGCTAGGGGGCGCCAGAGACTCGGGTCCCGCGCATGCGCAGTTGGGCCGGTGCCAACCAGCGCATGCGCGGTGGCCGCCCTCCCCCAGGGCGGCCCCCCCCTCGGTTCGCCCCGTCGGTCCGCCCCCCCCCCCCCTCGGTCCTCCTCCCCCCTCGGTCCGCCCCCCCCTCGGTCCCGCCCACCGCCCCCCCCGCGGGTCCTCCCCCCCCCCGCGCGTACGCCCTGCCCCGCCCCCCTCGGCCCGCCCCCGCCCCGCCTCCCCCCGGCCCCGCCCCCCCCCCCCCCCCCCCCCACTCGGGCGCCGAAGTTCAGCTTGCCCAGGGCGCCAGCAACCCTAGGGCCGGCGCTGCCAGAAGGTATCCCAATGATCCACATATCTGAAGCCTTCCCCGTAGCCATGTGTTCAGCTGCACTTGCTCTCTGTTCCTTGCCTCACTAGCACGTGGCACCGGTAACAATCCTAAGATTACTACTCTGCTCGTCCTCTCCTTCAGCTTCCAACCTAACTCCCTGAAATCACTTTTTAGATCCTCATACCTTTTCTTAGCTATGTTGTTGGTGCCAATGTACACCATGACATCTGGTTGCTCCCCCTTCCCCTTAAGAATCCTGCAGACTCGATCCGGGACATCCCTGGCTCTGGCACCCAGGCAGCAACATACCTTCCGGGAGTCTCCTTCGCGACCACAGAATCTCCTATCCGTTCCATTAACCATTGAGTCGACTATTACTATTGCTTTTCTATTATCCCCCTCCTTCCCTTCTGAGCCACTTTCATAATTATTTTACACCCCTTTTTCCCCTGTGCTTGTTTGTCTGTGTGTGTATAGAGCGTGGGGCAAGTTAAAAATGGGAAGAGTAAGAGATTAAATAGTCGTTGACCAGTTGTGTTTGTTGCCTATTCAGGAATGTTGCGACTCCGGACGAAGTGGGGCTGGGATGAACCGCGTGTCCGAACAAGTGGCCTACTCAATACATTGCCCTCCATCAATTTATCTGCTGCTAACGTAACTCTAAATTAACTCTCAAGGAAGAGTTAAAAATGCTGCTGTCAATTAATTTACCTAAAGGTAAATTTTATATGCACCAATAGTGCTTGGCACCATCCTTAATTGGTGCCCTATTGTGCCTAATCCACTATGTCTTCCAGTTGCTGTCACAGTGGGAGTGATAACTGGTGGTAGAGTATCGATTCCAGTGGAGGGCTTTATTAGATGGGAAGGACATCTACATTGAACTCCTATGTAAGATCAACTCTTTGTTGCAGGGCATAGCTTTAGCAACGTAATTGTGAATTATTTATTATTTTCTACTACTCAAGGAACCACTGAAGTGTAACAGCTACTGTAAAAATACATGTTGTTACTGCATTTCTTCCATGGTTTGTTTGGCAGTCAAAACCCATGTCAAAGACTATCACCCTGTTATTCTACTTCTTTCCAGAGACCAGAATGATTGTGCGTGAATATGTAATAAATTGTAGCTGGAATAAACCAAGTGAGTTCACCTTTCATTCCCTGGGTACATACATTTTACCAAGCTCTCTTTGGCCTGTGGTTGGGGGGGGGGGGGGGGCGGGGGCGGGGGGGGGGAGGGAGTGAGAGTCATCCAAAATACAAGTTAGCAGTCCCTAGAAATCAAGAGGAAGAAATGCCAAAAATGTAGCAGTAGATTAAATGTTGCCGGTGTTTGTGAAATAACTTCAATACACAGAAATATTAAATCTGCACACAATTTCTAGCAGCTAATGCAGCATGAGATCACCAACTGGTGAAACTTTCTTGCTGACACACTTTTTCCAACCGTGAGTGACTGCTCAGCGAGTGGGAAACATCCACTTCTGAAGCTTATTTTTACTGTGTAAATAAAATGATAACATTGAATAGTTGTTGGTAACCAGATACGAGGGGTGTGATCTTTGATTTGAGTGCAACTTGTTTGGAGCCTGGAGTTTACCTTTAGCAAAACATTTGGCAGTTTCAGATTTTTTTTTCCACATCACACAATGTCACAGTATGAAAAGTTAATTTTAGGAAACGTGCAATAAACTGAAACTCGATCCGTTCTGGACTGACAAGTCTTGCTCATTTTGAATCAGATACACTAAATTCAGACAAAAAAAATCTGACCTGTTTCTACGTGCCTGAGACACTGAAAGCAAACACACTCCATAAGTTTATAAATGGATTTGTAAAAATACCGTCTCACATTTTTGGCGATAAAATATCCTTAGATATAAAGGTTGACTTTTGATATCTCGATCTTTGAAGGCAGCCCCGTCACGCAATCTTTAATTTTAGTTCTTTTTATTCCACTGTACATTAATTAAATGTGCAAATCAATAGGATAAATGCATATTAATCACTGATATAATCAACTTTCTGTTTCTGTCATTATGTCGTGGTAAAATGAAGAGTAGTCCGGAAGGAGTTTAATTGGCTATACTCTAGGTTGAGGAAGAGTATGTGATGAATGATATCTTAACTGGAAGTAGAAAAGAAAATGTAAAACTTAAAAATATAAACCGAGAAAATAGTTGCCAAATGCATTATTTTACCATTGCTCTATCTTTTCTTTAATGTTTTCTTAATAAATTCATTTTGAAGTATTTTAACGGTTAAAGTCAGGGAGTGAGGAATATCGTTCTAAGATGTTACACGTTCCTATGTTAATAGTGTCAACAGCAATTTCTAGACTATAGCCCTTCTTTGTAATAAAGTGTTGAAGTATAATCAGAAATGTCATCGGAGTTTTTCCATCAAAGTAGCTAGTTGTACCGTGCACAGATCCATGAGGTAACCAATTGTCCTTACCCAATAGGATCAGTGCAGGTTCCAACACTAACACAATTGCTGACATCAAACACGGTTACCCAACTTTGCGGGAAGCTGGGGAATTGCTGGTGGCCAATTCCGAGGCCGCTGTCTGGAATACTGTCCAATTGAGGATTGTAGCCCACCTCCCAGAGCTGGAAGCCCAAACAGAGACATAGGAGATCAACAGCCTCCGCAATACCGCCAATAGAAGTATGCGCTGCCAAAGCAAAAGGAATTAGAAGGTGGTGCCTCCATACTGAGGCTCCCTTGAAAGCAAAATGTATTGTGTTCAGTTTTGGTCTCCTTACCTGAGAAAGGACATACTGGCACTGGAGGATGTGCAGTGGAGATTCACGAGGTTAATCCCAGAGCTGAAGGGGTTGGATTATGAGGAGAGGTTGAGTAGACTGGGACTGTACTCGTTGAAATTTAGAAGGATGAGGGGGGATCTTATAGAAACATATAAAATTATAAAGGGGATAGATGCGTGCAGGTTGTTTCCACTGGTGGGTGAAAGCAGAACTAGGGGGCATAGCCTTAAAATAAGGGGAAGTAGATTTAGGACTGAGTTTCGGTGGACCTCTTCACCCAAAAGGTTGTGAATCTATGGAATTCCTTGCCCAGTGAAGCAGTTGAGGCTCCTTCATTAAATGTTTTTAAGGTAAAGATAGATAGTTTTTTTGAAGAATAAAGGGATTAAGGGTTATGGTGTTTGGGCCGGAAAGTGGTGCTGAGTCCACAAAAGATCAGCCATGATCCCATTGAATGGCAGAGCAGGCTCGAGGGGCCAGATGGCCTACTCCTGCTCCTAGTTCTTATGTTCTTGTGTTCATATTTCATCTTCTTTCCCCTTATTGCTTTTTTAGTTGTCCTCTGCTCGCTTTTAAAGGATTCCCAATCCTCTGTCTTTCCACTAATCCTTGCCCCTTTATATGCTTTTTCTTTTGCTATTATGCTGGTCTTAACTTCTCTTGTCAGCCATGATTGCCTTGTCCTCCCCTTTGCATGTTTCCTCCTTCTTGGGATGAATTTCTGCTGTGCCTCCCGAATAACCCCAAAAACTCCTGCCATTGTTGTTCCACTGTCTTCCCAGCTGGGCTCCCCTTCCAATCAACTCTGGCCAGCTCCTCCCTCATGTCTTTGTCATTTAATTGTAATACCATTACATCTGATTCCAACTTTCCCATCTCAAACTGCAGGGTAAATTCTATCATATTTTGGTCATACTCCCTAAGGGTTCCTTCACCTGAAGATCCCTAATCACGTCTGCCTCATTACCCATCACCAAATCCAGAATTGTCTGTTCCCCAGTGGCTCTACCACAAGCTGCTCCAAAAAAACATCTCTTAGACATTCCACAAATTCCTTTTCCTAGGATCCACTACCGACCTGATTTTCCCAGTCCACGTGCATATTGAAGTCCCCCATGATTATTGTGATATTGCCTTTTTACATGCTTTCTCTATCTCCTGATTTATTTTCTGCCCCACATCCTGAGTACTGCCAGGGGACCTGTACGTAACTCCCATCAGGGTCTTTTTACTTTTGCGATTACTCAACTCTACCCACAGAGATTCTATGCCTACTGATTCTATATCGCTTCCTGCTATCGATTTAACTTCATTCCTTACTAATAGGTTTAGATAAAGGATCTGGATCGGCGCAGGCTGGGAGGGCCGAAGGGCCTGTTCCTGTGCTGTAATTTTCTTTGTTCTTTGTTCTAACTATGCAACCCCGGCCCCTTTGCCCATCTGCCTGTCCTTTCGATAGGACAAATATCCTTGTATATTTAGATCCCAGTCCTGATCCCCTTGCAGCTACATCTCTGTGATGCCCACAACATCGCACCGGCCAATTTCAATATGCGCAACTAGCTCATTTACCTTGTTCCGCATACTGCGCTCATTAATGTACAATACTCTCGGTCCTGCATTGACCACCTCCCTTCTCACACTTGTCACATTTTTTGCTCTGCCCGAGGGTGATGTTGTTATCTTATTTTTGTTCTCTATTTCCCCTTCAGTTATGACACCTTCTAAACTAGCGCTCCCAGCCCCCTGCCATATTAATTTAAATCCTCCCGTGTTATACTAGCAAACCTCCAAGACAGGATATTGGTGCCCCTCGAGTTGAGATGCAACCCGTCCTTCTTGGACAGGTTGCATCTACCCCGGAAGAAATCCCAATGGTCCAAGAATCTGAAACCTTCCCTCCTACACCATTGGTTTAGACACATGTTTAGCTCTGTGATCCTCCCATTTCTAACCTCACGGGCACATGGCATATGAAGTAATCCTGAGATTACAACCCTAGTGATCCTGCTTCTTAGCTTACTGCCTAACTCCCTGAACTCCTTCAGCAGGACCTCACCACTCTTCCTGCCTATGTTCTTAGTACCTATGTGTACTACTACCTCTGGTTGTTCACCCTTCCCCTTCAGGATGGCCTGTGTTCGTTCAGAGACATCCTTGACCCTGGCACCAGGGAGGCAACACAACATCCTGGAGTCTCTTTCAATTCCACAGAAGCGCTTATCTCTGCCCCTTACTATAGAGTCCTCTATAACTATCACTCTCCTGCACTTTGCCCTCCCCTGCTGAGCAACAGAGCCAGTTGTGGTGCCGCTGTTCTGACTGCTGTTGTTTTCCACAGAAGACCATTGCCAATGCTTCAGCCTGGTCCTTTGCACTGATGTGCTGGGCTCAGCCATCATTGAGAATTGGGCTATTTATTAAGCCTCTTCCTTGTTTTAATCATTTCCTTGTCCACCACCATTCCCAACTGGATATGACTGGACATTGAGCTTTGACCTGATCCATTTGTTGTGCGATTTCTTAGCTCTGCTTATTACACAACTGCTTCAGCTATTTATAGTTCTGTGTTGAAGCTTCCCCAGTTTGAGGTACGCCTGGTGCTGCTCCTGCCATGCCCTCCTGTACTCGTCAATATTTGTGCTCTAATTTAACACATGCTGTAACACAGAGAAACAATATATAATCAATATATATTCAGATAATCTTATACTGCCTTCCTTTTGAATTTGAATTTCATTTCAATGTTTTATGCTATTTTAATATTCTATTCTAACCTGAGTGAGCAGCCATCAATGTCAGGCAGACTTTAGCATATAAATTTGATATGTAGATCCCTGTAAAGGAGATTGGCAGCTTTAATGAGGATAGCTATCCTCACTTGGCAGTTTTGGCCTGCAGGCAGGAAAAACATATGGAATCTCTTATAACTGCGAAGAGCGAAAAGCATTGAACAAATTGGTGGTTTATATCTAAAATACAGAAATACCATTAGTAGCATTTTAAAAAAAATCAGGGTGATGATGATGGAGAAATATGGCTTTTGCTTTGGAATGTAAGGAGTCACTGATGATATATAGCGTACGCAGTGCACCTGATGATAACACACAAAAGGCTTTTCTGCCTGAAATCTGACAGCAAAAGATATATGTTATTGAATGTCTTTTTAAAATTAAAGTGAATTTAACTGCTTCGGTGCTAAGCTTGGTCAGAATTCCTGACTTCATCTGCGGGATTCTCCATAAGCGGGATACTCCACTTCGCCAGCAGCGCACCCACGCCCGCGGTTTTCCCGACAGCGTGGGATGGCTCAATGGGAAACTCCATTGGCTGGCTGCCGGAACGGAGGATCCCAGTCCGGCGGGGGAAAACAGGATTGGCAGGACTGAGAATCCCGCCCCATATTTATTCTGACAAAAGTAAGATGAGACATGAGTAAAGGATTGTTGAATGGAGGTAGAAATAACTGACAGATTAGATACATGTTTTATTCTTCTCAAAATGCCCCTGACTTTCCAAAATGGATGAATGAACACAGGTGAACAGTGCGAGAAAATAAAAATGATCAGGCCATTAATGAGAAAGTCGCAATATCCAAATGCAAACGTGACAGTTCTGTTCCAGGGCTGGTCAGCTGAAGAAAAGTAACCGGCGTGTGTTAACCACCACATTGCGCCGGCACAGATCTGGGCACTGCACTGCTGCCCCAGTACTCGCAGGGAAGGAGGTCCTCGGGGGTTGGGCTTGCTGAAGTGTACCAGGTCGGGGTCACCCCGGGGGGTGTTGGGGAGTTTGTGTCTGTGAGCCCTTCAAGCCTGCCCCATATTTATTCTGACAAATTAAATATTGTGGAGACCCATAACTTGAGAAACTACAATCTTACCAAACCTTTCAGTCTTACCAAATACTTCCAGGAGAAGACTTGCTTCTCTCCTGAAAGTCAATTTCACCCCTTTTGACTGTGACCAGCTTCAGAGCTATAGGCTATTGCGAATGAGAAATTGGCCGTGAGAACACTTCACAGCTGCAGGTGGTGTTTGCTGCTTGCTGCTGCTGGTGGCTGCAGATGCCTGGAGGCTACTGTTGCTGTTTCTTTCCTTTTCTGAAGCTGGAAAGAAGGACAATTTTTTTCGAAGGTATGTGGGTCCTGGAACACTGGGCTCAGGGGATGTATGAAATTTTTTCATTATTCGTTCATGGGATGTGGGTATCGCTGGTTGTGGCAGCATTTATTGCCCATCCCTAATTACCCTTGAGGGGGGGGGCAGTTAGGAGTCAGCACATTGCTGTGTGTGGAGTCACACATAGAATGGCAGATCTCCTTCCCTAAAGGACATTAGTCAACTAAATGGGTTTTTATGACAATCGAAAATAATTCCAGATTTTTATTGAATTCAATTTCACCACATGCAGTGACAGGATTTGAACCCAGGTCCCCAGAACATTACCCTGGGTTTCTGGTTTATTAGTCCAGTGACAATACCACTACGCCACTGCCTCTCCGCCTCCAGAAGGCAATCCGGTTTGAAACAAGATGACGCTGTGGGACCTGGTGTGCGACATTGATCTAAATGGGCCACCTGATGATGCCGTTGAAGAAATGCTTTTGCATATTGCTGATGCTTTTGATCCTGGTGCGGTGAGTGCTGCATGTAACTGGCATGTCACTGCGGGTTAAACATGCTGGAAGTCAAGGATGTTCAACTGCATTTGAATCAGAATCATAGAATTTACAGTGCAGAAGTAGGCCATTCGGCCCATCGAGTCTGCACCTGCCCTTGGAAAGCTAGCACCAGTGGAATATGTGGATGCCAGGATTTGGTTCCGGTGAGATTGGGCTGTGCGGGAGGGCCTGCACATCTGCGGCTCCTGGACGGAAAATGGCACTGATACATGGAATCAGTCACACATTCATGGACAGATCACTTCTATGACAAAGTTATGTACATGATAATACATTCTCAGGCTTATCCTCCGTTTCTGTTAAGCAACCTGCGAGGGGTGATACCGTGGCCGGGATTCTCCGACCCCCCCCCCCCCCCCCCCAAGCCGGATCGAAGAATCCCTTGGGGGGAGGGGGCAGGGAATCTCCGATCCGGCGGGGGGCCCGTTGACAGCGATTCTTCAGGCCCCGATGGGCCCAAGCGGCTGTCCAGTTTTGGCCAATCCAGCCGGCATGAATCACTCACCTCACGCAGCGGCGAGACCTGGCAGGTGAGTGTGCAGGGGCGGTCCTCTGGGGGGGGGCGCGCGGGGGGATCGGACCCCAGGGTGGGGGGCCCACGGTGGCCTGGCCGGCGATTGGGGCCTACCGAGCTGTAGACGGGCTTGTTCCGTGTGGGGACTTCTTACCTCCGCGCCGGGCCCCTGTTGGGCTCCACCATATTGCCCGGGGGGAGAAGAGAACCCCCGCACATGTGTGGAAATATGCCGGCTGATCCACATATGCGTGAGATCACACTGGCCTTTCCGCGCATGCGCGAACTCGCGCCTGCCCTTCGGCGCCGGCTGTAGTGGCGCCAACCCCTCCAGCGTCCAACTAGCCCCCTAGAAAGGTGAGAATTCCTCACCTTGAGGGGCTGTTGACGCCAGAGTCGTTGGTGCTGGTTTTCCAGCCGGCGTGGGGACATAGTCCCCAGAACGGACCTGGCCCATGTGTTTGGTTTTAGTTTTGTGAAAATGAGCTGATAGAGCTTTGTATTGGTACCAATATGGAATGGTGATGTTTCCTTGTTGTTGAATGGTTAGTGTGATATGTGGAATGTTACGTAGTTGATTTTCAAATCTTTGTTACTGTTGACCGTTTAATACGCAAAATACTCTCAAGTGGCTTCTCGTGGGTACACATGCCATGTCTCAGACGATTGTTATTGCATTGCATTTCAATCAATCTTTGAAACATGAACAGTTTGCCTGAATTCTAGAGGCAGCAGCCAACAATCAAACACTTGAGAGCTGGGCTCCAGCACTGGGGATATCCTCGCAGCCAAAGGGTGAGTGTGTGGATCAGGGGATGGCACCAGTCTTTCTAATGTTGCCGGCAGGGGTTTGGGGTCTAGGGGCTCCTGCTATGGCAGGGGATGAGTGTTCAGAGCGAGGTTTTCCAGCACAACTGGCTTGCTGGATGACACTCTGAGAGAAGGCGGGACATGTAAAGGTGGGGAGGGCTTGGGGGTTTGATTTGAGGGTACCGGAGTGGAAGCCCGAACTGATTGCCAGTCTCTCTCCTTCTCCAATTCCTGACACATATACAAATATGGCTGTTATGTCGGTCCTACAGAGGCTGCCCTCGTGGTTCTGGTGGCAGCCAAGGCGGCCAGACGCTGGAGAAGGCAGCAGCGTCGACGCAGGCTCGAGGCGGCGGCCCATGTTCAGTCGACTGCTGCACACCCTGAAGGCCTGGCTGTTCTTCAGGCCGAGGAGGAATCCAGAAGGGTACAGGCGTCGGTGATCCTTCGAGGAGATGATGGACAACATGTGCCACAGGAGACTCCGTCTCAAGAAAGAGACATTGCGGCACCTGTGGATGTGGCACCCTATGGAGGAAGAGGACACCCTCTCCCGGTGGCCGGAATGATCACTGCAGTCCTGACCTTCTATGAAATCGGATCGTTCCAGGGCTCGAGCGGGGACTTGTGTGGTATTTCACATGCTACAGCCCACAAGCACATCATGGGGTCACGTATGCCCGGGTACCAGACTTTATCAACTCTGTATTGAGCTAGGCCCACCAAGATACCCAGGTTGCAGGATTCTCCACCATTGCTGGGATGCTCCAGTGCCAGTGGGAAATTGATGGCATGGATGTCGCCTTGCCCACACTAGGGCATCAGGCATCACCTTTATTAACAGCAAGGGGTTCCTGAATGTTCAACTATTGTACAACTACCACCTCAAGATCATGCACTTGTGTGCACGCTGCCCAGGGTGTGTGGCTGGCAGCGACATCATGGGACATTCAGAGACCCCCGGCATCTGCGGGAACTACCCCAGGATGTTGGGCTGGTTCTTGGGGGTAAGGGGTACCCGGTGACGTCCTGGCTGATGAAGCCAATGCGGAGGCCTGGAACTGAGGCGGAGACCTGTGCTGTCCCTGGGCGGTGCATCGGACTGCTGAAAATGCAATTCCAATGTCTGGACCGCTCTGGTGGTTTATTGCAGTACTCCTCCCAGAGAGTCTCTAGCATTTTGGTGGTCTGCTGTGCCATCCACAACCACAGCAGCAGGATGACATGCTGGAGGAGGAGGACGACAGACATGCTTCACCTGAGAAGGATATACACCAGGAAGGGATGGAGGATGACCCTGGCGAGGACCTCGCAGGAGGAGCCGGAAGATGGAGGACAGGCAACTGCAAGGGTCCGGCACACCCCAAGGAAGAGGGAGGCCTCATACCTACCCGATTCTTATAGGCTGAGGCTTTGTCCATCAGTTCACCCCTCCCCCATCCCTCCTTCCCCACAATCACCCCTTCCACAATCCTCTCCTCCGCACCCATTTCCCTCCTTACCCCTCCAATCCCACCATCCCTCCTTCCTCCACCATCATCCACTCCACCCCATTTTACACACCCCCCCCCCCCCCCCCCCCCCCCCCCCCCACACCCCCACCCCTTCCGATTACTCTGTTCCACCCTCCAAGGGTCTGTGTAACATCATCACAAGGTGGTGGGCCTGTGTCAGCACTGTCAGTGAGTCACTATACAAGGCAGTATTGCGATGATCACTCGCCGAGTGGTTAACTTTGGTGCTCCTGAGTTTATGCCAAAGTCTGACTCCTGTCTCAGCTGACAGCACGCTCAGATATAAGGAGACATTTCTTCACACAAAGAGTGGTATGCCTGTGGAATTCATTACCACAGCAAGTAGTTGATGCTGAAACTTTGAATATATTTAAGAGGTGGCTAGATATAGCACTTGGGGAGAATGGGATCAAAGGCTATGGGGAGAAAGCAGATTTAGGCTATTGAGTTGGATGATCGTGATGAATGGTGGAGCAGGCTCAAAGGGCCAAAAGGCCTCCTCCAGCTCCTATCTTCTGTGTATGTATGTATCCTCTGAATGGGGTCTGCATCGGGGCTTTTGATTTGGACCACTGTGCCCTGGGGGGTAGTCCCCCCCCCCCCCCCCCCCCCCCCCCGTGCCTACTCATTGATCCTCTTTCTCCTTGATCTTTCATGGTCTAGAGCACCGTCTTTGTATGTCCCCAGGATTCTCATTAGAGGTGGAGGCAGACAGCTGCTTTCTGTGCCCTGTGGCTTTTGACTCCCTCGGTGGACATTCCCTGGAGTCGGAAGGCCTTGGCCGACTTACCGGTGTCGCTATGCTACCCTGGTGCCCTTGAGATGTGCCAGTGTCAGGAGGAGGGGATTCATGAGAACTGGAGACTGTCCTCATCTCCTTGGTGGTAGGCCCCGAGTTGGCCTCCAGTGCTACATTGGTCCTTTGTGTCTCTATGAGGGCATATCAATAACCATAATCTAGGTGACTACATAAGCACCCTCTCCTGCATAACTGGAGACACCATGGGTGGAATATTCATCATGGAGCCTGGACTGTTTTTGGTCAGAAACCCAAGAGAAACTGCCTGAAGTTCAGTTCTTTGTGACGGGAAGCCCTTAATTGCTATGGAGACAGATTTACTGTCCACTTAGAACCAATGGAGCGGGAATAGAGGCAGATCAGAATAAGTGTGGGACTCTTTTAGACTCCCTTGGTAGTCATTACGAACGCTGCTATTGTTCATTTACTACATCAGTTAAACTTAAACTCCACTTGCCACAATTTAATTTGAAGTTAAAAGTACAGATTAGCCACAATGTTTGTGGAAAATGTATGCGCTGTTAGCAGAACCGGAAGATTCTGCCGGCGTGAACAACCGGGAGATCTCGGCCATTAATATATCTGGAAAATAAAAATGTTCAAAGAAAATTACAAAAATGCAAATACTTTTAAGTCCTCTAATAGTGAAAAGCTAACAGAGGATATGGATGCTGAGGCCCCACAAAGAAATAGCTGCACTTTGTCCAATTAAGAGACAAATGCTTCAAACTGAGTAAAGATCAGAGGCTGGAGAATCGATCATCTGTGAATCACGCCGCGTGGCTGGGGGACCGTCTCAGCGATACTCCGTTCCCGACCGACCGATTTCCCGAAGGTTCTAACCACGTATGGCCGGTTGGGACTTTCATGCGGCGGTTGCGGACTCAGTCCGTGGCCGCCCTGGTGGGGGGGGCGGGGAGATCCAGCACGTGGCAGGGGCAGCGATCGGGCCGGTCCAGTGAAGGGGCCTGTAGCCGAATGGGCGGACCTTGTTTCTTTGTGATGGTCCGCGCTCCGGGTCCGCCATGGTGCTTGGCGCGGCCGCTGGAGGCCACCGGCGTGCCCATGCACGGACTCGGAACCGGATGTGTGGCGGCCCGTATCCGCAGCCAAAGCTGTGTGAAGCTCCCCGGGTCCCTGCTAGCCCCCTGCAGGTAAGTGAATTGCTCTTTATTTTTTTGCAGGAAACTGGGGAGTGAATCGCCAGAGATTTTATGCCGGCGTGTGGACATAGCCCCATTTTTGGAGAATCCAGCCCCAGGTATTCACAAGTATCGTATTTTCCAGAAGATGCACTGGGTTATAAAACACACCAGGATGTTAAAAGGAAAGATATGGGGGAATCTTTGGACCATAAGACACATGGCAATTTAGAATGTTCTTTTTCTCGAGAAATAGATCGTAAATTTGCCAGTTCAAGTTATTTTAATTAAAACATTATTATTGACATTTTCCCTCAAACATTATGGCTAATCTGTACTTTTAACTTCAAATTAAATTGTGGGCAATTGAAGTTTAAGTTTAACTGATGTAATAATGAACCATTGACACAGCAATATCCGCTCTTGATGAATTGAGAGCAAGATCGACCAAGTGATAATGGATTTAAATGTAATCAGCTATAGCTCTGAGCAGACTTTCAGACAGCTAATTGCAATCAGTTTAATTTAGAAGGCAGATTTTATTGATAGTTTGGCTGCTGATCATATACTTGGCAGCAGAGCATATAACTTAGTCATGCCAGAAACTTCCTGTTGCGTGTCTAAAAGGATGACCTATATTACTGTGCTATGAATCTGTCACTTTCCATGAGTCTTAAGTGTTTTTACTGTCAGTCCTCAATATTTCATCCTGTTGGGCCTACTTTACAATGCAAAATAGGTGAATAAGGGACGGGATTCTCCAATGATGGAGCTATGTGTACACGCCCGCAGAAAAATGCAGGCAAATCACTCCAGTAAGTCCAGGGTGATTCTGCGATTTGCAGGGGGCTAGCAGGGCCCTGGAGTGCTCCTTGCAGCTCCGGTTGCTGATACGGGGCCCTGCATGTCCGGTCAGGGATCCCGCATGCGCACGGCGGCCAGCGTCGGCCGCCCCGCGCGACATGGCTGACCCACACCGCGGACCAACACCAACAAGATAGCCCCCCCCCCTCCTAGATCGCGCGTGCCCGCGGATCCGTGGCCCCCGATCAATAGCCTGCCCATCCTGGAGACCCCCCCAACCCGGTGAATGATTCCCCCCCTGCACCCCACCAGGGTGGCCGCGGACTGAGTCTGCAGCCGCCATGCCAAGTGCCCGCCGGGTGGAATCATGAGAGAACCACGCCAGTGGGAACTCGGTCAGCTGCACTGGGAGAATTGCCGCGGGGATCTTTTTCAATGGCCTCGACAGGCACTCCGTCGGCTGTGCGCACCTGATTGGCGGCGATTCGCCGGGAACCGGAGAATCACGGGAACGGTGTTGAACCCGATCTTGGGTCTGACACACATTCTCCGCCCCGCGCCGAGTGCGATTTCAGCATGGAGGCTCGGAAATCCCGTCCATGGTCTCACCATGGCGGACAGCAAATTTATAATTAGCCCATGCTGGAACCTACACCCGTTTCCTACCATTATTGTATGGAACCATCTTGAGAAATGCGTCTGACTCAACATATGATAAGCTTGCTCAGAAAATCCCTGCACTCACAATCTGCAAATAAAGAGTGCTATTTTGATGGCTCTTAGGAATACAGGAGTATGAGTCAGCCATTTGGCCTTTCAAGCCTACTCCACCATTCAGTAAGATCATGGCTGATCTGGTTGTGGTCTCAGTTCCACATTCCTGTTTAACACTTCACACAGGTGTCTAACAAAATTCTGTCCATCTCTACTTTGAATAAATGCGAAGACTCACCCTCCAGTACTGTTAGAACCCTCACGGAGGTCGGGGAGGGGTATGGATTATCATGTTTCCTGTAACCTCGGCTGAATATGTGCCTCCCAGTTACCTTCCCTTAACAAGGGAAGACTGAGATTGGACTTCCGGTCGGCAAGCGGAGCGGTCGCACGGAGAGGGGCTCCCATAGCGGCAGAGAACAAGGCAAGACTGTCAGCTGTAAAAACCCCAGACCGGATGTGGAAGAACCCTTCGGGGAGTCGAGTAGGATTTCTGTACATGATTACACTTTTTTGTTTTGCCTCCAAACATTTGTTCCTTCTGGTCACTCTGCTCGGATCCAACACTGGCGATGAGGATAAAGTGGCGTTGCCAGCAGACATATCACATACTGGAAAACTGAAAACTTGATGCAGGTACAATATGTCTGAGGCCAATATGTCGAATGGATGCAATATCTTTTCCGTACAAACACCATTATCGGAGACGAACGTCAAATGGTCATCCTCCTCACAGCTTATGGAGCAGCCACATACAGCATCATTAAAAGCCTCACTTACCATGACGCACCAGATACACAGCCTTTCACCACCCTGGTAGAACTGGTGGGTGAGCAGTTCAACCCCAAGCCAGCCATAATAGTCCGCCGTTTCTGGTTCCATATGGCGCCCAGATTCAGGGCAAACCGTGACCAATTTCTTGGCCTACCTGAGGAAACTCCCAGAGTTTTGCGAGTTTGGGATATGATTAACCAAAGCATTATGTGACAGATTGGTTGTGGGACCCGCCATGTGGCTACCCAAAGAAAGCTACATCTGGGGAGCCGTGGCCAAGATCTTCATTGGCCAGTCGGCACAGCCGTGCTACTTTCGTGTCCGGCCAGTTCCATATGCCCTGCGGCCAAAAGTAGATACAGAGCTCGACCGTCTGGAGCAATTTGTGGACAGGGCAGCGCCGGCCGTGGCCGTATTGAAGCCCAATAGCGCCTTTTATCTTTGCGGCGGACTGTAAAATGACAGTCAACAGAGTGTCCCGTTTGGACCGTCCTGAGTATGCGACCCATATGCGAAGTTCAGCAGAGGCTGCATCTTCACGAAGCTGGGTATGAGCCACATTTACCTCAAACTGTTCTTGGACTCTGGCTCTAAGAAGTTCATAATGGAGAACACACGCACTGTGGGCTGTACGAATACACCAGGTTGCCTTTCGGGGTTTCGTCAGCCTACGCTATTTTATAGCGTATCACGGAGAATATACTAAGGGGTCTACCATGAGAGGCGGACCAGGAGCATTTGCAGTACATTGCTGAGGTTCTCCACCATTTTGCGCCGCAGGTGTTTGGCTCCACAGAGAGAAGTGTGTGTGTGCCATGCCGGGGAGATCACATACTTGGGTTACCATCTGAATCGGCACGGCCTTCATTCGGTCAAGGACAAAGTACGGGCAATCTGGCAGGCCCATGTTCCGGAAGGACCAACTGAGCTCCGTTCTTTTTTGGGGTTCATAAATTATTAAAGAAAATGTATCCCAAACATTGTGACCCTGCTGGCCCCTTACACCGATTGTTGAAGAAAGGCCAGGCGTGGGAATGGGGTCAGCCACAATGGGTGACTTTTTCGGAGGTAAAGAAACGACTGTCGTCCTCGAGGTTACTGACCCCTTTTGACCCCACCAAATTGCTTCTGCTCACTTGCGATGCCTGGCCTTACAGTCTCAGGGCAGTTTTGGCCACTGCATGGATGATGGAACGTAAAGCCTCATCGCTTTGGCCTCTCCTATGCTTGCTGCATCCAAGCCAAATTACCTTCAAATTGAGAATGAGGGTCTGGCTGCGGTTTTTGGGGTCAAGATATTCTATCAGCATGTTTATGGCCATGCTTTTTATAGTGCTGACAGACCATAAGCCCTTGCTAGGGTTAAGGAAGATTCCACTCGTCGCTTCCACAGGGATTCAGTATTGAGCATTGCTATTGGCAGCCTAAGAATATGTGCTGGAATGAGGGCGAATGCGCTCACCTTTGCCTCATTGATAGCCCGAAGGTGAGTTATGCTGGGATGGGGGGGTGTCCGCTCTGCCTAGTGCCTTGGCCTGGTTGGGGATTGGGAGAGCGATTCTACCTGAGGTGGCAGCCATTTATCAAGTGGGCTGCTTGGTTTTGGATGGTGTTGAGCTTCTTGAGTGTTGTTAGAGCTGCACTCGTCCAGGTGAGTGGAGAGTATTCCATTACACTCCTGACGTGTGCCTTGTTGATAATGAACAGTCTTTGGGCAGTCAGGAGATGAGGTACTCACCTCCAGGATTTTGATCTTCTGACCTGCTCTGGTAGCCACAGTATTTATATGATTAATCCAATTCCATTTCTGGGCAATGATAATCCCCAGAATGTTAATAGTGAGTGATTCAAAGATGGTAATGCTACTGAATGTCAAGGAACAATGGTTAGATTGTCTCTTGTTGGAAATGGTCATTGCCTGGCACTTATGTGGCATGCATGTTACTTGCCACTTGTCAGCCCAAGCCTAGATATTGTCCAGGTTTTACTGCATTTGGACATGGACTGCTTTAATAATAATAATAGTTTATTGTCACAAGTAGGCTTCAATGAAGTTACTGTGAAAAGCCCCCAGTCGTCACATTCCGGTGCCTGTTCGGGGAGGCCGGTATGGGAATTGAACCGGCGCTGCTGTCATTGTTCTGCATTGCAAGCCAGCTATTTACCCACTGTGCTAAACCAGCCCCAGTATCTGAGGAATGGTGCTGAACATTGTGCAATTATCAGTGAACATCCCCACTCCTGGCCTTATGATGAAAGAAGGTCATTGATGAAGCAGCTGAAAACAGTTGTGCCTAAGATACTGCACTGAGGAATTCCTGCAGTTATGTCCTGGAGCTGAGATGATTGCTCTCCAACAACAACAATCATCTTCCTTTGTGCCAGGTATGACTCCAACCAGTGTAGCGTTTTCCCCCTGATTCCCATTGACTCTAGTTTTGCTAGGGCTCCTTGATGCCATATTCGATCAAATGCTGCCTTGATGTCAAGGGCAGCCACTCTCACCTCACCACTGAACCAAGGCTGAAATTACATCAGGAACTGAGTTACCCTGACAGAACTTAAACTGAGTGGCAGTGAGCAAGTTATTGCTCAGCAAGTGGCACTTGATAACACTGTTGCTGATCCCTTCCATCATTTTACTGTTGAACAAGAGTGCACTGATGGGTTGGTAATTTTCCTGATTGGATTTGTCCTGTTCTTGTGTACAGAACACACCTGGGCAATTTTCCACATTGCTGGGTCGATGCCAGTGTTGTAGCTGCACTGGAACAGCTTCGCTAGGGGTGTGACAAGTTCTGGAGCACAAGTCTTCAGTGTTATTGCCAGAATATTGTCAGGACCCATAGCCTTTTCACTATCCAGTGTCTTCAGCTGTTTCTTGACATCACGTAGAGCAAATTGTATTGGCTGAAGACTGATATCTGTAATGCTGGGAACTCCGGAGGAGGTCAAGATGGATCATTCACTCGTCACTTCTGGCTGATGATCGTTGAAAATGTAAATATGTTTGATGCCTAGCTCATTTAGCATAGTGGTAGTGCCACACAACACGATGGAGGGTATCCTCAATGTGAAAATGGGACTTTGTCTCCACAAGGACCGCGCTGGTCACTCCTACTGATATTGTCGTGGACAGATGTATCAGCGGCAGGTAGGTTGGTGAGGATGAGTATATTTTCCCTCTTGTTGGTTTCCTCACTACCTGCTGCAGGCCCTGTCTAGCAGCTATGTCCTTTAGTACTCGGCCAGCTCAGTCTGTTGTGGTGCTAACGAGACATTTTTGGTGATGGACATGGAAGTCCCCAATTCAGCATACATTTTGTGACCTTGCCACCCTCAGTGCTTCCTCCAATTGATGTTGAACACTGAGGAGTACTGATTCACAGCTGGTGTGATGTTGAATAAGAGATAAATATTGGCTGGAATGTAGAGGTAACTCCTCCACTCTTCTTCCAAATCAATGTTTTTCAAACATTTTTCCCGGGTCCCAACCAGTTGACCATCAGGACCCATGCCGGCTGACCTTCATGTCACACCATTTTCACTTACCTTTAATGCAACAGGTGAGCCTACATGGTCCTCATGATCTCACTTTCTTTGTCATTCAATGTTACATTTCTGCTAAGGGCTTCAGCTGATGATTTAAGTTCTCGCTGCATCCTTTGAAAAGAATCACAAGGTTTGTCCTTGAACTTGCCATGCTAGTCTTCAAATGCCTTTGAAGTTTTGAGGGTTTTAAACTTTCATTTTCCTGCACATGGGTTTTGCATCCTGAATTGCATTGGCACAATTAACAAAGCCATACTTCAATAAATCATTGTCACGCTGCTTTGTTCCTGATTTAATTTTTTTCTTTGTTGAAAACTAACCATCTTCAGTCCTGTTGCCTTGTTTGCTTGCAGCTAGAAAATGGAAGAATCTCTCGTCTGTGATTTTGTGCCAAAAGCACAGATATACAGGGCACGTGATGTCAGTGTACATGCTGGGCACGTAACCTACTCTCTGCCGCCACTTGTGGCCGGAAGACTACATCATTAAATTTAAAAGCCAATCATGGCTGGTATTCTCAATTTAGAAGCCAATTGGGCAGTTGGACGCTTCTCCTATGGTCAGGACTGCAGTGACCGATCGCTCCGTGAACCTCCCGGTATCCACCCGCGACCTACCGGAGGACCGCGACCCGCAGTTTGAAAAACCCTGTTCTAAATAGTGCCATGGGATGTTTTATATCCAACCAAGAGGGCAGACTGGACTTCAGTATAATAGCTAATCAAAAAGATGGTACCTCCAACATTGCAGCACTCTCTTGGTACTGCACTGGAGTGTTAGCTTTGCTAGTTATGCTAAAATGCTGGACTAGGACTTGAATATGAAGCTATGTAACTCAGAGATGAGAGTTACCATCTGAACCATAGCTGGCATATAAATTGAAGACGGTGGTTATATTGAACACCACTGGAAGAGCTATGGTCATTCTGGACAGCCTCTCCATCTCACCATAGAAAATTAGGGCTTCTCTATTTCATTCTAACGACCCTTTTTAATGTTGCGATAAATCTTCATGACTGCAAATGAGCAGGTGTGACAAATCAAGGATTTTAGGAATATTGGATTCTAAATATTGGGGAAATTTAACGGTTGAAATCCTGGGGTTATAGTGTGTATTGAATAAGAGCAGGGAAGGTTATGATGGAGCTGTATAAAATGCTTGTTGGGCCACAGCTGGAGTACCGTGTGCAGTTCTGGTCATCACACTATAGAAAGGAAGTGACTGCACTGGAGAAGGTGCAGAGGGGATTCACCAGGATGTTGCCTGTGCAGGATTGTTTCGGCTATCAACAGGGACTGGGGATAGGCTGGGATTGTTTTCCCTGGAGCAGAGCAGGCTGAGGGTGGATCTGATTGTGGTGGATGAAAGTATGAGCGATGTAGATAGGGTGGATAGGACAGTACGTTTCCCCATTGTTGGAGAGGTCAATAACCAGGGGGCATTGACTAAGGTAATGGGCAGGAGGTTTAGAGGAGATGTGAGGAAAAACGTTTTCACCCAGAGAGTGGTTGGAATCTGGAACTCACTAACTGAAAGCGTGGTAGAGACTTGAACCTCACAACTTTTAAGAAGTATTTAGCTGAGAATCTTAAATGCCATTACACGCAAGGCTATGGAGCAAGTGCTGGAAAGTGGGATGAGAAGAATTAGGTGCTTGCTGGTCGACGCGGACGTGATGGGTCAAAGGGCCTATTTCCAAGCTGTAAAACTTATGATTCTATTTTAAGAAGAAATTCCAAGTAAGGGGCAATTTAGCATGGCCAATCCACCTCCCTGCACATCTTTGGGTTGTGGTGGGGGGGAGGAGACCCAAGCAGACATGGGGAGAATGTGCAAACTCCACATGGACAGTGACCCGGGGCTAGGATCAAACCCGGGTCCTTGGTGCCATGAGGCAGCAGTGCTAACCATTTTGCCACCGTGGCACCTGTCAAACGCTATGACTCTATGTTTGACTGTAGTGGTCATGTTTTTAAAAAGGAATTTGCTTTGCAGAGCCTGAATGCTTTTAGGAGCCAGAAGGTGAAATTTACCAACGAAATGTGTTTTCAGTCTGGCTAATGCACTGCAGTTTGATGGGGAAAGTCCCTGGTGAGTTAATCGGCTTTCAGCCGGTAAAGGTTTTTTTCAGCTTCGGGACATGATGTCCTTGCCTGGGTGGAGCTAAGGGATTTAGAGAGACATTTTGAAAAAGCTTTAGAGAGGGATTGAAGTCTGATCTGCCTGACACTCAGTCCACAATTCTCTCCCGGTAGGCTAATCATTAGAAAAAGAAATAATATTTAAAGCAGCCTTGTCTGAAGTCAAGGAAGAAGCTGAAACAAGTCAGTTGAAACAGTTTTTAAAGATATTCAGCCAGAGTCTGAAGACGTTCTAATAGGAGCCCAAACTTGTTCTGTAAAGCAAACATTACTCTATGCCATGCTGATTTTAAGATGGATTGAGAGCTGTATGTTTATTTTCTTGTTGATTAAAGGGAAATTGAGAACTAGTGTTCAAGGGGTAATTGTAAGCTGTTCTTTTCGGTGTGAAGTTAAAAAGCTTAATATTGTATTCATAATAAAGTTTTGTTTTAAAAACCCATTTTATCATACAATCACTCCTGGCACGAATCATTCTTTCCGCCCAGTCTTACAAAATAAACTAAAATATTGGGGTTTAGTCCAGTATCCTAGCCACTGTTGGGTTCTGGTCTTTAATCATAATACTGGCAGCAAAAACTAATTTTTACAAATGTGAAATCTAATTTCTTCAACTTTTAATTGTTGTTGGAGATTTTAAAAATTGTGTACAGTTGTTAAGAAAAAATCTTTTTTTTCTTCTCTCCCGAAATCAGCTTTTTCTTTCCCTCACTTTATTATTGCCATTTGTACCTGAATCAATATTAAATTAAGTATTCTGACATTTTCTTGTTCAGTCACTTCACTGCTCATTAACAATTGTTCCATATGTTTGGCTAAGGAGATTCACAATTGTTCGCCCTGTTCACGCAGATTGGCTGTGGCCCATTTCCATCTCCCATTTGCTGCAAATTACTATGTTGAAGCTCATACAGATTGGACAATGACTGCAACTCCAACAAATGGTGGGAGCCATTTGTTTGACAGTAATAAGTAAATTATGGACCGATATATTCATATGGTAGAAGGCTTGGAGTCAATTGTAAAGAAGAGATCATTCACTCATGTAAACATGCCATCAGTATCCATATTCAATATGTGTATTTGGCCTTATTTTAGAATGGTTTTAATGTGATGAAATAAGGTCACGAGTGAATGTAACTTATAACTCCCATAGATCAAATAACTATTCAGAATTTACAGCATGCCAAACCTATTTGGATCGACGAACCAGTGATTGGTTAAGTAAGATGTTCTTAGTCTGCCATTCTAAAAACAATTACCACGTTGGGGAACCAGAGTTGGAATTTGTGGTGGCATTAATATTGCTCAGATGAAACTTGAAATTTAACTCCTGGTAATAACTCTGGTAATAACTTTGTGCAAATATTACTCACAGTCAAGATATCACCTCCACTGTACTCGACAAGAAGGGGAAAATAACCTCTGTACACCTGCTTAAAAGAAAAAAAATTGTCATATACGAAAGAAAAACTCCTTCCACCTTGATGATGGAATATGACTGTCTGTTATTACAAATTAAATAGAATTTTGCAGATTGTAAGTGCCATCTATATTTACTTGAGCTACAGAAAGTGTAGCTGGGTAAATAGACACTTTGACAAGAATAGGCTTGAAGCTCGAAATGATAGCCTGAGTTAGTGTCATGAACCCAGTTGACGCACTTCACCTCACACTTAATATGTCTCTTTAGCTTAAGCATTTCAGATGAAACATCCATCTTCAAGAAACTGTTGTCAGGATTGAAACAATGTTTGTGCGAATAACTGAATGTCACGATGATGGACTTCTTTTTAAAAGATGAATGTAATCTGAACATTGTGGGATCATGAGCCTTGTGAAAGCTGACAGACTCTGCATTGATCGCTTTTAACATTATTCATTGTTTCCTCACCAAAAGCTCTCCATCAGAAAGCTACTTGTCCCATTGATGGCCAGGCACTAGAAAATGGTGGGGTCGGTTCCTATTCCCTCTGCTGGCCAGGAAGGTGACAGCAGTGTAATCAAAATCGCAGTGCAGCATTTATCTTTGTTTGCATTAATAATAATAATCTTTATTGTCACAAGTAGGCTTACATTAACACTGCAATGAAATTACTGTGAAAAGCCCCTAGTCGCCAGACCCCGGCGTCTGTTCCGGTATACGGGGAGAATTCAGTATGTCCAAACTAATAGCACGTTTTTTAGCGCTTGTGGGAGGAAACCAGAGCGCCCGGACGAACCCATGCAGACACAGGAAGAATGTTCAGACTCCGTACAGACAGTGACCCAAGCCGGAAATCGAACCTGGGTCCCTGGCGCTGTGAAGCGATAGTGCTAACCACTATGTTACCATGCTGCCATCTGGATCGCTGACATTTTGGTAGGGTCCTGGAAATGAATGGCCCAGGCGCACGTTAGAATGAGGCAGGAGTCTCACTAGCCCATCCAGATAAAATTTCTGTGGCGCCAATTGGATCCTGATGTACATTTTACCAGTAACCTGCTCACTAATGCTCAGTTTGGTTCTCCCAGGGTCACTCAGCTCCTGATTTCATTGGCTCAAACATGGATAAAAGAGCTGAACTCCAGAGGTGAGGTGAGAGTGGATGCCCTTGACATCATGGCAACATTTGACCAAGTATGGCATCAAAGAGCACCAGCAAAGCTGGATTCAGTGGGAATCAGGTGAGTCATACCTGGCACCAAGGAAGATCATGGTGGCTATTGAAGGTCAAACATCTCAGTTCCAGAACATCACTGCAGGAATTCCTCAGGGTAGTGTCCTTGGCCCAACCATCTTCAGCTGCTTCATCAATGACCTTCCTCCCATCATAAGGTCAGAAGTGGGGATGTTTGTGGATGACTGCACAATGTTCAGCACCATTTGCAACTCCTCAGAGACTGAAGCAGTCCATGCACAAATGCGGCAAGACCAGGACAATATCCAGGCTTGGGAAGACAAGTAATATTTATGCCACACAAGTGCCCAGCAATGGCCATCTCCAACAAGAGATCGCCCCTTGATATTCAATGGCATTACCAGAGCTGAATCCCCTATTCCCCTGGGGGTTACCATTGATCAGAAACTGAACTGGACTAGCCATATAAATTTAGTGACTGCAGGGACAGGTCAGAGACTAGGAATCCTGTGGCGAGTAACTCACCACTTGGCCCCCAAAGTCTGTCCACATTTACAGGGCACATGTCAGGAGTGTAATGGAATACTCTTCTCTTGCCTTGATGAGTACAGCTCCAACAACACTCAAGAAGCTCAACACCATCCAGGACAAAGCAGCCTGTTTGATTGGCACGAGTGGAGTCAGTAGCAAGGATAAAGGGGTATCTCTCAGCATGCTCCCACTTCCTAATGTCAGCTCCCTCGATCAGCACTGAGTGCCTTTGTACAAGGGCTCCCCTTGGGTGCCCTCAAGCAACCCTGACTGCATGGCTGGTCCCCCACTTACATTGGGTAAGTACCTGCAGCAACAGGATAAGGCCCTTAAATGTATACCAGTTGCCCACTTAAGGACCTCAATTGATGGTGGGGTAGGAAGGTTATTGATGGGTCTTCCTGTCACGGAATTAATCAGTGCAGTAGTGGGAAAGTGATGGGGTCCTCACCCTTCACCCTACTGCCTGATTAAATGCCTCCCCCTTTAATGAACTCCCAAAGTGGAGGGCATTAAATACCACCCATTGAGAACTTGCGAAGTTGAAGCATCTGCTGGACAGTGCACAATTATCCCCAAACAAATCATCGACCTGACCCTTCATTCACTACCTGCCCTGCATGTTGTGGAATCTGCACAATGGATTTATCAGCTACCTCAGAAACCACAAAATCATAGTGGATGCAAATCACCCTCCATCCCAAATGATTGTCTAAGAAGATTTGTATTTACTTGCCCACTCCAAATATCTGGTTTAATTCAAAATGCCACAGGGTAGAAACTAAACCTTATATAACTTTTGAAGTGTTTATATTATTCACTTTAGCAGGAGTTGAAAAAAAAGTGTGAATCAATCACTCATCCTTTAGACTATTTTAAAAATGCTCTCACAGATTAGTAATCCTGTTAATGGGCCCTTTGATCTGTCCTCAGAACAAAATGTCATGTGGCCAGAGGGCCAATGCAAAGGATATCAAATAACAGAAAGATCAACAAACTCATTCAAAAATTGCATCAGACCATTTATATTTTGTTTTATAAATAAGTGGGTTGGGGACACGGAGGAGTGAAGTGAGAAGGGCCTGGTGTTCTGGTGCGGGAGTGGGGGGAGGTGGAGGTAATCAGATCAGGTGAGAGTTTGAGGGCCTGCAGGGCGTTGCCAGTGCTGTCAACATGTGGGTCCATCATAGGGTGATGGCTGGCTGGCTTACAGGTCTTTGCTACAACTGTTCAGAGTTTGCAGTAGATGGCGATGAGGCTAATTGAAGACCTAAGGATGGTATAGTCAGAACGGTGAAGTGGGCAGAAGCAAGGCCTAGGGTAGTGTGAAGTGTTGCACTTTGTGACTAATGTAGAAACACTGGGTGGAGGGGAGTTATGTTGGGTGGGAAACCTGGCATCCAGGGTGATTTGATTTGGCAGGATGGGAAATTTTGATTTGCTGATCCTGGGTTGAGATGCAAAGAATTAGTGTGTCGAGCCTCACGCTGGCTGGTGGTGGATTTCTACATGTCATGAATGTGTATTGGTGTAAAACCTTTTTTAAAATTATGTCCTGACTTCAAGATAAAGTCAGCAGTGCATGAGTATCTCATGGCATCCAGATTACATTTGTTTAACGGTGATATGCACCAGTCAGCTTTGTGCAGTTGTGTGAAAGTTCACCAGATTTCCTTGCTCGGCAACATGGGGAGAATGGCAGATTGCACGGAAGCATGAGACTGGCAAGGGTGAGTCAGTGGGAGGGGGGATTGGAATGTGATCTGGGGCATGGAAGAATGGAAGAGGAATCCAGGGGCAGACTGTGGGTGAGGTCAAGGGCTTGTGGACATGAAATAGGAAGGGATTTCCTGGGTATGGTGGTGAGGGGAGTGGTGGTTCTGGGGACTGTCAGACAAGATAAGAAAATGAGGTGGATAAATACCGGTGTCGGTACTGTATACATCTCAGAGTGTTGCCTGTTTGCTTCGAGTTCACATACAACATTCCAATTGTCCCTGCTGAAATTGGTCTTGGACAATGTACTTTACAATGCGTAGGACTGAGAGCCAGCTGGGCCTACAAATTTAGCTATGTCACAGGGCTGTGAATATGATACTCGGCATTACCATGAGCATTTGATGAAGAGTGAACAAAAGAACACAACATTGTTTCTTCTATAATAAATACAACGTCCCTAACTCCCCTGTAACCAACAATTTCAGCCAACCGTGGGATACATGCTGGTGCATTTAGACCTTTGACTGGTAGTCTCAACAAATAATAATGATGCCACATAAATAAAGTGAAACCAATGTAGTGTGAAATATTTACAAGTGAAATTTAATTTTAAAAAACACCCATGCCACCTTTCTACTCTTATATTAATGACAATATAGTTGAGCAGGAAAGTTGTGACTGTCTTCTTGAGTCTTCTTGTTTGACCAGAGGGCTCTTTAATAGGCTACCTGTAGATGCAGCACTAGCAACTGCCATCGGGTTTCACCAATGAAAAGCATCTCCCATCGCTAATTCAAACACATTTTCCATGAACGCTGCTGGCATTTTGGATTTTCATTATAATGGTGTGGGAAACGGCACAAGGCGAGTGAAAGTAGCACAATTCTGGTTGCAATGTTGGGATTGACACGCTGTTAACCAAATTTTGGTCACGGCATACTATCAATGACAAATATTACAAATGAAAAATATAGCTCAGTGGAAAGATCTTGGTGACCATGAGGTGAAACGTATGAGGGGCCATATTACTCGCTCCCCCCACCTCCAATAGAAAAGTCAGTTAGCAGCTTGCTGGCTTTCAAAAGGGCTAGCCCATGGCAATAAGATGCCGAGACAGCCTTAAGAAGGTGAGAATTTGACTTCCTTCCAATGGCACACAAGAGAACCCCAAAAGATGTACCCCACTTCCTTCCTGCCTTTTCTCCCAAGTTGACAAATTTGTGGGCTGGCCACTTTCCCTCTGTCTTCGTGATTTGGATCTCTAGGTTTGTTTATTGTCACGTGTACTGAGGTACAGTGAAAAGTATTTTTCTGCGAGCAGCTCAAAGAGATCATTTAATACATGAAAAGAAAATACAATAAAAATAAAATACATAATAGGGCAATACAAGGTACACAATGTAAATACATAGACACCGGCATCGGGTGAAGCTTACAGGGGTGTAGTGTTAAATCAGGTCAATCCAAAGAGGGTTGTTTAGGAGTCTGGTAACAGTGGAGAAGAAGCTGTTTTTGAATCTGTTTGTGTGTGTTCTCAGACTTTTGTATCTCCTGCCCGATGGAAGAAGTTGGAAGAGTGAGTAAGCCGGTTGGGAGGGGTCTTTGATTATGCTGCCTGCTTTTCCCAGGCAGCGGGAGGTGTAGATGGAGTCAATAGATGGGAGGCAGGTTCGTGTGATGGACTGGGCTGTGTTCACGACTCTCTGAAGTTTCTTGCGGTCTTGGTATGAGCAATTGCCATACAACGCTGTGATGCAGCCAGATAGGGTGCTTTCTATGGTGCATCTGTAAAAGTTGGTAAGAGTCAGTGTGCACATGCCGAATTTCCTTAGTTTCCTGAGGATGTATAGGCTCTGTTGTGCTTTCTTGGTGGTAGCATCGACGTGGGTGGACCAGGACAGATTTTTGGTGATGTCCACGCCAAGGAATTTGAAGCTGTCAACCATCTCCACCTCTGCACCGTTGATGCAAGCAGGGTACAGTACTTTGCTTCCTGAAGTTAATGACCAGCTCTTTAGTTTTGCTGACATTGAGGGAGAGATTGTTGTCGTTACACCACTCCACTAGGTTCTCTATCTCCCTCCTGTATTCTGACACGTCGTTGTTTGAGATCCGACCCACTATGGTTGTGTCGTCAGCGAATTTGTAGATGGAGTTGGAACCAAATTTTGCCACACAATCATGGTGTGTATAGGGAGTATAGTAGGGGGCTAAGTACACAGCCTTGCGGGGCCCGGTGTTGAGGACTATTGTGGAGGAGGAGTTGTTGTTTATTCTTACTGATTGTGGTCTGTTGGTCAGAAAGTCGAGGATCCAGTTGCAGATTGAGGAGCCAAGTCCTGGTTTTTGAGCTTTGATATGAGCTTGGCTGAGATTATGGTGTTGAAGGCAGAGCTGTAGACAATAAATAGGAGTCTGATGTAGGAGTCCTTGTTGTCGAGATGCTCTAGGGATGAGTGAAGGGCCAGGGAGATGCCACTTGCGGCGGTATCTGAATTGTAGTGGATCTCGGCATCCTGGGAGTAAGGAGTTGATGTGCTTCATGACAAACCTCTTGAAGCAGTTCATTACGATTGATGTCAGGGCCACCGGATGGTAGCATTGAGGCACGTTGTCTGGTTCTTCTTTGGCACCGGTATGATGGTGGTCTTCTTGAAGCAGTTGGGGACCTCGGAACGGAGTAGGGACAGGTTTGAAGATATCCGCAAACACATCTGCCAGATTTTGAACACCTCGAACAAACATGAAACTTCTCTGCTTCATGGAGACCAATCACGCTTCTCTTCGACTCTTTGCATAAAAGAAGTTCTTCATTCATGGGACATAGAACATACAGTGCAGAAGGAGGCCATTTGGCCCATTGAGTTTGCACCGACCCACTTAAGCCCTCACTTCCACCCTATCTCCCTAACCCAATAACGCCGCCTCACGTTTTTGGACACTAAGGGCAATTTAGCGTGGCCAATGTACCTAACCTGCACGTCTTTGGACTGTGGGAGGAAACCGGAGTACCCAGAGGAAACCCACGCAGACACGGGGAAAATGTGCAGACTCTGTACAGACAGTGATCCAGTGGAGAATCGAACCTGGGACCCTGCCGCTGGGAAGCCACAGTGCTGACCACTATGCTACCTGTTGCTCGTTATGCCTTCCCTTAATTTGCTGTTTTAATTACCTTTGCTGAAGAGTCGGCAGGTATCTTTCTGATACCACCACAGGGTTCAAAGCCGAATATTGATCAATGACTCGATACACCAGTTAGTTTGAAATCAATACACATTTATTTACACACACAGTCAATTATTACTCATGCATAAACTCTACTCGCTAAACTACAACTACTACTAAAAGCCTATACTTAGCTTCGAGTGGCCCACCCAGTCAGAGGAACAATGACCGTTGTCCGGTTCTGATACTGCTGGCTTCGAACTGGTACAGAATAGTAGCTAGGAGCGTCTATCTCGTAGCGTGCGTTGACCTTAGACTTACTTGGTTGGTGCTTGGCGACCTCTTGTCGCTGAGAGCCAAATGCCAAGGTGAAGGTGAAGAGATCTTCCAAGAGCTTCCTAGAGCTTTCAAGAGAGCAAACTGACCTTGGGGACTCTGTTTTATAGCCCGCAGGGGTTTTGCGTCCTTCTGGGTGGACCCCGGACTTGGTCCCAATTAATTGGACCATGTCCCAATCGTTCGTATTGATTTTCTCCAATACCAGGGTTGTTCCCTGATCGTCGCCCTGGCCCTATGTGACCGTTGGCCTGCCTTTGCTTTAGCTTCCACTGGCGCCGGGAAGTCTGTCCTGGTGTCGATTGTTTCAATGTTTCTTTTTGTCCCCGGAGATAGCTCATTACTATGCTAATGGCTATTGGTTTCAGTTCTGTCTGGGTTCTGCAGGTCCTAATACACAGGAAACCTTGCACCTGCTTCTTTCTCTAGCGCTGTCCATTTTTCCCTGCACTCTTTGCGATACTTGTTAATCTCTTCTGCACTCTCTCTCAAACCTAAGCATCCATCCTAATGTGTGGTGCCCAGAATTTACCACTATACACCAGCTGCGACTTAACCAGTGTTTTATAAACATTGACCATAGCATGCTTGCTTTTGTACTTCTGTTTATAAGGTCAAGGGTCCTGTATCTTTCAAAAGGTTTCTCAACATGGCCTGCCACCATCAAAGCCTTATATCTGTCTGTTCCTGTGGCCTCTTTTCTGCTCTGTACATAGATGATACTTAATGCTTATGCAATAAAGATGAGTATTTATTCCAGTGTGCCTCAATTGGAATCAAATCTAACCACCGATTATTTTTAGCATGGTTATAAAATTCTCCTGTCTAAAAGGTTCTTGAAACCGACTCACAATTGGAAATAATAAAATGATATAATAAAATGATATAAATGTTGAAATAATTCCGACCAATTGTATGCAGTGATTTATAATACAGCATAATAAAACACCCGAAGGCACGTCACACGTGTATTGAAGTAAAATCTGACACTGAGGCATATAAGGAGATATTAGGATAGGTGACTTGGATAAAGAGACAGGTTTTAATCTAAGTGAGAGATGTTTAGATGCTTAAGAAAGCAATTTCAAAGCTTAGGGACCAGGTGAAGGCAAACTGACCCTCCCCACCCCAACATAAGAGCTCAGATCATTTCAACACTGCACTGTAAATTCTATGATAACATTTGAAAATTCCTCTCTGTCCAGCTGTTAAATGCTCTGAGTGAATTAACTGGGACACAATCACCTCCGACGTGAACTGGAATTGCATCGACACTGTCATGAGTTGCCGCCTAGTTCCTACCATTTGCACATCTCACAGCACAAATTTCACATAATTTGGTGCAATTTCAGTCAGTAAAGCCATGAGGAGATAAAGTTGAGAACTGAAAATTTGTCATTGATATTTCTTTGAAGGAATATTGGTGCTGTAGCCTAACGTACTCCATTACTATAACAGCAAACATAAACGGTGCACTGTGCATGTTGAATTTGCCGCATTAATCTGTTGCAATTATGCAAAATGCTTGAATAGTTCAAACTGTGTTTTGGATAGATGAAAAGGGAATCTATACACCTGACCAGGGTATCATTGCATATCGGTCAGTTGTCTGTGTGAAGTTAGATGTCCCGTTCTGGGGTGGAACATCCCAGGATGAACAAAGGGACAAATTCACTAGGATGGCTGCTTCTAGTCATTATTTAATGATTCCTGCTGGGAAAGATGAACTTTAAGTGCCAAAATCACTTCACCCTGCTTCCACAACTACATCCCGCCACAAGCCTCAGTACTTACACCATTATTCTTTGATGTTTAGGTAATTGACATGTTGCGAGTGACGTTGTGCAAATTTGCACATATAGGTGACCTTACCCTGGCCATGCTTATCGCACCTTCAGTGACATTGAGACTACCTTGAACAGGGACCTAGACGCCATGAAGGAGGATTTCTGACATCAGGAACTCAATCCAAGACAACACT
Source organism: Scyliorhinus canicula (assembly GCF_902713615.1). Taxonomy (NCBI): domain Eukaryota; kingdom Metazoa; phylum Chordata; class Chondrichthyes; order Carcharhiniformes; family Scyliorhinidae; genus Scyliorhinus; species Scyliorhinus canicula. Next base: position 35,066,230 of record NC_052159.1, read on the forward strand.
CACTGCATTTCTTTTCATTAATAGGAATGCTAAGCACATCCTGAAAGTGATCTTCTACGACATGATTCCACTCTGACCTGTCTCAGAGTGAAGCTGGACTGTACATTAAGTTTCCATGACTACCTGAAGATAGTACCAAAATAAAGGCGAGGTTCACCCTGGTCCAGAAACTGGCAAACACAAGCTGGGGAACATCAGCATCGGTGCCTCGGACATCGGCTTTGGCCCTTGTGCATTCCATGGCTGAGTCATTTACCTTGTCTCGATCAGAAGTAACCACACTCAGCTTGTTGATAAAAGCAAATTATTACGGATGCTGGAATCTGAAACAAAAACAGAAAATGCTGGACAATCACAGCAGGTCTGGCAGCATCTGTGGAGAGAGAAGGAAGCTAACGTTTCGCGTCCGGATGACTCTTTGACAAAGCTCAACTTGTTGATGTTCAACTGAACAGTGCAATGCAACCCTCAGGTTGACTCCAATAATGGTTACTCAAGCTGTGACACGTCACTCCCCCATCCAGTCACCATGCTATCAAACCTTCTTGGAAGGCCAATAAATTGATGAAAATGAATGCGCTCCCATCTACTAAAGCTTTAGAAAGCTTGAAATCGCAAACTCTTCTGGACCCAGGTACTTAATTTGATTTGATTTGATTTATTGTCACATGGATGTGGTATGTCTGGATTTCCAGAAAGCCTTTGACAAGGTGCCACACAAAAGGTTGCTGCATAAGATAAAGATGCATGGCATTAAGGGTAAAGTAGTAGCATGGATAGAGGATTGGTTAATTAATAGAAAGCAAAGAGTTGGGATAAATGGGTGTTTCTCTGGTTGGCAATCAGTAGCTAGTGGTGTCCCTCAGGGATCCGTGTTGGGCCCACAATTGTTCACAATTTACATTGATGATTTGGAGTTGGGGACCAAGGGCAATGTGTCCAAGTTTGCAGATGACACTAAGATGAGTGGTAAAGCGAAAAGTGCAGAGGATACTGGAAGTCTGCAGAGGGATTTGGATAGGTTAAGTGAATGGGCTCGGGTCTGGCAGATGGAATACAATGTTGACAAATGTGAGGTTATCCATTTTGGTAGGAATAACAGCAAACGGGATTATTATTTAAACGATAAAATATTAAAGCATGCCGCTGTTCAGAGAGACTTGGGTGTGCTAGTGCATGAGTCACAGAAGGTTGGTTTACAAGTGCAACAGGTGATTAAGAAGGCAAATGGAATTTTGTCCTTCATTGCTAGAGGGATGGAGTTTAAGACTAGGGAGGTTATGTTGCAATTGTATAAGGTGTTAGTGTGGCCACACCTGGAGTATTGTGTTCAGTTTTGGTCTCCTTACTTGAGAAAGGATGTACTGGCGCTGGAGGGTGTGCAGAGGAGATTCACTAGGTTAATCCCAGAGCTGAAGGGGTTGGATTATGAGGAGAGGTTGAGTAGACTGGGACTGTACTCATTGGAATTTAGAAGGATGAGGGGGGATCTTATAGAAACATTTAAAATTCTGAAGGGAATAGATAGGATAGATGCGGGCAGGTTGTTTCCACTGGCGGGTGACAGCAGAACTAGGGGGCATAGCCTCAAAATAAGGGGAAGTAGATTTAGAACTGAGTTTAGGAGGAACTTCTTCACCCAAAGGGTTGTGAATCTATGGAATTCCTTGCCCAGTGAAGCAGTTGAGGCTCCTTCATTACATGTTTTTAAGGTAAAGATAGATAGTTTTTTGAAGAATAAAGGGATTAAGGGTTATGGTGTTCGGGCCGGAAAGTGGAGCTGAGTCCACAAAAGATCAGCCATGATCTAATTGAATGGCGGAGCAGGCTCGAGGGGCCAGATGGCCTACTCCTGCTCCTAGTTCTTATGTTCTTATGTACCGAAGTACAGTGAAAAGTATTTTTCTGCGGCCGAGGGAATGTACACAGTACGTATATAGCAGACAAAAAGAATAATCAACAGAGTACATTGACAAATGGTACATCGACAAACAGTGATTGGTTACAGCGCGGAACAAGGGGCCAAACAAAGAAAATACATGAACAAGAGCAGCATAGGGCATCGTGAATAGTGTTCTTACAGGGAACAGATCAGTCTGAGGGGGAGTCGTTGAAGAGTCTTGTAGCTGTGGGGAAGAAGCTGTTCCTACGTCTGGGTGAATGGGTCTTCAGGCTTCTGAATTTTCTGCCTGATGGAAGGGTCTGGAAGAGGGCAAAGCCTGGGTGTGAGGAGTCTCTGACAATGCTGTCTGCCTTCCTGAGGCAGCGGGAGGTGTAGACAGAATCAATGGGAGGATGGCAAGCTTGTCTGATGCGTTGGGCTGAGTTCACCACTCACTGCAGTTTCATGCGATCTTGGGCCGAGCAGTTGCCATACCAAGCTGTAATGCAGCCGAATAGGATGCTCTCTTTGTTACTTTTGTCGGTTCTGAAGGTTCAATCTGGAAGGTACCAAAAGCATCAAGGGACTTCATCAGGATCAAGAAGAGGCATAGACCTCCAAACAACTCATCTGCCTCACCCTTCAAGCACCCCCTGCCCCAGATGTGAGAGGCAGATCACACATTGGATTTATCACCATCTCAGAACCCATTGAACCTGAATGCAAATAAATTATCCTCAATCCTGAGGGACTGCTTAAGAAGAGCAGATTGGTAATGTCACGAGGAAGGTATAACTTGCACAGTTCTCTAAGACATTGGCCAGGCTCAGTATTAACTGGCATGTGACCTGTACCCAACTTTTAAAAATCAGGATGCATTTACAATATAAGGTGTCAAGCTGTTATGACATTCTTCACACTACTGCCTGAAGTCAATATTATTGGCCACGTAATTAGCATTGGTGCAAAACGAGAAGTGCTTCACCCTAAAGCTAAATGTGCTTAAGACAAGACTAATGGGAGTGCAGCAGGACCCTCAGAGAAATGATAGCTGAGACTTTATTGAATGCAGGATATAATTTTACTCGGCATTTGAGGCTGTTGAAACAATAGTAAGATCAGACACAGTACAACAGAACAGCATGAATTACCGGATAAGTGAGTTTTGATTTTGAAATGCATGCACTGGCCAGGTTAATTCTGGTGCAAGTGTTATTTTGTGTTTCTCATATTTTTATTTATAGTTTCCTTTATTTTCTCCATTAACCGCTTGGGATATATTTGTGCATTAAAGCTACAACATAAACACAAGTTGCTATGGTTTTGCATATACTTATGGCCACCTTCCCTCTATCTGCTTCTTCAGATGCCCCCACAGGCTGCCTAGGTTATTCAATGGCTGGCAATATAGTGAAAGTAAGAAATATGCACACACTTACAATCCTTGGCAAAAATGATTTTACAAGTTGCTGGAAGAAGGGAATATTGAGCCATATCCAGCTTAGTTTTCAAACTACCACATCCACTGTAACCATGGTGGTATATTTGATGAGAAGGTAAGTGCAAGGTTTTGAACCCCCTTCATGAGGGCACCTGGAATAGGTGAGGGGTTGGTGTTAAAAACAGGAATCTGGGCCAGCAGCACTTTATGTGGGGTACTTGTTAAACTCGGGTATTTTACAAGTTTTATAATGCAATAGCCTGAATAGAAAAATCAAGTAAACAGATTATGCATTCAGTTTATTTCAATCTTCGAACATTCCTGCTACTATTCCTTAGGTTGTAAAAGTTCCCAATGAAGAGATGTGTATGTGATCAAAGTGTGTCTGGCCTCACAATTCCCTCCCTCCTAGTTCACATGGCAAACCGTGCTTACTATATTTGGTGAGTTCATTGAACTCAGTCACATATGAAGTTAGATGATTTTGCTATGTGCCGTGCACCATGGGTTTTTGGGGCATTGTGCAAGCCCCAGCTTTTATAATTGAGTTGGCATAGAACTATTTGTGCCAAAAAGCTACCTAGGGGCTGGTTTAGCTCACCAGGCTAAATCGCTGGCTTTTAAAGCAGACCAAGCAGGCCAGCAGCACGGTTCGATTCCCGTACCAGCCTCCCCGGACAGGCGCCGGAATGTGGCGACTAGGGGCTTTTCACAGTAACTTCATTGAAGCCTACTCGTGATAATAAGCGATTTTGATTCATTTCATTTCAGGTGGTCTGTCCAGAACTAGAACAACTGAAATGGAAAATGGTTTAACGTTATTGAACTGCAATTAAAATTCAGTAGACCTTTTGAAAAGGGATTCCTCCCATTTTGTTTCAGACAGAGCCACAGTGAAAATCCATTAACACTAGGTGTACAAAACTCCTTTTGTGAAACGTTCCAATGGATTTTCACTGCTGCTGTGTCCGACCTGCAGTCTGTCAGAATTTAAGCTGTTGTGTAAAGTGGTCACTGAAAGAATTGTTATTTACTTCATTCCCAATGGCAAGTCATCTGTACCTGCTGAGCAATCAAGAGGTTTCCAGGTGCTTTTCTTGGATCTGTGTTTGAAATGATCAATCCACTTGTTAGTCATGAGCAATTCTACTTAGATCTACTTCGTGTTTAAATATCAAATCATGAACTTAACTTTTCTCCCAACATTGGTGTTCTTTTTCTGTGCCTGAGTTTTGGCTTTCCTTCCTGCACCGCCCATGCCACCTGGGGCCAGCCTGGCACTGCCAATGTGCCCAGGTGGCACCGCCAGCTGGCATAGGCAATGGCAAGCTGGCATTTTTGCACGCAAGTGATCGGGCGACAGGTGTCCTGCGTGGTGTTGGGGGGAGGTGGGGGTCGCTTCGGGGGGCCTCGGAGATTGGGATGTCATTTAAAAATGGGTGTCCTGATCTTTTGCTATACTGGGGATGTCCGACGAGTGGAGCTCCACAGTATACAAAATGGCCCCACGCTTCCTGCTGAGGCCCCTTATTCAACGCAAGTGGTGTTGTATATCCATGTGTTTCTCCGGGCTGTGAGCGCCGTGAAACATGCGGCTGAACGTGCTCGCTATGGGACTTTGTTCCCAATTAGTTGAATCAAGCACAAAATGTGGGCTAAACCGGTGAGAAACTCCCCAGGGCCCAAAAGAGTGACTAAGTGTCATTAGACAGTGGTGGGGAACCCGTTGTCAGAGCTGGCAGGAAACTCCCAGCAAAAACCACCACAAATGACACTTCGAAACTTTTCCGTTCAATGACGTCCATTGTTCTCATTTTGCTTCTTATTCCTCATATTTTTCATGCCTTCTGCATCAGGGAGTGTTCCACTCCCTGTGGATGGTGATGTGACAAACTGCACGAAGGACGCTCAGATGTATTGCCATTATGACAGAAACACAGTGCTTGAGAACAACATTGTAAACTATAAGGGATGGAAACCTCCTTTAATGGTGACCATCAAAAATTACATAGCCACTGAATCTCAAAGATATTCCAATAGCTTTTTTGAAGTTTTAGTTTTGTTCCTTTCGTCCATTTTGCTCTCCTCTTCTCCAGAAAGTGGATTTTGATCGGATGATTTCCATGAGCATTGGCAGACACCCTCATGCCACCAGGCAATTTTTATATCTGAGAGGAGGCAGCAATGCTGGTACAAGTTTCGACCATTGTGCAACACAGCTGAGCATGGTGCTGTCCTTACCTGACATCGTTCATTCATTTCCAATTAATGGTCATTCGTTCAGGAGCAGAAACATGGCAGATTTATTTCCCCACACCCTCTCCACGCAACTCAACAGAGGCCAATAATCTAACCCAGGAATTTACTGGATGTACTTACTGCCACACTGGATGTGCATGTACTCATGGGGGAGGCAGTGGCATAATGGTAATATAATTGGACATCCAGAAGCCTAGGCTAATGTTCTGATGATTAGAGTTCAAATCCCACCAAGGCAGCTGATGGAGTTTAAATTCAGTCAATAATCTAGTTTCAGTAATGCATCATTACTGATTGTTGCAAAACCCATTTTGTTCACTTGTGCCCTTTATGTGAGGAAATCTGTTGTTCATACCTGGTCTGGCCTACATGTGACTCCAGACACTTAACAGCCTTCTGAAATGGTGTGGGAGTTAGTTCAAGGACATTTAAGGGGGTGCATCTCAATTTTTAAAAAATTCACTGTGCCAATGGGACAGCACTCAGTTGATATTTCACATCTCTTTCAGTTTCTGAGGGATTCTAGAACACTGTACTCTTGTCTAAATCAACGCAGAAGAAGAGCGATAAAATGCTTGAAACGTGAAGCAAAAACATATCACAGCGGGGAGGCGAAGGGAATTTTTTTAATGCAGTGAACTGTTATGATGTGGAGCATCGCCTGAAAGGGTGCGGTAGCAGATTCAGCAGCAACATTCAAAAGGGAATTGAATATTTATCTGAAGACAAGGGTGTGGAGGAAAGCAGACTAAATGGATAACTTTCCTCAAGAAACAGCACGGTCATGATGTGTCAAATGTGCTCTTTGATTCCATGAATGCTTATCCTCATATAAGCCACAGATTTCGCGAAGCGTTGGAATCCTGACTGTTTTGAGAAAACAATGGATACAATAAATAACTTTCCATTTTACCTTGGCAGACACGTTATACAAGGAGAAAACTAGACCAAACACTAAAGCCTGTGAGGGTTGAAGTGGCTCAGGCGCCACTTAAGTCAAAAGAGGCCGAGACCAGGCGAGCTGAGTTTTACCTTAAAAGGATGTTGTTTTAAAAAATATGCTTGATGTCATGGAGATTGTGCTTAAATGCATAGTTTGACGGCAAAGGTCATGTGATAATGACCCTAACTAGATGGTGCTTTAGAGCAACTTGTGATATCCACTGCCCCTTCAACCATATGGGTCAATCTAAGTTAGAAGCTGCTTCATTTAGGGGGATGATTTATAATGTATCAGGGTAGATATATGTAGTTATATCTGAAACTGGGAAGCAGCTGCTTCTTAAGCTGCAGTCCTGTCAACACTTTAATCAACAGATATGTGTTTCCTGTTTTAATTTTATGTACTCTATGCCTCAGTTATTTTTGTAATCATAGACAATTTTTAGACCGCTTTACAATTTACATCACTTTTTTTTGCTTTAGACCATGTAGGGTCACAAGATGTAGAAACTAATAATAGCAGCTGCTTCGAACAGAAAGTTAGCTACAATGATTTAAAACATAGCACTAATATTCTGTAACTCCAGCCTTGCTGGAACCGATGCTGTGCCAGATTATAAAGGATCATATGTGACTTGCCAAAATGTTTAACAGTGCAGTCAAGTCGATATTTCCAGATATCATATCATGGGGTGTAGTCTAAATTCTCATTGGAAACAGATTATCTCACTCACAGTTTGCTTTCTTATTGAAGACCAATGTTCTTGACAGCAGCATTTTTATGCTTACCATTACATTAACCCTTGACTCCTCCACTCTGTCACTTGATCATTGTGGTAAACTGAGAGGCTGCTCAGTTTTCCAAGAAGGCATTGATCTTATCAAAGATAACGTTATATCATAACGGGCAGCACGGTAGCATAAGTGGATAGCACTGTGGCTTCACAGCGCCAGGGTCCCAGGTTCAATTCCCTGCTGGGTCTGCACGTTCTCCCCGTGTCTGCGTGGGTTTCCTCCGGGTGCTCCGGTTTCCTCCCACAGTCCAAAGAAGTGCAGGTTAGGTGGATTCGCCAGGCTAAATTGCCCATAGCGACCAAAAAGGTTAGGAGGGGTTATTGGGTTACAGGGATAGGGTGGAAGTGAGGGCTTAAGTGGGTCGGTGCAGACTCGATGGGCCGAATGGCCTCCTGCACTGTCTGTTCTATTTCCTATGTTCTATCATCTTCAGAAGTCTCTTTAATAGAAATTAGAATGCGGCCCTTGCTTCCTGAATGCTATTAAGTCCCATCTGACAAATAAAACTCAGCACCACAAGTACAATATGGACACTGGAAATATTGCGAGGAGGTGGAGTACTTAGACGTGTGGAGAACTCTTCATCCTAGGCATAAGGAATTCAGTTTGTTTTTCTACTCCTTATCAATGTCATACAAGAATTGACTATTTCTTTACGCCAAGAGCAATCCTGCACCTGGCAGCCTCCTGTTCTCAAGGTAGTATTGTGATTCACAATCATGCTGCTGTTTTTCTAGAGTTTTATTTGAGCGACCCCCCCCCCCCCACCCCTCCCCACCTGCCCTCTGAGCTAGATTCCAACGGTAAAGTAAGTAAAGTTACCACAGTCCCAGATGACCATAGGCTGCTTTCCCCTTTGAGGGGGAGAGCTGACTGGTGGTGATTTAACCTGAGGATCACCACACTTCAGGCGAGGGGCAAAGTTGAGAAGGCGGAGTGTTCATGAATAACCTCGTCCGGTACAGGAATTGAATCCACGCTGTTGGCTTTGTTCTGCATCACAAAATAACTGTCCAGCCAACAGAGGGTGGCACTGCCAGGCTTGCAGGGGCACTGCCAGGGTGTAAGACTGTCAGTACCAGGGTGCCTGGATGTCAGATTGGCACTGCCAGAGACCAGGGGCGGAATTCTCCGCAAGGCCCGACGCCGTCGTGAAACCTGGAGAGGTTCACGACGGCGTTGGAAGCCTCTCCCGGCCCCCTATTCTCCCCTACCCGGGGGGGATAGGCGGGCCGTACCATGAAACTCGGCGGCCGGGCCTTGTCCCTGGTTCAAGGCCCTGCGCGCCAAGAATGCTGCCGCAGCGGAGCCTAATGACATCAGCCGCGCATACGCGGGTTGGACAGCTCCAACCCGCGCATGCGCGGTTGCTGTCTTTTCCCTCAGCCGCCCCGCAAGACGTGGCGGTTTGATCTTGCGGGGTGGCGGAGGGGAAAGAGTGCGTCCCCTTGAGACACCGGCCCGACGATCGGTGGGCACCGATCGCGGGCCAGTCCCCTCCCGAGCATAGTCGTGGTGCTCGATCCCCGATCCGCCCCCCCTAGGCCCCACATTTACCTGGCGTGCCATGTCCACGACGGCAGCGACCAGGTGTGGTTGCCGCCATCGTGAACAGGTCGGGAATGGTAGGCCGCACGGCACATCCGGGTCGGAAAATCGCGGGCCGGGGTGAAAAACGGTGGCCCGCGTTTCTCCGAGCGCCGTGTCGTGGTTGCGGAGAATTGCGCCCCAGGCCTGGGGGCCTTACCAGGTGGGGAGGGGGGTGAGAGAGTGTTCCTGAGGGCCTCACCGAGTTTGGGGGAGTAGTGGGATGTCATAAACAGGGAGGTTTGAAAGGAGTGGGGGGGGGGGGGGGGGGGGGGAAATATCGGCACATCCAGATAAAATGGCTCCCCAATCTGCGAGGAGCCTTTTCCTGCTGGGTTCACCAACTGGAAATGACTCCACTGTGGGCTCGGTGGAGAGAAACTCCCCAAGGCCAAAAAAACAGCAAAGTGCAGTTGAATAGCGAGATATTTCTGAGTGCTGCAGCTGCCGAGAAACACCCGCTAAACCAACCCAAAACCGGACAGAGGTGTTTTCCGGTTGAATCACACCCGTGGTCTTTGATTAATAATTTAAATGAAGCCAACCTTCCCTTTTCTGTTTTCCACTTATAAAATGCTACTGGTCAGAACATCGCAGATCAGGATGCAAAATATTTAATAATTAGAGTATCCATTCTGTGATTGAAGAAACTACTCCGACAGCAAATCTCTATCAATTAAAGTCAATCCAAAAGGAGGTTGGTTCAACTTTTGGACTGTGGGGAGATACAATGGGCTGGATTCTCTGTTTGGGAGACTATGGGTGGGATTCTCTGACCCCAAGCCGGATCAGAGAATCGGCAGGGGACGGCGTGAATCCCGCCCCGACGCCAGCTGGCGAGTTCTCCGGTGCCGGGATTTCGGTGGGGCGGGAATCGCGCCACTCAAGTCAGCGGCCGCCTGCAGCAGCCACCCCGGCGATTCTCCGCCCCGCGATGGGCTGAGCGGCCCCCCGTTTTTGGCCGGTCCCGCCAGCGTAAATCAAACCAAGTCCGTACGGGCGGGACCTGGCTCTGCAGGCGGCCTGCAGAGTCCTCGTGGGGAGGGGGGGTGCGGGGGAATCTGGCCCCGGGGGTGCCCCCAAGGTGGCCTGGCCCGCTATCGGGGCCCACCGATCCGCGGTCGGACCTGAGTCGTGGGGGCACTTTTTCCCTCCGCACCGGCTGCTGTCAACCTCAGCCATAGCCGGCGCGGAGAAGAACCCCCCTGCGCATGTGCTGGGATGACGCCACCACACGCTGGCTCTCCCACGCATGTGCCAACTTGTGCCGGCCGGCGGAGGCCCTTTGGCGCAGGTTGGTGCGGCGCCAAGCCCTTCCGCGTTGGCTGGCGGTGCGCCAACTCCGCAGGTGCCAGCCTAGCCCTTGAAGGTGCAGGTACGGCCTGCCCCGCTGGGTAGAGGAGAATCCTCCCCTATGTTCTTCCGCCGGAGATGAATCGTCTCTGACTTGCAATCGCATTGGGAGCGGCGCCCAGAGGCGATTCACTATCCTTGCTATGGAAATCTATTCACGGCAGGGAGTGCAAGGAATTCCATTACAAATCCCGCTATGGGTCACCATTTTGAGCGGGCGCCCCAAATAGCGAGATCTGCGGCTGGCCACACCCCGCATCACAATTCTGCCACCCCCCCACTATGGAATTGGCTGGGTCACCCCCCCCCCCCCACACACAACAAGGGTGACCCTCCCCCTCCCCCACGACCCCCCAGCAGAGACCCCCATTACAGAACCCCCCCATCAGAGACTTCCCATAATACAGCCCCCCACAGAGACACCCACAGAGAGCCTGCATGGAAGACAGAGAGCAGTTCAGACGGAGACAATGAAAAATCACTGCTCGAAAACTCACCTTTACCCTACACCTGCTGCTTCAGGCCGAGAAGGCAGCAGCTGTAAATTTGTAAAAATGAATACCACATACCATGGGTTTAAACCCCCTCAGATCTTTGATCTTCAAGGTTTTCATTCACATCAATGGGAAATTGTGTACTAGGCTGTAAATGACAGCTTGACACAGCCAGCTGTCTGGATTGTTTAAATTAATTTCCCTTTACGCTTAAATGGATCTCAAGTACCCTGTTGTGTAACTAACTGATGGATCTCTGTGTCTATTCAGAACTCTGGATGTGCATTATCCCTTCTTAGTTCCCAAACAATAGAGATTCAGGCTGTGCTTTCTGGCAAAGTTTCGTTGAACTGTATTTGTCAGCTTTAGTGTCCACTGGTAAACTTTGGTTACAATACAAACTTAGGTCAGATTGATTGTCTTTAGTGAATCCAGTAGTTGAGTTTAAAATACAATTACCCATCATGGTAATTCTTCAAATCATGCTACACAGTACAAAATTACTGATTGATTTAAACAAAAGAAAGATGTCGATTTAGCAAAAGCAAGCAAAGAAAATAAGTTTCAGAAAGAAGTAGATTGATTCCGGAATGGATTTTTCCATCTCAACAAGGGATTTTTAAGGAAATTATTATCTTGAAGTCTCGCCTTCTTTTCATCTCTGATTGGGTTTAACTAATTTATAATTCACTCAATTCCACCGAAATGTCTGTCTGTCAATTTTGAGAGAGATATGTATTTAAATATATTGGTCTGATTTTCTCATACCATTGCCTGAGAAACACATTTTCTGCTAGGACTTATCAGCATGGACTGGTTGTTACTTTAGAAACAGAACTGGGACCTCAGCCCAATTCTTTATAACAAAATAGGATCTTTTAGCTATTTGACCTCGCAGTCTCTAGCAGTCTGCAAAATGTGAAAATCGATTAATCTGATTAATTTCCAGCTACAGTTGCACTGAATTAATGCTTAATATGATTTTCAGTCATTATTCTTAATGAGTTCTCAATTAAACCTTTTATCTATCTCATCTACAGCTAAGTAGAAAAGCTGATTTCTATCACTAACCACAATGTTTATAAACATCTAGCTATGATTGACAGATCTTGCCCTCATCAAAAGCAGTAAAGTGCTCTCACTTCCTCTTTTTCTCTGCAGAAAGCACTTTACTGCATTTGATGTGGTGAAGAGCTGTGTCACGGGGGGGTTCTGTTGTGGGTTTCTGGTGGTGGTGGGGGGGTCTGGTGGGGGGTCTGGTGAGAGGGTCTGTTGGGGGGGTTAGTGGGGGTGGGTAGGATTTGCATTGTGGTGGAGGGGGCCCTCCGATGGACTTCAGGCACACCCATCTTAAAGACTTACCCCCTAGCCCTACCATAAGGCCCACCGCGCCAGAGCCACACTGGGAAATACCTGTACCAATCCATACCCATGTGAATCCTGGCCCAGAGGGACAGAGAATCATGGAAATGTGGACAATACGGTGCCCAGCCCATTAATAGGATATAAATGGGTCAATTTGACCTATTTGCATCTTCCCGCTGGCACAGTGTGCGAATCTCGATGCCGCCATCAGCTGACGACTGGAGCACCGGAAATTGATCGATGCTCGCTGCTAATCTCAATTTTTTCCCCAATGCTGGATTCTCCGCAGCATCAGGAATTCCACTACCGGAAGTGGGCGATGGAGAATTTGGCCCAATATGCCTGGGGAATTTTATCATGACAACAGACAATTAAGAAGAGATCTGTTGACAAGCTCAACGTTTAGAGGCTTTGATAAGTGAAGCAGGGGAAATATATTTCCATTGACCAGTGAATTAGTGACATGAAGCCATGAATTTACATTCATGACCAAAACAATCAAAGGGATAATTTCGGAGAATTTTGTAAATTAAGCCAATTTAGAATGTGGAATGCTCTTTTGGAAACAACCTACTCCATAATAACTTTTAAACTTAAAGTGGATAAATATATGAAAGGGTGTGTGGGCAGATCAGGGAAATGAAACGCCTTTGGTGCAAAAAGACAAATAGCCTCTCACTCTGCTGTAAATCTCTATGATCTTGATTTTAACTCCCTCTGGTGAAAACCAATTAAAATGAAAAAGACTCTCACTTATATTGTGTCTTTTGTCACCTCAAGATGTTCCAAAGCAATTTACAGCTAATAAAGAAGTTTTGAAGTGTTGTCATGTGGAAATCACGCCAATTTGCCCACACCAAGCACCCAAGAACAGCAATGTGATGAACAGGGTGCGATTCCCCGGCCTTGTTACACTCTCGCTCAAGCAACATGAGGCCGGTGAATAGTGGGAGAGGCCAAATAGGAGAACCGCGCCAGACGCCAAACAGTTTGCAATGAAATCGGCCCACCCCCGTAGGCGAAATCGGATCTCGCTGTAGCATGGCAAGAAACCAATGATCACCCATTTAAGCCCCATTTCCGTACAATTTATGAGAACCGCCCCAAATCCAACGGCATCCCATCATTCAGCGGCCTCCCCAGCAAGTGCTCACGCTGGTTCCGATTAGTACTCCTTTTGAAAAAATGTGAACCTGGCGGAAGGGCTTCTGTGGGGAGCCGAGTATCCACCTTTGCTCACAGCCAAAGAGCTCGGGGGTGCTGGGCCTGCCACTCCAGTGCTCAATAGGGGCTGGGGGACCCTCAGCTGGGGTGGGGGACACTCATCAGGGATGGGCTGCCATAGGATGGGGGGGCGCTGGTGTGGCAACCGGGGCAACCACTCACGGCATCACCATGCCAACCTCTGGATGGTGTATACCCCGCCTGTCTGACCCACCGAGCACCCGTAATCCCCACCGACTGCCGAGGCCTCTGGTCGTGCAGCCGAAGACTCTCATAATAGAGAATTGGCAATCGTGGTTTAGTGAGCACCTCACACATCCAAGTGGATTCCCACGGATAGGCGGGCCATGTAGCATGTGGGAATCATTGCCTAGCATCCCAATCACACCTTGATGCCTGGACACTGTGCTTGAACACTGCTGGAGGCAACACCACACACGCAGCAGTCAACATCAGAACACCCAGGGGATGGGACACAGCCACGGGGACATGTCCTAGTCCATGGCCGGACGGTGGGTGGGTGAAACAGGGAGGGGGAGATGCCTGGAGAGGTGGGTCAAGGGTGAGGGGTTCAGCCTGCAATGCATAAGAAGGTGAAAGAGGACTAATTCTGGTTGGGCACAAAGGTGTTTCTTGTGTTTGACAATTTCCCACCCTCCCAGTGTTGCTGCCCCATCCCCCAGCTTCCTCACCCCCTATCGACTCCCACACCTCCTCCCCTGGTCCCCTCAGTGATCCTCAATGTGCTTTGCCCCCCCCAGATCTACCACTCCGTTTAGGTGTGTCCCTAGGATGCACATCAGAAGTGGAGGCAGCCAGCTGTTTACCTTGTCCTGTGGCCTTCGATGCTCCTGGCGGGTGTCTTCTGGGGGCTCTGGGCCAGAGGGCCCCGGCTCACTTGTTGGCAGAACATACACCACCATGCGTCCTGTCCTGCGTGCTGCCTGTGAAACGCGGCCTTGTCAGAGGGCTGGAATTCGGGGGAGCTGATGGCCACCCTTCCCACTCTACCGGACGGGTCCGGGTTGGCACTCAGGACCCCCTACACCCACTCAATACCCATAGGGCCCTTGGGATTCACCTTGTGATGGAGGGGCAGCCCCTTCATCATCTGGCCCTGGTGGTACGCCACGGTCGCACCATCGTGTCGATGCCCTCGGCAATGCTCCTCAGTGATTGGGACATGCTCTGCAGTGCCTTAGTAATGCCCACCTGCGACTGGAACAAATTCCGCAGCGTTTGGACCATTCCCATCTGGGAGAAGGACATGTCCCGCAGAACCTCATCAAGATCAGACTGGTACTGGGTCACATACCTCAGTGATTCGGACATTCTGCCAAGAGCCTCAGCCATGGCTGTCACCAACTGCACAATGCCTTGGACACCTTCAATAATGGTGCTGATATTATGCACCAGGCACCCCACTGCGGTCGCCATCTCAGTGTTGGCCTCGGTGCCACACATTGCCGGTGACATCTGCTGCACCCGTAGTCTCTGTGATTCCTCCAATCAGTTATGGATCTACTGCTTCACAGCACCAGGGTCCCGGGATTGATTCCCGCTTGGGTCACTGTCTGTACGGAGTCTACACGTTCTCCCCGTGTCTGCGTGGGTTTCCTCTGGGTGCTCTGGTTTCCTCCCACAAGTCCAGAAAGACGTGCTGTCAGGTGAATTGGACATTCTGAATTCTCCCTCTGTGTACCCGAACAGGCGCCGGAGTATGGCGACTAGGGGATTTTCACAGTAACTTCATTGCACTGTTAATGTGAGCCTACTTGTGACAATGACAATAAAGATTATTATTATTAATTTAATGCACAACATCTGCATACAATTAAATAAGATAAGCACAAAATAACAATAAATTCAAAGTCATATAATTATGGGATAAAATAAACAATGAATGGGAATAGGCTTTTTACAGTAACTTCATACTTGTGACAATAAAAGGTTATTATTATTATTATATGCACTTCATGGAAAGAAGCTGAAGGATAAACAGATAAAAACTTTTTAAAAAGGCCACCAGTATTTTGCATTTTAAAAATGAAAGACAATAGAGTTCAAGACTATAGAACAAGTTGTATAGCATTGGTTAGACCTCATTTTAAATGTTGTGTTCCGTTTTGGGTATGCTGTTACAGAAAAAAAGATTTAAACCACACAAAATGTACAGTATATATTGATCAGGATGATGCCAAGATCTTGTTATTCTGGCGCTATTCTTATTGAAGCAAAGAGAACTCAGGGAAGATTTAACAAAAGGTTTTTAAATTATGAAGAGCTTTGATAGTGTCTAAAATGATTAAGAAAATTAAGTTTGAAGTCATTTATTTATACAATGCTAATTAGCAAATTTTCAAAGTTTAAACAAAGAGCAAGGTAAGTTTATTGAAACTACTTCCTGAATTAAGAAAGAAACTAGGTAAATTATGTGTAGGAAATGTGTGTCTTATGCCATACACATATCCAGAACCCCGCATGCATTATTAGGATAGGATGATAGCTGAAGAGTTTTATATCGTTCATGAAGCAGTTAAAGCAAATGAACACATAGTTCTTTGGCTGGTCTCAATGCAGTGATTCCATGTTATCACCAAGTTTTCCAATTATCTTCCTATGTATAGTTGTATAGAGCAGATTTCTATGTTTTATTCTTTCTCTTCTCTAGATAGTTACTTTACTAATCCTGACACAATACTTTAGAGAGAGAGAGAGAAAGAGTAGTTTCTTTGCCATCTTTCAATAGAGCATTCTGATCTCTCATCTCTCTGGCTTGGTAAACAGTTTTTAAATTACTGCTGGCTGTATATGCCAGAGTGATTTGATGAATCTATATCTACTGTAGTCATTGTTTTTTTTGGAACAGGTAATTGGATTTTGATGCCTTATCTCAGATACATTTGGGGAGTTTCAGAATAGTGTGAAAACCAGTGCTCTCTCAGTATTGAACTGGAGAGTCAGCCTTGATTTTTATGCTCAAGTCATGAAGTGGGATTCAAACCCAGAACCTTGCATATCAGAGGCGAGCACACTACCAACTGAGCCATGGCTGATTGTTGTGGCATATTCTATCATTACCGGTTCATTTTAATGGTTCGCTATTTCCCCTTTGATGTGTTTTCCTGAAATGAGAGACTTCTCATCCACATCTTGCTTATCTCAGTCTCCCACTTAGACAAATTCAATCAAGATGTGTAAAAGGTGGCCAGATCAACTGTCAACAAATTCATCAATAAAGCCTTAACAGCCCTTTTTAAGTGGTCCAGCTTTTGCAGCATATCACCTGTTTATTTATGCTTCTCTCTAGAGTCATTACTTTGAATCACCTGAACCATGAAAGACATTTTTGAATTACAGTGTTATTTTCTCACAGCTCGTCACGTGGTGATACTGACCTTAAGATCAAGGAAACAAACTTCTGGATGGAAAGCCAACCCATTATTAGTGAATGACGAATTTCAAGTACCCGTACTTCTCTGGGAAATGAATGGACTGGAGCAAGGCTATGGGAATGTGCACAGTCTGTATTCCCACAGACAACAACCTATTCTTTCTCTCGGTTTCTTGTATCTTATTGCAAGACAGTGCTATCTATTAAGATTTTAGCTTATCACTGGAACTCCAATCTGAGCTTAATAAAACTCGATAAACTGCACGTTGCCTATATCTCTGAGTCAACCATGCTATTTTATATTTTTATGATTTTCTTTTCCTGTTTTCTGTTGGGGTAAATATTAGGTCATTTATCTTACGATTGCAATTTAAAAACCAGTCTAGAAACACCATAAACTATAAACAAACACTTTTAACTTTGTTGCAAAACTGCAACTTAAATTCAGTTTCTTGTTATACAATCTGGCATTATTTTACAGAAGTTACACGTAGGTGTTGCAGCCCTTGAAAGGGGCTAGGATCAGTACATTTGCGGATGACAAAGATTGGCCAGGTGGTTAACAGTGACGTTGAGTGTCAAATGTGCAGATAAGTGGCAGATGGAATTTAACCCTGAAAAGTGTGAGGTGATGCATTTTGGAAGGAGTAATTTGACAAGGAAGTATTCAATGAGTGGCATGACACGAGGGAGTTCTGAGGAACAAAGGGCCCTTGGCGTGTTTGTCTAAAAATCTCTGAAGACAGGGCAGGTTAATAGGGTGGTTAAAAAGGCATATGGGACACTTGCCTTTAACAATCGAGGCATAGATTACAAAAGCAGGGAGGCCATGTTGGAATTGTATAGAACTTTGGTGAGGCCACAGCTGGAGTACTGTGTGCAGTTCTGGTAATCACATTATAGGAAGGATGTGATTGCACTGGAGGGGGTGCAGAGGCGATTCACCAGGATGTTGTGTAGGAGAGAACATTTTAGTTATGAAGAGAGATTGGACAGTCTTGGGTTGTTTTCGGTGGAGCAGAGAAGACTGAGGGGAGACCTGATCAGATGTACAAGATTATGAGGGGCATGGACAGGGTGGATAGGAAGCAGCTGTTTCCCTTAGCTGAAGAGTCAGCCATGAAAGGACAGAAGTTCAAAGTGAGGAGCAGGAGGTTAAGGGGGAATACACTGCCTAGGGGCACGGTAGAGGTGGGCTGCCTCACAACATTTAAATAGTACCTGGATGAGCATTTGGCACATCATAACATTCAAGCACGGGCCACGTGCTGGTATATGGAATTAGGTAAGTAGGTCAGGAGTTTTTTATGTGTTAGTGCAGACTTGATGGGCTGAAGGGCCTCTTCTGCACTGTGTGATTCTGTGATTATCCCGCATCACAGGGTGCAAAGAACTATTGGCCACAGTGATTAAAATTGTTGGTACAGTTTCTATCAGTTACACTGCATTACAATTAAGAAGAGAAAATTTGCCAACTATTCACCACAGACAGGGCACTCACCACATTCACAGACAGACTGCTAAATTCAAAACACATACTTTTCAGCAGCATCACCATTCAATTAAATCATAGTAAATTTGAGCACATAATCTAAAAACATTTCAAGGAACATCAATGATGTAAAATAAGGAATATTAGACAAATATTTAAAGTAAAATAATTTTTGCGCTCGCTGTGATATGATTCTCAATGGCAGAAGGACCTGCCATTGGCCAGGTCTTCTGGTCCCACCACTGGAAACGGGATTTCCCGTTATTTGCACTCTCCCACTAGGAGCCTGCAGTGGGGGTTTGGCGTCAGAGAGACTGGACGATCCCTCTGGCGGGAACGGCCAGAAAATTACAGCCTTTGTCAACAGTTGTTTTGGTGAAACACAAATATTCCTAACAGCGCTGTGGGTGGACCTGCCCCACAGGGTTTACAGCATTTGAACAAGGCAGCTCACCACCACCTTCTCAAGCGCATTTAGGGATGGGAAATAAATGCTGGCCTAGCCACGTCCTGTGAAAGAATAATAAAACACTCCACAGTGGCTGTACCAGAAACCAGTCAGGCACTGTTGCCACAGACTAATCACGGACTGTCATGCAGCCACAATGGATCAAAGTGATAAGAAATGGGCAGGTAACTCAATTGTGTTTATATACTGAGACAGACTGTACACTTCCTAAAAAATGCCTTATTAATTAACTTGCAGAAATAAAACCACAATCATTAAATGCGAATATCATGTGACCTGAAAGACACTGACAACTGGGACGTTCACTAACAGTTATTCCTGGCCCCAAGACAAACCTACAACTGAATGAAACTTCCTCATAAATTTAGCTGTTATACAAAACATATGTCGGGGTGAATTTCAGCCATAATCTTATTTTATGGGTAGTTGCCAGTATTAAACGGGCTTGAGCCGAAGGTGACACAATTTATTAGAACCTTGACTTTTCACCTCAAGGAATGTAGTTTGGACATAACTCAGAATGGTGAGGTGAAAATCCCATCGTTATGCCAACATAAACGATCTACATAATTTGACACTCTCAACCCAGTTCCTGGTAGCTATGAATCCACAAAATAAAATTGTTCAGAATTTGTCACCAAACCAGTAATCTCGTTCAAATCTCATGCAATGACGTAAATCGCAGAGAAAGCTAAATCCTGATGCATTCGGGAATAGTTTTATTCAGTGGACCCACAGCTGGGGCAGAATGGAGAAAGGTTTGACCTGTCTCTGACCTGATCATAATGCTTAATATTAACACTGCATGTCTAAAGTGGAAAATGTTCCATTCCCCAACCTTGGGGAACGCACAAAATGGCATTCCTAAAACGGAACATAATCATGCCAGATACTCACTATTTTACATACAATCAGACATTAAAAATAAATCAATAGGTTAATCCTTCTACAATAACATTTGTGTCATCCTCCCTTTACAGCGCAGGCAGTCAGAAAATAAATTTAACATTATTGCTCTACGGATTATCTGTCTAGATTATGTGCTCAGCTTGGTGTGATGTTGAAACCCACAGCACAAAGGCATGAGCCATACTGGCTCATCTAAGCATGTAGGGATTATTTAGTAATTAGATGGGAGATACCTGTCATGTTTTTCTTGGCAGCGAAGGCTGAGCCAGTAGAATCCAATAAATGTTGCAACTTCCATCTTAGAAGTTCCTTTGCAACAATGATTCTTCTCTTTCCCTCCCATTCCTGACAAGGCTTAAAACAAATCAGCTGATTCATTCTATTCTTTTCTGTCCAACATTCTGAGTTCTGCTTTTTATCCGTAACAGAGACTTCTTTTTTATTTGGACAGGTCATCGATTTTACTTGAGCGCCCAGCTAATTGTGACGAGGGGAAATTGTTACTCGACTCCCACTAGATACCAACCCGGTATCAGAGGCCAAAACTCTGGTCTCCTACTCGCAAATAAGTTTAAAATGTCGGAGTACCAAAGACTCTCTGAACTGACTATCATGATTTGCGGACACACACATAACGATATACAGACAAGCAGCTAATGGACACAGAGAAACAGAACATGACCAATAAGCAGGTCTGACTATAAAAGACACGAGGCACTCACACTCCGCCTCTTTTCACTGATGAACATCTAGAGAGTCAGTCATGGGTTACAATCTCACCCCCCCCCCCCCCCCACCGTGTGGCTAAGAGCTAGTCTGGTTCAGTCAGACAGAGTAACCACACTGAAGGTAACAGAGAGTCGAGCTCACAGAGAGCTGTGTTAACTGTGCTATTAGTTCAATAAACCTGATTGAACTAACTTCAAGATCTGGAGTATCTTTTTGATCTATGCTGCATTCAGTTGCAGCCAGTGTTATACCAGTGTACCTAACACGACACTGACTGCCCATCAACAAGCAACAGTGGAGTACGAATGTTTTCACTGGGCTTCGTGATCCAGGGAAATACTAAGAGTTGGAATGAAAAGAAGAAACGTCACAGTGAGGATCCACGTTTCAAACATTTTTCCTGACATGGAAATGCAGCCGAGGGCAGAATCGCTGAGCAAGTGTAATATAACTCCAAGAAATATCCACATGCTGCATAAATATAGAAATGGATTCAGAATGAGTGTCTCCGAAACAATTAAAACACCTATAAAAGTGAAAAGCAAAACAGCAACAATAGTGAGATACCCCAGCAGTGGACGCTAAACATTAATATACGTGAGCCTCACCTGAGGCATCGAACATAGGTTTGTCTCAAATTACCTTTGAATTAGACAACTGGTGAATATTTTAGACGTTTATTTTGTTTAAATTTTAAAAGTGTTGTATCGGAAAAGCAGGAACCGGAGAGGGTCATTCATCGAGTCTGTAATGCCATTCAGTTAGAGAAGAGCTGAATTTACCTCAAACCTCTTTGCCCACCTTTGCTCCATACCCTAACTGAGCACATATTTAGTGGTAACAGTATTTTGTGAGACAGAGTGTTGCAGATAATGGTGGAAAGCATATTAGTTGAGGCACATATGTGTTGACTTGAAAGGTACACCTCATGGAGTAAATTTGTTATAATGGCTATGGGCAAAGGTATGGCAGTTTACGTCTCACATTACAGAATCGTAGAATAGCACTGAAGCCGTCCATTTGACCCATCGAGCCTGCCCTAGTTCTTTCAAACAGCAATTCAGTTAGTCCCACCCCTCTGCTCTTTCTCAATATCCCTGAAAATGTTTTTTCTGCATTGCTTATCCAAATTCCTTTGAAAATCTACTATTAAAGCTGTTTCTATCATCCTATCATGAAGTGCATTCCAAATTCTCATCATTTGTGGTGTTGAAAATTTTTTCTTTGTGACATAGAACATTGAAGCAGGGATAGGTCATTCTGGCCATCGAGCCTGCTCTGTCATTCAAACAGATCATGGCTGATCATCTACCATTATGCCATTTCCCCCCACTATCCCCATATACTTTGATATCATTGGTATCCAAAAGTCTATTGATTCCTGTCTGGAACATGTTCAATGACTGAGCTTGCACCGCTCCCTGGGGTAGAAAATTCCAAAGATTCACCATCTTCTGAATGAAGAAATTCCTCTTAATCTCAGTCTTAAATGGTCGGATTCTGAGACTGTGTCCTCTGGTTTGAGAATCAGCAGCCAGGGAAACACCCTGAGCGGGATTCTCCGATCCTGGGGCTAAGTGTTGACACCGTTGTAAATGCCGGAGCGTTTTACGACGGCATCATGTGGCCCCTAGGATCAGTGATCCTGTGAAGCACAGAGGGCCAGCACGGCACTGGAGAGCCTCACGCTGCTCCAGCTGCCGATACGGGCGTCAGCATGGTCGGCGCGAGTTTGTGCATGCGCGTGGGTTTCCCTCTCCGCGCCGGCCCCGATGCAACGTGGCGGAGACCTACAGGGGCGCTGCGTGGAGGAATATAGGCCCCCAGTGGGATAAGCTTGCCCGCTGATCGGTAGGCCCCAATCACAGGCCAGGCCACCGTGGAGGCCTCCCTCCCCCCCCCCCTGGAGTTGGATCCCCCCTCCCCCCACCAGGCCCCCCGCAGCATGAACGCTGAGGTCCCGCCGGGTAGGACCACATGAGAATGACGCCGGCGGGACTTGACCGAACTCAGCGGGCACTCGGCCCAGTGCGCAGGGGAATCGCCGGGGGGGTGGTGGGGGTGGGGGCGTGTTGAGCGGCCCCCGACCGCCGCCCCGCCGACCGCGCCAGCGCCAATGGTGCCAATTCTCCGGTCACCAATCGGCGGCCGCGCTCATTCCGTGGAGGCCTACTGCGCCACCGTGCTGCCCTGTCTAAACCATGTTACAATAATCTCTCACTGCTGGAACCATCCTGGTAACTCTCTTCTGAACCCTCTCTGAGTTCTTCACATCCTTCATAAAGTGTGGAGCTGAGCAAATGTTTCAGCTACATTTAGCATAACCTTCTGCTTTCTGTACTCTAAATCCCAGGACCCCCCAGGTACTTTATTAATTGCTTGGTCAAGCTGTCTGACCACCTTCAAAGATTTGTACACAGGGGCACCCGGATCTCTCTGCGCGCATGCGCAGACCCGTGGCCGCTCGGGTGTAACTGCAGGGCCCTGCCGGCAGCCGGAGCTGCGGGACGCATGCCGGGGCCGTGCTGGCCCCTTTGAAGACGGAGAATCACCCCGGACTTTCTAGGAAAAGTCCGGTTTATTCCCGGCCGTTTTCCGGCGGGCGTTGGGATCTCCCAAGGAGACTAAAAACTGTTCATAATACTCCAGATGAGATCTGAGCAAGGCTTGATGCAATTACTGCAAGACAGCTTTACCTATATACTCAAATCTCCTTCCAATGAAGGCCAACATGCCATATGCCTTTCTGTTACCATTTGCTGCACCTGCATGTTTATATTAGTGACTCACCCACAGAATCCAACCAGAGAGAGGTCAGTTGGCCCATTGAGTCTGCACCAACCCTCCGAAAGAGCACTCAATCTAGGCCCGATCCCCGTAACCCGTAACATTGATCTTGGCCAATCCATCTAACCTGTACGTCTTTGGACTGTGGGAGGAAACCGGAGCACCCGGGGCAACCCACGCAGACAAGGGGAGAAAATGCAAACTCCACACAGTCAGTCACTCAAGGCAGGAATTGAACCCAGGTTCCTGGCGCTGTGAGACAGCAGTGCTAACCACTGTCATGAACAAGGACACCCAGGCCCCTTTGGACATCAACACTTCCCGGCCACTGACCATTTAAGAACTACTCTGCCTTTCTGTTTTTTTTTTACCAAAATGGTTAACTTCACATTTATTTACTGCCATGTTCTAATCCACTCACGGAACTGTCCAAATCTCCTTGAAGCCACTTTACATCCTCCTCACAACTTGCATCCCTACCTAATTTTGAGTCATTAGCAACTTTGGAAATACTATATTTGGTTCCCAAATCCAAATAATTTAAATAGATTGCGAAGAGCTATGGCCCAAGCACTGATGCTTGCTGTATCCCAATAGTAACAGCCTGACATCCTGAGAATGACCCGTTTATTTGTACTCTCTGTTTTCTATCTGTTAGCCAATTCTCAATCCATAACAATATATCACCCCAATCCCATATGCTCTAATTTTGTTTTCTGTATGGGATCTTATCAAAAACCTTCTGAAAATCAAAAAAAAACATACCCACTGGCTCTCCTTTATCTGTGCTACAGGTAACATCCTCAATAAACTCCAACAAATTTGTCAAACATGATTTCCCTTTCATAAATCCATGTGGACTCTGCCCAATCAGAGACAGACTTTCAATGAAACACATATCGCTGTCGTGCGGGCCCTGGCCAATGGGAGCGCCCCATACAGAGTGGTGACTGTTGTGCTGGGAACAACAAGGGAACACCAATCAGAACCTTGGTAGCTCTAAATTTGCTGATGGGCTAATTCAACTTTCTTGAGCCTGCCAGCAGGCAATACAGAATAACATCGGGCTCTGATTGGTGGACTTCTCTTTAGAGCGGGAGGAAAGTTTGCCTGACATTGAGAGGTGGTGGAGACTTAGAGCAGTTCAGACACGGATCTCCTGAATTGATGTGACATTTCTGAACTTTTATTGAGTAAAGGTGCAAAGCAGCAGCCCAGTTTTGGCAATGGGCCAGGCGGACAGCCTGAGGCAAAAGTGAGGTCGCTGATCCAACATCGGAGTGCGAGCCTGTGAAGCCTTCAGTGAGGCAAGGAGGAGACACTAACCAATGTCTGTCAAGGGGAGCACTGGGATGACTCTCAAATTTCAGGCCAAGCTGAGGAGGGTGGGCAGGCGATCAACCAAAAAGAACAGAAGCCACCAGGCTAGGCAGCCAGCAGTAGGCAGCCAGCCAGTCAGGAGCGCACATGGTCATTGAGGTTCGAGGCTTGAGACCCAGGCAGCAACCGGATAGGTGGCAAGGGCAAGAGAGCGAGCAGAGGCCAGGTAAGATAGCCAGAAACAACAAGGCAGCCAGCCAGGAGCACACACAGTCATCAAGGGTTGAGGCTGTAGGCCCAGCCACCAGAGTGAGAGGTGAGCAGAACAGCAGTCTGGAGATGCGAAGAAAGCCAGGCAAGCGCTGGTGTCATGACTCGGGGATTAGGGGAGCAGCAGCCAGCTGAAGTGGGGCGACTCATGAAGGGCAAAGGAGTGACTAGGGAGGGGGTAGGGCCTCTTAAGGATAAACAAGGTCATCTATGTACGGATCCACAAGGGATGGGCGAGGTCCTAAATGAATATTTGTTGTCAGCATTTACTGTTGAGAAAGGCACGAATATTAGGGAAATAAAAAGTGATGTCTTGAGGAGAGTACATATTACAGAGAAGGAGGTGCTGCAGCGCATCACGATAGACAAATCCCCGGGGCCTGATGAAGTGTATCCGAGGATGTTGTGGGAGGTTAGGGAGAAAATTGCCAGCCCCCTAGCTGAGATATTTAAATCATCGACAGCCACAGGAGAGGTGCCTGAAGATTGGAGGTAGCAAATGTTGAGCCCTTTTTTAAGTTCACCAATAATGTTGCTCTATTAATAATGTTGGTGAACCACAAGCCTTCCCTTATATCAATCAAATGACCACACAACCAGTTCAAAAGATGGTTTATTTACATACACAATGGTTATATCGACATGCAAACACAATATCAACTACGAGTTAAACTACACGTATCAGCTACAATAACCTATACTTAACTTCAGGGTGACCGGCACTGTGCAAATGGATAAGGCCTTTATCTGGATTTCACTTGGCTGGTTTGAAGAAAGTGGCTCTCTCTCTGCTGGGCTCATCTGTCAGGTAGCGATCGTTGGCCTTGAACTTGGCTGGCTGTTCCTGCTCCAATTGAGTTGGCACAGGCCGGATCCAAAAGGGACAGAACACATGACTGTGTCCTCTTTTATCCCTCTGGGATTTCACGCTCTTTGGGGCGGTCCTTAACCTCGGACCCAATAGTTCAACAGGGCTCTGATCAATGTCTTCGATTTCGGCCAATAAAGGGGCGGGTGCCTTGGTAGCTGGGTGGGTCCTTAGCGGTCATTGACCTTGGCAGTTGGGCTTTCTGAGTAAAGGGAGTGGCGCCGATCAATCTGTGGCTGTACCGGTTGCTTGATTGGAGTTCTATTGTCCTGGGAAAATGTGCCATTAAAATGCAAATGAGCGGGGGGTTTCGATCAGGTCTGATTACCTGTGTTTCAGATACACATAGGCTCTGTATCTGTCTGAGTCCTGGGTTGGCCATAATTCCCATGGTCCTTTGCAGGTGGCTATCTTAGATGGCTACATTGGTAAGACCACACATGGAATACTGTGTTCAGTTCTGGTCACCCTATTATAGGAAGGATATTGTTAAACTAGAAAAAGTGCAAAAGAGATTTACGAGGATGCTACCAGGACTTGATGTTCTAAGTTATAAGGAGATGCTGGATAGGCTGGGACTTTTTTCCCCGGAGTGTAGGAGGCTTAGGGGTGATCTTATCGAGTTCTATAAAATAATGAGGAGCATAGATAAAGTAGATAGTCGGCATCTTTTCCTAAAGATAGAGGAGTCTAGAACTAGAGGGCATAGGTTTAAGGTGAGAGGAGAGAGATACAAAAGAGACCAGAGGGGAATTTTCATTACACAGAGGGTGGTGAGCATTTGGAATGGGCTGCCAAAGGCAATGGTAGAGGCAGGTACAGTTTTGTCCTTTAAAAAGCAGTTAGATAGTTACATGGGCATAGTGGGTATAGAGGGATATGGGCCAAATGCAGGCAAGTGGGACTAGCTTAGTGATAGAAGGTGGGCAGCATCGACAAGCTGGGCCGATGGGTCTGTTTCCATGCTGTAAACATCTGTGACTTGACCAGAGCCAGGGGCCAGCCAGGCAGCAGGACTGAGAGTGAGAGCGCTGGGCAACAACCAACATCTTCTTTGTGCTTGTTATCATTACATGTTGAATTTACTGTCTTTTTTGGTGTCAGTTATTTCTCTCTCTGATTGGGCAGGGCTTAACAGCATCCCCACTGCTGAAAATATTTCAGGCTTGATTGGGGATCAACTCCCCAAGGCCCCAGGCCGCAGAGGCAACCTGCTGGCGGATTTTCTGGTCCCGATGTTGTCAATGGGATTTCTCATTGAATGCACCCCTCATCATTGGGAAACCCAAGGCGGGGTGCGCCGTAATGGGACCGGAATATCCCACCGGCGTGAACAGCCGGTAAATTCCACCTGAAGTGTGGATCTCACCCAAAATGCCGACAGGAAACACCCCGCCAAACTTAGAGGGCGCGATGTTCCGACCAAGCTGTGCCGGAAAACCATCTAGCCGTGGCAGCGCAGCGTGGCTGGTGAAAGCCGGGAGACCCTGTTCCCACAATAGGAGGGATCAGTTTTTGGCAAATATGCAGATTGGAGCGAAGCAGCAAGCCTCACCCTAATGTGCAGGTTCCCAATGTACCTGAGGCTTTGGGAGTCAATCCCTTTGCCTCAGGGACCTTGGGTCAGTGCTGTTTGGTTTTCACCACAAATAGGAAGCAGATGGAATGGTACTCGTGGGGGTCCCCTAGGGAATTGGAGGCCCTAGTACTGCTAGACTGGCACCCTGTCAGTGCCACCTGGGTGCCATCCAGGCACTGCCATGGTGCCAATTGGGCATTTTTTGTGCATGCACCATTGGGCCAGGATTGCTCGGTGTGGGCTTTGGGAGGTCCCCTCCTATGTATTGTCTGGACTGGGGGGAGGTTGGGGATTTCTTTTGTGTCCCCTGGAGATTGGGATGCTACAAAAAGAGGATTTCCAGCAAAGGGAGCTCCCCATTGCAAAGAAACATGGCTATGTGCGGCCTCGGCAAAGCGTTCACTGTATAGGCCCCTTAAGCAAAGCGAGTCGTGTTGAATAGCGATGTGTTTCTCTGCACTGCGAGTTCGGGGAAACATGCGGTAAACGTGCTCGCTCGGGAACTTTGTTCCCTTTTAGGAAGAGCGCACCCAGAAATGTTTTGGTTGAATCATGCCTTGCATCTTCCTCTGTGAAGATGGACACAAAGCAATTGTTTAGTTTCTCTGCCATTTCCCTTTTCTCCATTATGAAAAGTCCTGTCTCTGTCTGCAATGGGTTCACATTTATCTTTGCTAATCCTTTTCCTTTTCAGACACCTCAAGAAACTTTGAAAATTAGTCTTTCATATTGGGATGAATTCTCCGCCTTCCCAGCCGTTTCTTCCTCAGCTGTGCGCCGTAGCTGGAGCAGTATTCTCTGTTCCCGTTGCTGGCCATTGGGATTATCCATTGTAACTACCCCACACTGCAGGGAAACATGTGGGCAAGGGTGCGCTGCCGGAGGAACGGCGAATTCCGCCAACGGAGAATTCACCCCATTATCCTTTCCCTTTCTTTATCCATTTCTTGGTTCTCCTTTGCTGGATCTAAATTGCTCCCCATCCTCGAGCTTACCACTATTTTTGGCAACCATATAAGCCCCTTGTATTGATCGAATGCAATCTTTAACCGGTTTTGTTAGCCATGGTTGTTTTACATTTCTGTTGGGGTTTTGTGCCTGACAGGAATGTATATTTGTTGTCAAATATTTTTCAGTTCTAGCCATTGCCTGTCCACCATCAAATCATTTCATGCATTTTTCTAATCTACCATAGCCAAGATATGAAGATAATCTTCATATCTTCATAGTTCAGATTTGAGACCCGAGTTTCAAAACAAACTATATTACTGTCAAATATAATGCAAAATTTTATCATACTGTGGCCACTTATTCATAAAGGCTCCTTTACAGCAGGGTTATTAATTAGTCCTTTCTTATTACAAAATACTAAATGTAAAAATAGTCTGATCCCAAGTTGGTTCATTCACGCACTGCCGCAGAAATCTATCTTGTGCACACTCCAGGAATTCATTCTCTAAAACATTCATGCTAATTAGGTTTACCCAATGTAATTCGAAGCTGCCCATTATTTCCATATTACCCACATAACATGCATCTCTAATTTCCTGATTTATACTGTGTCCAATATCACCACAATTCTTTGGTTGTATATAAACAACTCCCATCAGGGCAGCACTGTGGCTCAGTTGGTGGCACTGCAGTCTCACGACACTGAGGTCCCAGGTTCGATCCCGGCTCTGGGTCACTGTCCGTGTGGAGCTTGCACATTCTCCCCGTGTTTCCGTGGGTTTCTCCCCCACAACACAAAGATGTCCAGGGTAGGTGAATTGAACACGCTCAATTGCCCCTTGATTGGAAAAAATGAATTGGGTACTCTAAATTTAAAAAAAACAACTCCCCTCAATATTCGCTGCCCCTTGGTGTTTAGATCCATCCAATCTTATTCTAAATCCTTTGATCTAAGATGTTTTCTCACTAATGTAGTGATCTTGTCCCTTATTTTAAAAATAAATTTAGTGTACCAATTCATTTTGTCCAATTAAGGGGCAATTTAGCGTGGCCAATCCACCTAGCCCGCACATCTTTGGGTTGTGGGGGCGAAACCCACGCAAACACGGGGAGAATGTGCAAACTCCACACGGACAGTGACCCAGAGCCGGGATCGAACCTGGGACCTCGGCGCCATGAGGCAGCAGGGCTAACCCACTGCGCCACCGTGCTGCCCTGTCTAAACCATGTTACAATAATCTCTCACTGCTGGAACCATCCTGGTAACTCTCTTCTGAACCCTCTCTGAGTTCTTCACATCCTTCATAAAGTGTGGAGCTGAGCAAATGTTTCATCAGGGGGTGAGTAAATGTTTCAGCTACGTTTAGCATAACCTTCTGCTTTCTGTACTCTAAATCCCAGAACCCCCCAGGTACTTTATTAATTGCTTGGTCAAGCTGTCTGACCACCTTCAAAGATTTGTACGCAGGGGCACCTGGATTTCTCAGTTCTTGCACAATTTTAAAATTGTGCCATTTAACTTGTAATGAAACAATGTGAATTTAGGATACCTTCAAACCTGAATTGGAAAATATCCTTTTGCAAAGAAAAACTAGTAATTATTTCCGGAGGTAGTCAGCCGTATTTAGGAGAGCGACAAAGAGGGCAATTTCCTTGCCGAAACATTTAAACATGCAAATTATTATTGGCGATATTTGTGGTATATTTGCAATACTTTATTATTCTGTCCAATATTTATTGCAGACCCGATAGAGAACCTTTCAGGCGACAGGATATACATGAAGAAGTACTTCCAGATTACAATCCCAAATTGCCTTTAGGATCATTTCTCGTTTTTCTACATTTCCTCGCCAGAGCCAGTCTTAGCACAAAAACTATCAAAAGCAGAATTCAAGCCCCAGACAAAATGGAAACCGTGTATTCATTATAAATAATGGTAGACATAATGAAGGGGACTTAAAGGCTGTAATCTAATACCAGAGAACAGCTTTGAAACTCTCAGCCAACATGAGTTAAACTTCCAGTTTATGGGATCAGCCAGGCTCTTGAACAGATTACTACTACTTTGTAATCAGCACTAAGCATCCATATTAATAATATGGATATTAATGTTGCTTGACAGGTCCCTCATGTTAATGTTTCATGTGGGTGAAAATAAAAATTATGTTCAAATTGTCTGCGTGTCAATGAAATTTCAAATTGTTTCAACACACGAAAGCTGAAACAAAGATGTTAATTTTATCTCCCAGCAACAGGTGGATTGATGATGAGTGAGAAGTTAAAATTGACAAAAAATCTGAACAAAACTTGATCCCAAGGGTGGGAGGGTGGGGGTCAGTGCAAAACCAATCAGATCTCAGAAAGTTGGCTGGATACGAAAAACATTTCAAGAGGCTTTTTCACAATTTATAATGTTTTCTTTACTTTTCACCCACTTCCACCAGGTTTCTGTGCTAATGTGCATCACTGTAAATACACAAGGGGTTAATGTAGCTACACCAGGACACTGTAAATACACAAGGGGTTAATGTAAATACACTAGAACTAAATAAACACTAGAGGGAGCCCCGGAGACATAATTACACACAGATATTCAACCAATAGGCCAGTAAGATAGGACACAACCAATTGGTAGTCAAGACACACCCAGAGGTGACACTACCACAAGGGAGCTACCCATATAAAAGGACAGGGCACACATGCTCTTTCTATTTTCCATAAGAGACACTCAGAGAGGCTGGGGCAGATCAGGGAAGCATCACACCCACCGCATGGATTAGAGCAGACTGGTTAGTTAGATTGAGTTACTATAGCAAGATCAGCAGGAGAGTTTATCTCAAGTAGGAGAATTATTAACTGTTCAATAAATGTGTTAAACCTATCTCCAAGTCTGAACCTTCCTTTGTCAGAGTATACATCAAGGAAGCAGCTTATGCTACGTGAAGAAGCATAACACAACAGTTTCCTGCAGATATATGGCAGATAAAAGAAGGCAGGAAGGGATGGATTCAGAAGGTAAGTACCTTTACAGCACATCTTATGGGCCAGGAGCAGCAGGAATGTTTCCTTCAGACTCGACAAAGCAATACGCTTCACTGTCTTTACTTACGTGACCCTATGTTTCATGAGTCCTCTGAACCTCTGCTATCTCTGAATCCCCCCAAATTCCTACCTTCTCAACCGTCTTTCCCTGGACCAAATCTTCCCTAGTTGAACCCGCTCTCTCCCACAATCTCCTCCTCAATCATAATTCCCAACATCGGCTCCCCCCCCCACCCCGCCCCCGCTGCATCCAACCTCTGGTTGCAACCCTGCTGTAAATTTGGACAGGATGTCCAGGAAACTCAGATTTCCACATTTTCTGACTGCAACTCCTTCCCTACCTGCCTCCCGTTAATATTGGAGACAAAAAGCCAAGTGGTGCAGATCCTGCATGCAAATGGTACATTTTTAGTAAGATATAGAGAGATTGATTTCCAATTATTAATTTACTGATGAGTAAATTGGAAACTAAAACCAATGCTATAATTAATGCAAGTGCAAATAAAGACCTCAAGCAACGTTGGACCTCCAGGCAAAATGGGATTGGTGTAGTCATGAAAACAATCAGTAACCATGAGGAAAGGTTTCCTCCCTCCATTAATGAAAGTATACATCGAGCTCTTCCATTGCTCACATGATAGGGTCTTGTGATGCTAGTGATGAGAACTGTCAGAGGATACAGCAGGATATAGCTTGGTTGGAGATTGGGTGTGGAGATAGCAGATGGATAGTGTAGACAAATGTGAGGTAACGCATTTTGGAAGGTCTAATACAGGTAGGAAATATACAGTAAATGGCAGAATCCTTAAGAGTATTAAAAGGCAGAGGGATATGGGTGTACAGGTCCACAGGTCTATGAAAGTGGCAACGCAGGTGAAGAAGGTAGTGAAGAAGGCATATGGCATGCTTCATCAGACAAGGCATTGAGTACACTACCAGAAAGATGTGGAGGCTTCGGAGAGGGTACAGAAGAGATTTACCAGGATTTCGCCTGGTATGGAGGATATTAGCTGTGAGGGGAGGTTGGATAAACTCGATTTGTTCTCACTGGAACAATGGAGGTTGAGGGGGCGACCTGATAGAAGTCTACAAAATTATGAGGGGCATGGACAGAGTGGATAGTCAGAAGCTTTTTTTGCAGGGTGAAAGAGTCAATTACTAGGGGGCATAGGTTTAAGGGGCAAAGTTTAGACGAGATTGTGGTGAGCCACTGTGCACCTGTATTAGGGGATATACGGTAGGACCTGCACTACAGGTTTGCCGGTAGCTCCTGCCAGCTAGCTCCGCCTCCTAATCAGCCATTTCGCCAGCCGCAGTAGGAGGACACGCATCTGACTGTAATAAAGCCACAGTTGTACCAATCTGAGTCTTTCGTGCAATTGATCGTACATCAATTTATTACAGTCAGATTTTTCTACATTATGGACATCAGGATCAAACCAGATCGCCTGCAGCTGGATCTGCACTCGCCAGATGCCAGAAAGGACTTTAATCATTGGCTGGCTTGTTTTGAGGCCTACATCAACGCTGCGACCCCCACGCCGACAGAAGCTCAGATGATCCAAGTTCTATACTCCAGGATGAGCTCCAGCGTGTTCCCGTTGATCCAGGACGCCAAAGTTACGCGGAAGTGATGTCAATCCTAAAAGAGAACTACGCTCAGAAGACAAACACACTCATCACAAGGCATGTACTCACCACTCGCGTACAGCTACCTGGTAAGTCGATCGAAGACTTCTGGCGGGCTCTTATCCCACTCGTACGGTACTGTGACTGTCAGGCCATCATGGCCACTGAACATTCCAATCTCCTCATGCGTGACGCATTCGTAACGGGGATTGCGTTGGACCCCATCCGACAACGACTGCTGGAAGGGGCCACGCTCGACCTAACGGAGACGTAAACTTTAGCGCTCTCCATGACGGTTGCATCTTGAAATGTCCAAGCCTATCCCGCTCGCCGCGCGGCCTGCCCCTCCTGGACCCCGCAAACGACCACCCCTGGCTGGGGCCCATCCTAATCAATACGCCTGTGCCGCCCACCACGCCACGCACCCTGGGGGTACCCGCTGCTACTTCTGCACTGCACTATTGCTGGGTCTAGATTTTCAGTGTAATCTTCAGAGCCTCACCCTCAAATTCGGCGGGCCCCTACCTCCACTCACCGTTTGCGGCCTCACGACCCTCAAGGTTGACCCTCCCTCACTCTTTGCCAATCTAACTGTGGATTGCAAGCCCATCGCCACCAGGAGCAGACGGTACAGCGCCCAGTTCAAGGCCTTCATCAGGTCCGAGGTCCAGCGGCTGCTTCGGGAGGGTATTATCGAGGCCAGCAATAGCCCCTGGAGAGCCCAAGTGGTAGTGGTTAAAACTGGGGAGAAACACAGAATGGTCATGGACTACAGCCAGACCATCAATCGGTACACGCAGCTCGACGCGTACCCCGTCCCACGCATATCTGATATGGTCAATCAGATTGCACAGTACCGGGTCTTCTCAACAATTGACCTGAAATCTGCCTACCACCAGCTCCCCATCCGTAAATCGGACAGTCCCTACACTGCCTTCGAGGCGGACAGTCGGCTCTATCAATTTCTTAGGGTTCCCTTCGGCGTCACTAACGGGGTCTTGGTCTTCCAAAGGGAGATGGACCTAATGGTCGACCGGTACGGTCTGCGGGCCATGTTTCCGTACCTGGACAACGTCACCATCTGCGGCCATGACCAGCAGGACCATGACGCCAACCTCTCTAAATTTCTCCGCACCGCCACTCTCCTCAATCTTACATACAACAAGGACTGTGAGTTCCGCACGATCCATCTAGCCATCCTTGGCTATGTAGTCCAAAACGGATTCCTGGGGCCCAATCCTGACTGCATGTGCCCCCTCATGGATCTCCCCCTCCCCCACTGCCCCAAGGCCCTCAAACGCTGCCTTGGGTGCTTCTCCTACTACGCCCAATGGGTCCCAAACTACGTGGACAAGGCCCACCCACTCATACAGTTTACCCAATCATTGAAGCTGTGCGGCATTGGAGGCATTACCTGGCCGGCAGGAGATTCACTCTCCTCACTGACCAACGGTTGGTAGCCTTCATGTTCAACAACACGCAGCGGGGCAAGATCAAAAATTATAAAATCTTGCGGTGGAGAATCGAGCTCTCCACCTATAATTACGAGATTTTGTACCACCCAGGCAAGCTCAACGAGCCCCCAGACGCCCTCTTCCGAGGTACATGTGCCAGCGCACAAGTAGACCAACTCCGGGCCCTGCACGACAGCCTTTGTCACCCGGGGGTCACTCGATTATACCACCTCGTCAAAGCCCGCAATTTGTCCTACTCTGTCGAGGACGTACGGACAGTCATCAGAGACTGCCAGGTTTGTGCGGAGTGAAAGCCGCACTTCTACCGCGCGCGCCTGGTGAAAGCGTTCCGCCCCTTTGAACGCCTCAGCGTGGATTTCAAAGGGCCCTCCCCTCCACCGACCTCAACACATATATCCTCAGTGTGGTCAATGAATTCTCCAGGTTCCCCTTCACCATCCCATGCCCCAATATGATGTCTGCCACCGTCATCAAGGCCCTCAACACCATCTTCGCTCTGTTCGGTTTCCCTGACTACATCCACAGTGACAGGGGATCCTCATTCATGAGCGATGAGCTGCATCAGTTCCTGCTCAGCAGGGGTATCGCCTCCAGCTGCAACCCCCGGGGAAACGGGCAGGTAGAGAGGGAGAACGGGACGGTTTAGAGGGCCGTCCAGCTGGCCCTACGGTCCAGAAACCTCCCAGCCTCTCGCTGGCAGCAGGTCCTCCCTGATGCACTCCACTCCATACGGTCTCTACTGTGCACCGCCACAAATAACACACCCCATGAACGTGTTTTTACCTTCCCCAGGAAGTCCACATCCGGGGTGTCGCTCCCGACGTGGCTCGCAGCTCCACGACCGGTCCTTCTACGTAGGCATGTCCGACTCCACAAGGTGGACCCCTTGGTGGACAGGGTATACTTGCTCCACGCCAACCCCCCAGTATGCCTATTTGGAGTTCCCCGACGGCCGCCAGGATACGGTCTCACTCAGGGACCTGGCTCCCTCAGGTTCCA
Organism: Scyliorhinus canicula; assembly: GCF_902713615.1. NCBI lineage: Eukaryota > Metazoa > Chordata > Chondrichthyes > Carcharhiniformes > Scyliorhinidae > Scyliorhinus > Scyliorhinus canicula. The sequence continues at coordinate 35,101,485 of NC_052159.1, forward strand.
CTCCCACACACTTCCCCACCCAAGCGCCACCCTCCCCTCCCCCGACGCTCCCAACATTAGCCCCACCAGGTCCATCCCTTCTTCCCCTGCCCACGCTAGAGGTCGAGAAAGATTTTGGCATGCTCCCGGAATCATCTGACTACTGGCCAGCACCAACACCGCCAGCACCGACGTCGGTGACGCCAGCACCGCCTTCGCCGTCACCGTTACGTCGCTCCCAGCGAACAGTCAAACCACCGGACCGACTTAACCTCTGACAGGCACCGGACTACCAAAATGGACATATTTCTTTCACCTCCCCACTGTAAATTATTTGTAAATCTGTATATAGTTCCACGCCACCCCCGCCGGACTCATTTTTAACAGGGGGTGAATGTGGTGAACCACTGTGCACCTGTATTAGGGGATGTACGGTAGGACCTGCACTACAGGTTCGCCGGTAGCCCCTGCCAGCTAGCTCCGCCCACAAGGAGCCGTATAAATATGCGTGACCTCCTCCTGATCAGCCATTTCACCAGCTGCAGTAGGAGGCCACGCATCTGACTGTAATAAAGCCACAGTTGTACCAATCTGAGTCTTTCGTGCAATCGATCGTGCATCAGAGATATGCGAGGGAAGTTTTTTACATTGAGAGTAGTGGGTGCCTGGAACTCGATATTGGAGGAGGTGATGCAAGCAGGTACGATAGTGACGTTTAAGGGGCATCTTGGCAAATACATGAATAAGATGGGAATAGAGGGATACGGAGGTGTAGAAGGTTAGGCGGGTAGCATGGTCAGCGCAGGCTTGGAGGGCCGAAGTGCCTGTTCGTGTGCTGTACTTATCTTTGTTCTTTGTACTTTGATCGAGGTTTCCCCATAGTGGCATGGGTGCTCCCCTTTCATAGCTGCCACTTGATCTCAATCATCCTAGGTTCAACGTAGAGGAAAAAGCAGCTCTTACTGGGACCAAATCCACCATGAAAATGACCTACTCTGGAGAGAGAATTAAGCTAATGTTTTGACGTTAATGTTTATACGGCAGGACTGGAACCGATGTCCTAGGGGGGGTGTTTGCTAGAGCTGTTGGGGAGGGTTTAAACTAATGTGGCAGGGGGATGGGAACCAATGCTGGAAGTTGGAAGGTAGTAAAACAGGGACAGAAACAAAAGGAAGTAAGGGGAAAAGTGCAAGGCAGAGAAGACATAGTCAGAAATCCATAAGGGCGACAGTACATGGTACAGTGACTGAGGGGAGCACAGTGAATAGGCCCAGTAATAACAAAAGGAATAAAACTGGAGATGTTAAGATTCAAAACAGAGGTAAAAAAACCAACATAAGTGTACTTTACCTGAATGCTCGTAGTATTCGGAATAAAGTAAATGAGTTGGTGGCACAAATCATCGTAAATGACTATGATTTAGTGGCCATTACTGAAACATGGTTAAAGGATGGTCACGACTGGGAGTTAAATATCCGAGGGTATCAAACTATTCGGAAGGACAGAGTGGATGGTAAGGGAGGTGGTGTTGCTCTGTTATTTAAGGATGACATCCGGGCAATAGTAAGGGATGACATCGGTGCTATGGAGGATAAGGTTGAATCCATTTGGGTGGAAATCAGGAATAGTAAGGCGAAAAAGTCACTGATAGGAGTAGTCTATCGGCCACCAAATAGTAACGATATGGTGGGGCAGGCAATAAACAAAGAAATAACTGATGCATGTAGAAATGGTACAGCAGTTATCATGGGGGATTTTAATCTACATGTCGATTGGTTTAACCAGGTCGGTCAAGGCAACCGTGAGGAGGAGTTTATAGAATGTATCCGCGATAGTTTCCTAGAACAATATGTAATGGAACCTACGAGGGAACAAGCGGTCCTAGATCTTGTCCTGTGTAATGAGACAGGATTGATTCATGATCTCATAGTTAGGGATCCTCTCGGAACGAGCGATCACAATATGGTGGAATTTAAAATACAGATGGAGGGTGAGAAAGTAAAATCAAATACTAGTGTTTTGTGTTTAAACAAAGGAGATTACAAGGGGATGAGAGAAGAACTAGCTAAGGTAGACTGGGAGCTAAGACTTTATGGTGGAACAGTTGAGGAACAGTGGAGAACCTTCCAAGCGATTTTTCACAGTGCTCAGCAAAGGTTTATACCAACAAAAAGGAAGGACGGAAGAAAGAGGGAAAATCGACCGTGGATATCTAAGGAAATAAGGGAGAGTATCAAATTGAAGGGAAAAGCATATAAAGTGGCAAAGAGTGCTGGGAGATTAGAGGACTGGGAAATCTTTAGGGGGTAACAGAAAGCTACTAAAAAAGCTATAAAGAAGAGTAAGATAGAGTATGAGAGTAAACTTGCTCAGAATATAAAAACAGACAGTAAAAGTTTTTACAAATATATAAGACAAAAAAGAGTGGCTAAGGTAAATATTGGTCCTGTAGAGGATGAGAAGGGAGTTTTAATAATGGGAGATGAGGAAATGGCTGAGGAACTGAACAGGTTTTTTGGGTCGGTCTTCACAGTGGAAGACACAAATAACATGCCAGTGACTGATAGAAATGAGGCTATGGCAGGTGAGGACCTTGAGAGGATTGTTATCACTAAGGAGGGAGTGATGGGCAAGCTAATGGGGCTAAAGGTAGACAAGTCTCCTGGCCCTGATGGAATGCATCCCAGAGTGCTAAAAGAGATGGCTAGGGAAATTGCAGATGCACTAGTGATAATTTACCGAAATTCACTAGACTCTGGGGTGGTCCCGGTGGATTGGAAATTAGCAAACGTGACGCCACTGTTTAAAAAAGGAGGTAGGCAGAAAGCAGGAAATTATAGGCCAGTGAGTTTAACTTCGGTAATAGGGAAGATGCTGGAATCTATCATCAAGGAAGAAATTGCGAGGCATCTGGATAGAAATTGTCCCATTGGGCAGACGCAGCATGGGTTCGTTAAAGGCAGGTCATGCCTAACTAATTTAGTGGAATTTTTTGAGGACATTACCAGTGCAGTAGATAACGGGGAGCCGATGGATGTGGTATATCTGGATTTCCAGAAAGCCTTTGACAAGGTGCCACACAAAAGGTTGCTGCATAAGATAAAGATGCATGGCATTAAGGGTAAAGTAGTAGCATGGATAGAGGATTGGTTAATTAATAGAAAGCAAAGAGTTGGGATAAATTGGTGTTTCTCTGGTTGGCAATCAGTAGCTAGTGGTGTCCCTCAGGGATCCGTGTTGGGCCCACAATTGTTCACAATTTACATTGATGATTTGGAGTTGGGGACCAAGGGCAATGTGTCCAAGTTTGCAGATGACACTAAGATGAGTGGTAAAGCGAAAAGTGCAGAGGATACTGGAAGTCTGCAGAGGGATTTGGATAGGTTAAGTGAATGGGCTCGGGTCTGGCAGATGGAATACAATGTTGACAAATGTGAGGTTATCCATTTTGGTAGGAATAACAGCAAACGGGATTATTATTTAAACGATAAAATATTAAAGCATGCCGCTGTTCAGAGAGACGTGGGTGTGCTAGTGCATGAGTCACAGAAGGTTGGTTTACAGGTGCAACAGGTGATTAAGAAGGCAAATGGAATTTTGTCCTTCATTGCTAGAGGGATGGAGTTTAAGACTAGGGAGGTTATGTTGCAATTGTATAAGGTGTTAGTGCGGCCACACCTGGAGTATTGTGTTCAGTTTTGGTCTCCTTACTTGAGAAAGGACGTACTGGCACTGGAGGGTGTGCAGAGGAGATTCACTAGGTTAATCCCAGAGCTAAAGGGGTTGGATTATGAGGAGAGGTTGAGTAGACTGGGACTGTACTCATTGGAATTTAGAAGGATGAGGGGGGATCTTATAGAAACATTTAAAATTATGAAGGGAATAGATAGGATAGATGCGGGCAGGTTGTTTCCACTGGCGGGTGACAGCAGAACTAGGGGGCATAGCCTCAAAATAAGGGGAAGTAGATTTAGGACTGAGTTTAGGAGGAACTTCTTCACCCAAAGGGTTGTGAATCTATGGAATTCCTTGCCCAGTGAAGCAGTTGAGGCTCCTTCATTACATGTTTTTAAGGTAAAGATAGATAGTTTTTTGAAGAATAAAGGGATTAAGGGTTATGGTGTTCGGGCCGGAAAGTGGAGCTGAGTCCACAAAAGATCAGCCATGATCTAATTGAATGGCGGAGCAGGCTCGAGGGGCCAGATGGCCTACTCCTGCTCCTAGTTCTTATGTTCTTATGTTCTTATGTTCTTATGAGTCTGGATGAGTCTTTCTCAAATCTGCTTTGTGCTTAGACAAAGAGTCACCCAGAATCGAAACGTTGCCTTCATTCTGACTCCACAGGTGCTATCAGACCTGCCAAGGTTGTCCAGTACTTTCTGTTTTGTTTCAGATTCCAGCATCCGCAGTAATTTGCATTTATGAAAACGACCTTGCCTGCTGCATGCCCTGTTGAAGCAGTGGTAAATCTGAAGACACACGTTTCTGGTTTGTTGATTTCTTAATTCAAAAGGTACATTCGATCTGGTGAGTTTGCATTTTAAAGAACATGCATGACATGTTGAAAATAGGTGCTGATGCTTTTTTGTTGGGAAGCTCAAACCACCCTCGATCTGCAGGCAACTTAATACTGAGAGGTGGTGGTGTAGTGGTATCGTCACGAGACTACTGATCCAAAAGCCCAGGATAAAGCTCGGGAAACCTGGATTTGAATCCCACCAAGGGTGGCACAGTGGTTAGCACTGCTGCCTCAAGGATCCGGATTCAATTCCAGCCTTAGGTGACTGCCTGTGTGGAGTTTGCATGTTCTTCCCATATCTGTGTGGGTTTCCTCCGGGTGCTCCAGTTTCCTCCGACAGTCCAAAGATGTGCCGGTTAGGTGGATTGGTCATGATCAATTGCCCCTTCATGTCCAGGTTTGTACAGGTTAGATAATGGGGATAGGGCGGTGGAGTGGGCTGTGGGAGGGAGCACTTTCAGAGAATCAGTGGGCCGAATGGCCTCCTTCTGCACTGTAGGAATTCTATGATTCTGCACAGTTACCCAAGGCCGGAGTTTGCACATTCTCCCCATGTCTGCATGGGTTTCCTCTGGGTGCTCTAGTTTCCTCCCACAGTCCAATGATGTGCGGGTTAGGTGGGTTGGCCCTACTCAAATTGTCCCTCAGTGTCCATAGTTGAGCAGGTTCGGTGGGGTTACAGGGATACGGCAGGGGAGTAGACCTAGGTTGGGTGCTCTTTCAGAGGGTTGATGCAGACGCGATGGGCCGAATAGCCTCCTTCTGCACTGTCGGGATTCTATGACAGATTGTGAAATGTGAATTCAATAAATATCTGGAATTAAAACGTCTAATGGCCATGAAACCATTGTCGATTATTGTAAAAATTCACATAGTTCACTAATGTCCTTTAGAGAAGGAAACCTGGTCTGGCCCAGATGTAACACCAGATCCATAGCAATATGGTTTACTCTTAAATGTCATCTGAAATGTCCTAGCAAGTGGGATGGGCAATACATGCTGGCCCAGCCAGGGACATCCACATCCAGTGAATGAATTTTTAAAACGCCCTAGCTTCGTCCCGCTGTCTGGAAGCTAAAGTTTTGTCTCCCACTCAATTAAATGCTCGGTAGACAATTTCCGAGACCTTCACTGGATTTTGCCGAGCCACTCATCACAACCAACAAGTCAAACCTCACACCCAATTGTTCACTTTTACTCTTCTCCTCAAAGCAGTGAGGCAGACTCCAATATGGATTCACTAACAGCAGCACATTTTAGTGGAGTCCCTTTGTAATGGCTATTTGGGTAGTGATAAGGACAAGCAATTCTGCTCTCTATCACCATCCTACTTTCATGGGAGAACGACAATAAAAGGGTTAACCATTCTGGTAAAATATCTGGGGGAAGCATTGGATATGAACATATGAAAAGAAGAACTGGAAAAGACGATTTGGAAGATCTCGCCCACACCAGCCAGACATTGTGCAGCTGAGTCAGAAAAGGAGATAATCTTTTGAAGAAGCCCAAGGAGCTGTCCTGACAATTTCATTGATGGTGGAGAGCAGCAGAATTGCTTATGGCTTCCTTGACCGGAATTTTGAGGTCTAGTAAAAATGGAATGAGGTACATGCGATGCTACATCTGGAACAGTTGCTCAGTTCCCGCTGGTATATCTACTATCAGGAATTTTGGAGCATCAATGCCCCTTTGGTTGGCCTGCTTTTGCCGTTTTTGGGTGGCACGGTAGCACAGTGGTTAGCACTGTTGCTTCACAGCACCAGGACACGAGTTCGATACCCAGCTTGGGTCACTGTCTGTGCGGAGTCTGCACGTTCTCCCCGTGTCTGCATGGGTTTCCTCCAGGTGCTCCAGTTTCCTCCCACAATTCCTGAAAGACGTGCTTGTTAGGAGAATTAGACATCCTGAATTCTTCCTCAGTGTACACGAATAGGCATTGGAGTGTGGCGACTAGGGGATTTTCACAGTAACGTAATTGCAGTGTTAATGTAAGCCTACTTGTGACACTAATAAACATTATCATTATTATTATGTCCTCAATAGACCCATTTAAAGAGCAATGATACAGAAGAACCCATTGCATAACGCCTCATCGTAATCGGCGATCGGGTGGAGAATCCCTTTCGACAGCGTTGGCGTATCATCGGAAGGCCCTCCCCCGATGCGCTACCCCCGATGGGCCGGGTTCCCGACCGTGCGGTTGACGTGTTGTCTGAGTGGTCGGAAACCCAGCGTGGCGCCTGCGGACTGTGTCCAGCGCTACCACAGTCGGCCGGGAGCCACGCAGCTGGCTGGGGGGGGGGGGGGAGCATCCGCAAGGGCTGTAGGGACCGGTGGGGGGTAGCCAGGGGGTGGCCAGTGCTTGTCCTGTGGGTCAGTATCTGGCAGGTTGGGTCCGTGCACGGCCGGCGCCATGTTGTACAACGCGACTGCTGCAGGTCTGCACATGCACGGCCCGGGACCTGGCCATCTCCGCCCATTGTTTTGAGCGGGAACCTGGAGTTTTACTCGGCGCCGTTGCTAGCCTCTCACTGGTCCCGGAATCGGTTAGGATTCGGTGCCGATTTTGGCGTCGTAAAACTCTACAGTTCCCATGCCTGTGTCGGCACTTAGCCTTAAAATCCAGCCCCCTCTTTGCCATTTGAGGACAGTGCTGGGTGAATTCTCCATCTAGTCTTTGCTGGGGCTCTAGTTGAAAAGGAGGTGTAATTGGGAGGAACTGCATTCCTCCGACTCCAGGACACACCTTCTTCCAACAGCCCACATGGGAGCCAACATGGATTGGTTGGTCTGATTGGTCTATTTCCAATTTGTAATTTCTCTGTAATTCTATGTTATCTGCGTTAAAGGACATCATTGTAAGTGTTAAGTTGCTCTCAGGATTTCATGCTGGCTTATTAATAAAGTTGCTGTTGAAACAAAACAAATTTAGATAGCTACAGCTGCAATCTTACTTGGTGGTAAAGCAAAGCGAGTGATCTCAATAATATCTTGCAGCTGTTCAGTGCTTACATCAATAAAAGGATAAGCTTTTTGCTTCAAATTGAGTAGGGTGACTTTAACTGGCAAATGGGTTTCCAGCAGGAAATCATTGATTTCAGTTAGTGTCCAATCAGCTCGCGGCCGCATAATACCATAACGATTTTGACAAGAGGCCCTCATCAACATGTAGCTAATCTGGGAAATAGCAGCTGGACCAAGGAAGCTGGATGATCAATGGCCACTCATCGGTATCGTTTGGGAAAGGGAGTATCAGGGATGGTTGGGAACATACATAAGAAAAAAGAACAGGAATAGGTCACCTGGCTGCTGGATCTGCTCCACCATTCAATAAATCATGGCTGAACTTATTGTAGCCTTAACTTCACGTTCCTGCCTGCCCCATAACAAATCAAAAATCTGTCCAACTCAGTCTCGAGTACATTCAATGACATAACTTGCACTGCGCTCCGGGCTAGAGAATTCAAAAGATTAACAATCTTCCGAGAAAAGAAGTTCCTCCTCATCTCCGTCTTAAATGGGTGATCCTTATTTTTAAACTGTGCCCCGAATACTAGATTCCCCCAAAAGGGGAAACATCCTCTCATCATCTACTGTCAGGTCCCCTCTGAATCTTGCTTTTGCAATAAACTCAAATGAGTATAGGCCCAACCCCTGCTCAACATTTCCTCATAAAACAAACCCCTTCATCCCAGGAAGCAACCCAGTGGACCTTTGCTGAATTGCCTCCAATGTGAGTGTATCCCTCCTTAAATAAGGAGGCCAAAGCTATGGTGCACTTCAGATCCTGCTGGATCCATGACAGGGAAGTGAAAGAACTGACATGGTGAGTCCCTTCATACTTCTAATCCTCTTCCATCATCTGCCCTTCGCCTGGAAGACAAACCCATACCAGAACATTGTGGGATCAAGTCTCACTCCAGACTTGAGTACAGAAATCAAGGCTCACATTCCAGCACAATAATGAGGGAGTGCTGCACTGCCAGATGTGCCGTCCTTTAACGAGAAGATAAATCGAGGCTCTATCTGTTAAGTCTGGGAATAGGGGCATTCTCTTTGTTGTCCTTGCCAATTTTTATTCTTCAATCAACATTACCCAAGCCGATTATCTGGCCATTATCATATTACTATTTCACTGCACGCAAACTGGTTGTCGTGGTTCCTACATTACATCAGGAACTACACTTAAACAAGTGTCCAAAAAAAAAGTTGTGGGTGGTTTGTGGGTTACGGGGATAGGGTAGAGGTGTGGACTTAGGTAGGGTGCCCTTTCCAAGGGCCGGTGCAGACATGATGGGCCGAATGGCCACTTTCTGCGCTCCAAATTCTCTAGGGGCTTTTCACAGTAACTTCAGACTTGTAACAATAAAAGATTATTATTAAGATTCTATGAATAGTACTTAATTGACCGTAAAGCATTTTTTTATTCGTTCATGGGAATGTTGGCTGTCACAGGCTGTGCCAGCATTTATTGCCCTGCCTATTTGCCCTTGAGGGAGCAGTTAAGAGTCAACCACATTGTTGTGGGTGTGGAGTCAGATGTAGGCCAGACCAGGTAAGGATGACAGATTTCCTTCCCTAAAGGACATTAGTGAACCAGATGGGTTTTTCCGACGATTAACAATGGTTTCATGGTCATTATTCGTCTTTTTAATTCCAGTTATTCCAGATATTTTATTGAGATAAATTCCATCACCTGCCATGGTAGGATTTGTACCTGGGCCCCCAGATCATTATTCTGGGTCTCTGGATTACTAGTCCAGTGACAATACAACTATGCCAACGCCTCCCCAAATATCTTGGTAGATCTTGTGAATGTGAAAGACACTACATAAATATAAGTCTTTCATTTTTCAAGCTGAGTTTTAAATTGCTACCAGCCCATGATAATACCATCAGACCCTGATTAGTATGCACCAAATAATCCATCTCCTGTCCTGCTGTCTGCAGGCAACATCACCCCAGAAACATTCCTTCATTTTGGAAACTCCAGTTTTCCGCCAGTTAAGTAAAGAGGGAGTATTTTAACCACCTACCTGCGCAGTTTCCATTGTGTGGTGTGTAGAGTTATAATGCCCGCTCTATGATTATGTGTGTAGTTTATAGAGAAACAAGGCATGATGGGCACAGGTAACCCTCAGCAATTATAAAGGAACAGAAAAAAAACTTACAGCACACAAGGAGGCCATTCAGCCCACCATATTTGTGCTGTCAAAAAAGAGCTATCAAACCGTCTCCCACTTTCGAGCTCTTTGTCTATAGCCCTCCAGGCTACAATATTTCAAGATTTAAAAAAAAAATATTGCTTTATGGAATGCGGGCCAATATTTAATGCCCACCCCGAACTGCCCTTGAGAAGGTGATGGTGAGCTGCCTTCTCGAACTGGAGTAATCCATGTGGTGTAGGAACACCCATAGCGCTGTTAGGGAGTGGAGAGTACTCCCAGTATTTTTCAGACGTGATGATGGTTTCTGCCTCTTCCCCACTTTTAAGCAATGATTTACACACCTCTCCGGGTGAAAATTTTCCCCTTAATTTTCCTCTTGTACTTCTCAGTTCAGAATCACAGAAAAACACAGTGCAGAAAAGGCCCTTCGGCCCATCGAGTCAGCACCGCCGCATGAAATGCACCTGATCTGCCAATCCTAATCCCATTTGCCAGCACTTGGTCCATAGCCTTGATTGTTAAGATGTGCTAAGTGCTCATCCAGGTACTTTTTAAACGATGTGAGGCAACCAACCTCTAACACCCTCCCTGACAGTACGTTCCAGACCATCAGCACCCTCTGGGAAAAAACAATTTTCCTCAAATTCCCCCTGAACCTCCCGCCCCTCACCTTGAACTTCTGTCCCCTTGTAACTGACCCTTCAATTGAGGGGAACATCTGGGGCGGGATTCTCCGACCCCCCGCCGGGTCGGAGAATCACCGGGTGCCGGCGTCAATCCCGCCCCCGCTGTGTCCCAAATTCTCCGCCATCATAGATTCGGCGGGGGCGGGAATCGCGCCGGGTCGGTCAGTGAGCCTCCCCCCGGCGATTCTCCGGCCCGCGATGGGCCAAAGTCCCACCGCTGTCAACCCTTTCCCGCCGTCGTGAATCAAACCACCTACCTTACCGGCGGGAGCAGGTGGCGCAGCGGGCTCCGGGGCCCTGGGGGGGGGGGGGTGGGTGCGGGGTGATCTGGCCCCGGGGGGTGCCCCCATGGTGGCCTGGCCCGCGATCGGGGCCCACCGATTGGCTGGCGGGCCTGTGCCGTTGGGGCACTCTTTTCCTTCCGCCTTCGCCATAATCTTCATCATGGCGGAGGCAGAAGTGACCCCCTCCCCTGCGCATGCGCGGGGATGACGTCAGCAGCCGCTGACGCTCCGGCGCATGTGCGGACTTCCGCCGGCCGGCGAAGTCCCTTCGGCCCCGGCTGGCATGGTGCCAAAGGCCTTCCACGCCAGCCGGCGGGACGGGAACCACTCCGGCGCGGGCCTAGCCCCTCAAGGTGAGGGCTTGGGCCCTAAAGGTCCGGAAGCGGCCCGACGCCAGAGTGGTTAACGCTTCTCCATCACGCCGGGACCCCCCGCCCCGATGGGGTGTTGGGGTGTGCGTGTTGGGGAGGGGTGCATGGGGAAGATGGCATGTAACCCCTGGAAATAATGCCGACATAGAATCAACATGCTCCATACACCATCAAGCATTGTAGGGTGGATTAACAACCTGATCCTTATCCACGCTGTCCATGACCCTCATAATTTTATACACAAAATCGAGTTGGCTACGATACAACCCGCAACCTTTGAATCTCTCATCATGCCAATGATGACAAATCCAACATGTTATCCATTGCGCTACAGAGCCTCACCTAACTCAATGCCCCTGTTACTTTAACTCAATGCCCATGGTTATTGACCTCCCTGTTAAGGGAAACACGTCCTTCGTGTCGACTCCACCTTGGCCCCTCAGTTAAAACTTCTTTTAGTTAACATTCTCTGTTCCTGGCAACGTCCCCATTAATCTGCTTTCTACCTTCTCTATGGAATATATTTTTGTATACCACGTGAAGGAGTGCACCTCATTTTAACCCGAAAGGAATTTGTTAATGTGCAGATGCAATAACATACTTAAGCATATTCATTGTTCATATATCACATTTCTATAATAGCAGTCCAGTACACTTCAGATACAGGTCCCAGCCTGACAACCACGAATGCCTCCGGATGGTATAGTTAGTTATCCTGCAGCAGTTGACATGACTGCCTTCCAGCATGTATCAGTACAATGTTTTTTTTGTACTAACAAAATGAGGACATTCTTGTGGTAAATTTGAATCTCCACGGTCAGAACAAAATATTTTCAAGAATATTTTCTCCTCGCATTTGCTTTCTTTTGGTGTCTTCCTCGTCACTTCTGATTTACACTAAAGTTTGATGATAATAGAAATCTTGAGACATCAGAATTTCTGTTTGTCTCTTTGCAATCCTAATACGGAATGCTGAAGAAAGACATAGGGCTGAATAATCCTGGGGGAGACGGGGTGTTGGGGGGTGCGTGTTGGGGAGGGGTGCATGGGGAAGATGGCATGTAACCGCTGGAAACAATGCCGACATAGAATCAACATGCTCCATACACCATCAAACATTGTAGGGCAGCTTAACAAGGGCCGAGTGTGACTTCTGCCCCTCATTGGGAGAAGCCACGCCCTCTGGAACCGCCGGGAAATCTGATTAGCTGGAAGCTCCGTCAGTCCTGGCAGTGCCAGGAAGGCGTCATGGCTACTGCCAAGACTCCAGAAGAAGAAGAAGACCAAAGATTATGGATCTCAGAGCATGTAAATCCAGGGGCTTGGGTGGGACAGATTGGGTAAATCAGATCGGGAGCCGGGGGGAAGAAGGGGGTGAATTTAAGAGGCGAGTGTGTAGGAAGGAAAAAAGGGGTTCAAAGGGGGTACCTTCCCAAAATGAGGAAAGGGCAACCCCGAAGAACAATCCTTTAGGATTGATCCCTCGCCTTCCTATTCACCCTTCAAACATTTTAGTGATAAAAGCAGGCTTTCCACTGCTGCCCGGCTGCCTATGCCAAATGTTTTATGACGTGGGCAGTGTATTATCAGGGTCAATTGTCTTGGTAACAAGCCTAATTGACTCATGAATATTCATTTAAATATAGTGGGTGGGCTGTTGATTTTAGCGCCTATGCACCCCTGTATCATAGTGCTGGGGCCAGTTTAGCTCACTTGTCTTGACAGCTGGTTCATGATGCCATAGAATTTACAGTGCGGAAGGAGGCCATTCGGCCCATCGAGTCTGCAACGGCTCTTGGAAAGAGCACCCTACTCAAGGTCAACATCTCCACCCTATCTCCATAACCCAATAACCCCACCCAACACTAAGGGCAATTTTGGACACTAAAGGCAATTTTGAACACTAAGGGAAATTTATCATGGCCAATCCACCTAACCTGCACATCTTTGGACTGTGGGAGGAAACCGGAGCACCTGGAGGAAACCCACGCACACAAGGGGAGGATGTGCAGACTCCGCACAGACAGTGACCCAAGCCGGAATCGAACCTAGGACCCTGGAGCTGTGAAGCAATTATGCTATCCACAATGCTACCGTGCTGCCCTTCTCAACCTTGCCCCTTGCCTAAGGTGCGGTGATCCTCAAGTTAAGTTACCACCAATCAGCTCTCTCCATCAAAGGGGAAAGCAGCGAATGGTCATCTGTGACCATGGCGACTTTGACTTACCTTTACCTATTATGGGGCTAAGCTCGGGGCGGGCAGAAAGGTGGTGGAGTTGGTGCCCGTCCTATTTTATATGCGCACTCCGTGGAAAACACATCCGTTGGGGCTCATAAAAAGTCAGTCCATCAAGTTGGGGAATATTGATTCATATGAATCACTAGGTGTGAAATTAGTTTAAGCAGGAGTTAAATATCTTAGCATTTTTGCACTAATTTGAAAATAAGCCCAAATTCAAACTATAATTAAGTAAACATTACTTTCATATTGAGCTGTACCGTGATTTCAGTTGATGGACTAAGCTACCACAGACAATGTGAGAGGTTGCTAAGGAGACTCACTTCTGTTTTTGCTGCTTGGATTTGACCTAGGATCTGGTTAATTGGGTGATTATCTGTCTCCTAGTTGAAATATTGTTTGGAGGAAATGCCTTGATCTGGACCTGAAATATTATTCTGAATTGGACAGAAAATATGAAGTTACTTACAATGATGGGGTCATGCGTTGGGACAACTTTTTTGGATAAATAATGAGGAAAATGTTGGGTGACCCCTGAATAATTAAAAAGATATATGACATTATTTTTGACATGCCATAATTCCAGGAACAATCCCCATATCCTTGCAATCTGGAACTTGCCTTCTTGCACTTTTATGAGATTAGGTTTTGTTTCTAGATGTAGTAATATTTGATTGTATCTTGCAGTCTTTTGATTGTTAATTTTCAAAGATTCCCATCACAATTAGAAGTCTTCCAGAGTAATCACCCGAGATCCACTATGTGGATCCACGTCCCACTATGTCATCCTTATGTTGTTACACTGCCATAGAGTCTAATTTCAAATAGCTAGATTGTAGTAATCCACGGGAGGCAGGAGTTCCGTCACCACACCAATATTTATTTACAATAACGATATTACAGGAGCAGCTACAAACAGTGCTGCTAGCAGTCCAGTCAACTTAAGACTGGCTCACAAAGCCTACACAGGTGATTATATGGGCCCCCTCAATGAGCTATCATTGAGGGAGCTCATACTCCAATTGGCCAACCAATAAAGCCAATTGGAGTTCATTACATAGATCATTAGAAAAATTACAGGATTATTGCTGTTATACATAATTATATAAAATGTACAGCACTGATGCGTTTATTTTGTACTCAGGTCTCACAAATGTATCTTCTCCCTGACGATTTATGCTACGTTTAATCCTTATCTTGGTCTGACAGGTGTTTATAGGTTTCTGACTCCAGACTAGAAACCCAATTGCAAACCGTGTCTGATCCGCCATTCGTGTGGCCACTCTTTCCATGGACATAGACATCGGCAGAGGCATCAGCAGGCCTGATGTCTCAGGACACTCGAGGCAGAGATGGATTCCTCAAGCCTCTCTTGAATGGCTCTTAGTGCTTTTGCAACATAAACACATGTAGGACCTATGCAACTTGAAAGATATCAGTTAGAATTGACGCGTTAAAGGGTTCGAGGTTATCATTGTGCAAATAATTCTATTTCAGTTACTGTTGACATCAGTTCAACATGAGTGAGTGTTACGTGTCAAGTGTCTGGTTGATATTCAATTCTCTTGCTGGGTATCTGCCGACCAATGTCCAGCAATCTCCAATGTCCATGCATTTCTCAACCTTACGTATCTTTGCGGTGTCCTCTCCTGCAGTGGTGAGGGTGGGCAGTTACTGGAGGGCTCCCTTTGGTTATTTGCCTTTGCCTGGAGTTCTGCGCCCTATTCTCCTTCACAGAAAGCAAAAGGTTGTAAGGATGAGATATGTGGAGATGAAGGAAAGGGAGCATTTATGGAGCAGTTGCCATACCAGGTTGTGGTGCAGCCAGATAGAATGCTTTCTATGATGCATCTGTGAAAATTGGTAAGAGTCAATGTGGACATGCCAAATTTCCATAGTTTCCTGAGGAAGTATTTGTTGTGCTTTCTTGGTCCTAGTGTCGATGTGGGTGGACCAGGACAGATTGTTAGTGATGTGCACACCTAGGAATTTGAAACTGTCAACCTTCTTCAACATTTGCAGTCCATGTGGTGTAGGTACACACACAGTGCTGTTAGAGAGGGAGTTCCAGGATTTTGACCCAGAAACAGTGAAGGAACGGCGATATAATTCCAAGTCAGGATGATGAGTGACTTGCAGGGGAACTTCCAAGTGGTGGTGTTTCCATGTATTAGTTGCTCCTGTCCTTCTAGATGGTTGTAGTAATGGGTTTGGAAGGTGCTGCCTAAGGAGCCTTGGTGAATTCCTTCAGTGCATCTTGTAGCTGCTGGTACTGTGGTTGGTGGTGAAGGGAGTGAATGTTTGTGGATGGGCTGCTAATTTGTCTTGGATGGTTTTGAGTGTCATGTTATGTACTCTGGGATAACACAGGCTGCAACTGGATGCAGCTTTAACCAAAAGATACTCCAGACATTGAAGTTAGTTCAATCTGATTTATTGAACCAGTAGCACAGTTAGCACAGTTCTCTATGAGTTTGACTCTCTGCTAACCTAAGTGGGGTTACTCTGTCTGCCTGAACCAGACTAGCTCTTAGCCACGTGCTGGAGGTGTAATACTGTAAATACACCCTGCCTCACTCTGTAGATGTTCATCAGTGGAAAGAGGTGGAGTGTGAGCGCCTCGTGCCTTTTATAGTGAGATAGCAACCCTGAGTGTCCTGCCTGCTCATTGGTCATGTCCTGTTCTCTGTGTTCATTAGCTGCCTGTCTGTATATCATTATCTGCGTGTCTGCATATCATGACATCTCCCCTTTTTTTTATGTTTTGTTGGCACATGGGAACATACTTACATGTGGTGGTCACTTAATATGTGAACGTACTTATATGTGAAGTCAGCTGACTAATGTGAGAAAACAGAAAATAGAAAACAAACCAAATGTTCATAAGTCCAGTCTCTGGGGCTTGCGTCTGATCCTTGTCGACCGCCGGAGAGGTGGTGGTGGGGATGACGGCTCCTTGACCGGCGGGATGGAAGCCTGACTGGTGGCTTCGTAGTTTGAGGTATCAGAAGGTGGCAAAACAACGGACGGAAACGGAGAAGAAAGCGGTTGCGGGCAGACAGCTTTGCGCAGTACCCATCTGTTTCGTCGCAGAACAGAACCATCAGCCATACGTACAACATACGAGCGGGGCGCAGCCTGTCGAACAACGACAGCTGGAGCAGACCAGCCACCATCCGGTATCTTGATCCTGACAGTGTCTGCCGGGCAAATCAGTGGCATGGGCATCATAGCCCTGCTTTTGCTGGTTTCGGAGCTACTGCACCTTCTGCAGCACTGGGAGGTGAGCCAGGTTGGGCAAGTGTATGGCTGGAAGTGTCGTCTGCAGGTACCTGTTCATTAGAGGTTGAGCTGGCGACATGCCAGTGGACAGTGGGGTCGCCCTGTACACAAGCAGCATGAGGTAGATGTCAGAAGCAGAATCCGCGGCCTTGCAGGTGAGCTGTTTCACAATGTGCACCCCTTTTTCAACCTTCCCATTGGACTGCGGATAGTGTGGGCTGGAAGTGACATGTTTGAAATGGTATGACTTGGCAAACATAGATCACTCACAGCTGTTGAAGCACGGGCCATTGTCACTCATGACAGTGAGTGGAATACCGTGCCTGGAGAACGTCTCCTTACAGGCCTTGATGACGGGCCGAGGTGTGAGGTCTGAGAGCTTCATGACTTCTGGGTAATTGGAGAAATAGTCAATAATCAACACGTAGTCACAACTATTTGCATGAAAGAGGTCGATGCCAACCTTGGACCACGGGGAGTTCTCGATCTCATGCTGCTGGAGCGTCTCCTTGCTCTGTGCTAGCAGGAAGCATTGACAGGTCGCACAGTTGAGGACCATGTTCGAGATGTCCTGGCTAATACTGGGCCAGTAGACAGCCTGCCTGGCTCTGTAACTGCACTTCCCGACGCCCATGTGTCCGTCACGGATTTGGCGGAGCACCAAGCTCTGGAGACTGAGTGGAATAACAATCTGGTCCAGCTTGAGGAGGATACCATCAATCACTGTCAGGTCATACTTTACATTGTAAAATTGAGGGAACTGCCCTTTCTGCCAGCCATTGGTGAGGTGGTGCATGACACGCTGCAAGAGGGGGCTTTGGCTGTCTCCTCGTGGATATGAACCACCTTCTCATCAGACGCCGGGAGGGTTCTCGCACACAGCTGCACCTGTGATTCAATCTGCCGGATGATTTCCAGCAGTTCACTAGGCAATGTGATGGAGCAGGACAATGCAGCAACGATGATGAGCTCCTTGCCAGACATGTACACTAAGTCAAAGTCGTACCTTCTGAGTTTGAGGAGGATGTGCTGCAACCGAGGCGTCATGTCGTTCAGGTCCTTGTGGATAATGTGGACCAGAGGCGTGTGATCCATCTCGACAGTGAGTGTCCGTAGGCCGTAGACATAGTCGTGTAACTTGAGAATGCCAGTGAGAAGACCCAGGCATTCCTTCTCTATTTGCACATGCCTTGTTTCGGAGGGCGTCATGGCCCTCGAAGCGTGGGTTACAAGTGCCCAGGATGAAGTGTCATTGCGTTGAAGCAGCATCGCACCGATGCCATCCTGGCTTGCATCTGTCGAGATCTTCGTCTCCCTGTATGGATCAAAAAATGCACTCCCTGCTGAGAGATCTGGTCACCTAGGAACTTGAGCGCCGATATGTCAAAGCAACATTTGGACTTATTCAGCTTCAAGCCATTGGCGGACACGGCGGAATACCTGCTGGAGACGGGAAACATGCTCTTCAGGGGTTGTGGACCATATGATGATGTCGTCCACGTACACACGAACCCGTTCAATGTCCTCCATCATCTGCTCCATGATGCTATGGAAGTTCTCCGATGCCGAGACAATGCCAAACGGTATACGATTATAGCAGTATCTGTCAAACAGTGTGTTGAAGATGCACAGCCTTCTGCTGGATTCATCCACCTGGATTTGCCAAAATCCATGTGACGCATCTAACTTAGTGAAAAATCGTGCGTGTGCCATCTCACTGGTGAGTTCCTCCCGCTTCGGGATGGGGTAGTGCTCATGCATTATATTCTTAATGAGATCCTTCGGCTCAATGCACAGGTCTCCTGAAGGCTTTCTAACACACACCATCGAGCTGACCCAGTCAGTTGGTTCGGTTACCTTGGAAATGATGCCCTGTTGCTGAAGATCCTTGAGCTGTGCCTTCAGGCACTCCCTCAGCGGAGCCGGGACCAGGCGTGATGCGTGGACCACTGGCTTGGCATCAGGTCGTAGCAGAATCTTATATCGATATGGCAGCGTGCCCATCCCGTCGAACACATCCGGATACTGAGCGAGGATGTTGTCAATGCCGGCCTGAAGATCTACATTGGAGGATGTTGTTGTGTAAACCCGCTGCACGAGGTTTGAAATCTTCCTGTGAGAGGAGGTTGGCAGAAGCACCTGTGTCCAGCTTAAACTGGATGGAGCAGTGGTTGACCTGCATCACCGCACGCCATTCGTCCGCAGAATCCACAGCGAGGATGGATTGAATATTGTGATGAGTTAGATGTGGCATATTCACATCTGGTAATGATGCCCACACAGTATGCGGAGTCCAGGCATTCTGCCTCTGGATCCGTTGTGCTGCCAGGATCAGAATCCTGTAATCGGTGTTGCACACTCTGAACGCGCCGTCGTCGGAATTGGGAGCGTTGGCCCCTGACTGGTGGTGCAGACCTGCACAAGGCTGTGTAGTGTCCAGGCTTCCCGCAGTTTAAACATCGCCTGCCTCTTGCAGGGCAGTGTTTCTTTAAGTGGGTGTTGCCGCAGTTCGAGCACGTCATCACATCGGCGTCCTGACGCTCCGCGCGTCATCGCACATGCGCAGTGCGGGTGTTCGGTCGCTTCGTTATCCCGTTCGCATCACGCATGCGTGGGGCCCCGGGAAAAGCACGCAAAATGGCCGCTTTCATCAATGCTGAGGCGCTCCATCCAGGAGATGGCCTGCACACTCTCTGCCTCGTGGGAGGCAAGTTTCTCATTTTCAGCCGATTTGTACTGGGCACAGCGATTTTTGGTGTGCTCATGCACTGTGCCTGTTTCATTCGAGACTGGCAGGGTCATATGCTTAATTTTCAGTAGCTGCTCTCTCAGAGGATCAGAGTGAACTCCAAAAACAATTTGGTGTCTGATCATGGAGTCAGCAATATCACCAAAGTTACAGGACAGCGCTAGCAGGCGGAGGTTAGTTAAGGAGGAATTGAAAGATTTATCTTTACCCTGTGGACGCTGTTGAATATGTAGCTCTCAAATATTTCATTGGTGTCCACTTCACAGTGACTGTCAAACTTGCCCAGGATGGTCTGAAACTTTGTCTTGTCCTGGCCTTCGGTGAAGTAAAAAGAGTTGAAGAGTTTGATGGCTTGATCACCCGCTGTTGATAGGGGAGGCGCGATCTTCCTTGCATCAGACGCACCCACGAGGTCTGAAGCTTCGATGTACAGAAGAAACATTTGCTTGAATGTCCACCAGTTGGCACTGAGATTGCCGGAGGTCCTGAGCTGGTGAGGAGCCTGAATCTTCTCCATGGTGCTGGGATACATTTGCTGGTCGTCACGGAACGGACTGAGGTAAACCACCTAGGTTAAGCAGTCTCCTGGTAGCATGTCGTGTTATGTATGCTGGTATAACATAGGCTGCAACTGGATGCAGCTTTAACCAAAAGATACTCCAGACCTTGAAGTTAGTTCAATCTGATTTATTGAACCAGTTGTACAGTTAGCACAGTTCTCTATGAGTTTGACTCTCTGCTAACCTAAGTGGGGTTACTCTGTCTGCCTGAACCAGACTAGCTCTTAGCCACGTGCTGGAGGTGTGATACTGTAAATACACCCTGACTGACTCTGTAGATGTTCATCAGTGGAAAGAGGTGTAGTGTGAGTTCCTCGTGCCTTTTAGAGTGAGATAGCAACCCTGAGTGTCCTGCCTGCTCATTGGTCATGTCCTGTTCTCTGTGTTCATTAGCTGCCTGTCTGTGCCTGTCAGTATATCATTATCTGCATGTCTGAATATCATGGCATTGAGCTTCTTGAGTGTTGTTGGAGCTGCATTCATCCAGGCAAGTGGAAACTCCTGCCCATAATGCTGACATGATAACAGAATGGAAAGATTGGGAGGTTCTGTTTAAGCTTTATCGGGTATTGGTTAGATTTAGAGTACTGTCATCAGTACTAGTCGCCGTATTATAAAAACATATGGAGGCACTGGGGAATGTGCAGATAAGATTTATAAAGATGATGCCAGAAATAGATGAGTATACATATCAGGAAAGGATCGAAAGACTGGGCCTCTTCTTTCTTTAAAAAAGAAGGCCGAGGGGTGTGCCAATTAAGGAAGTTTTTTGTTATACCTGTCATGATATGCAAACATGCAACCAATGAACACTCAGAATAGGACACAACCAATGGGCAGTCAGGACACTCAGAGGTGGCATCACCACAAGGGGGCATGACATAAACACTATAAAAGGGATGAGGCACTCACACCCTGCCTCTTTCCACAGACAGATAATCTAGAGTTAGACAGGGTTGACCAGCAACATCACAGCCCAGCACGTGGCTAAGAGCAAGCTGGTACAGTAGGACTGAGTTGCTAGTTAGATTAGCAGAGAGTCAAACTCATTTGAGAACTGTGTAAATAGTTCAATAAACACGGTGAACTCATTTCAGAGTCTGGAGCATCCTTTAGTTAAGGCTGCATCAAGTAGCAGCCTGTGTTATCCGAAGCAGCATAACACAACAATACCTATACCAGTAATGAATGCCAAATCTATAAGATCTTACCACAGTCCAAAGATGTACAGGTTAGGTGGAATAGCCATGCTAAATTGCCCAGAGGTGGGGTTACATGGATAAGGTGAGGGATTGGGCCGAGGTGGTGTGCTCTTTCGGAGGGTCGGTGCAGACCCGATGGGCCAAATGGCCTCCTTCTGCATTGTAGGAAATTGCCTATTTTTCTGGCTAATTGAAAATTTTACATTTTCATTTTTTACCGGTTAAATGAAGTTTATCAGACATTCGAAGTGTTATCAAACCACTGCAATTTCAAGTGTGCTTTCGGCAACAATTCCTGATAGCTTCCAAAGTGGAAATGCTGCCCCATTGCATATAAATGCAAATTCATTGTTCTTAGCCGTTTGCTTATCAGAGCCAGATTAATTTAATACTAAAATGTGAAGCTGAACTGTGATGACCTTTGATACCATTGTCTTACTTTTCTTTGAGCTTCCCATTTCGTACACTATTGATGAATGCCAAGTGAATCACTCAATTGGGACTTCACTCACCTACAATTACAGTTATCACAAAAACTGCCAACTATTTCAGGGCCAGTAGAACAGTGACTCCTGGTTTCTTAACATGAAACTCTCTTTATATCAAAGGCATTTAATGTGTGATCAAAAACTACAGTCGGAAGTCTTACAACACCAGGATAAAGTCCAACAGGTTTGTTTCAAACACTAGCTCACCTGAGGAAGGAGCAGTGCTCCGAAAGCTAGTTGAAGTGTAGGGCACTGTGGACTTGTGAAGCAGACATATGCCACCAACACTGAAGAAGGTTCAACACTATTTTATTAACTCTTATAAAATACTAGACATATTATAACTGTGGGTTTACACGATGCTAGTTTAACTAGAGACCTGTGCCTGTCCAAACCAGTTGAATTTCTCAGCACGTGGTGTGAGTTTGTACTGTACTTGATGAGCTCTTGTGCTTCTGAGACATGATGCCCTCTGTCTTTATAGTGCTTGTGTTCTAGTGATTGGCTGCGGTGTTTGTGCATGTTGATTGGTCCTAGTGTATGTCCATCAATGTGTGTCTGCACCATGATATACTGGTGTATATTATGACACTAGTGTTTGAAACAAACCTGTTGGACTTTAACCTGGTGTTGTAAGACTTCTTACTGTGCTCACCCCAGTCCAACGCCGGCATCTCCACATCATCAAAAACGACACACCCCGACTTTATCAGGTCACGGTAACTGTCTATTCCGTGTTAGCATTTGCACACATCTATTTAGGTAATCAAGTTTCTTCAAGTTATTAATGAATTCCAGCAACTGAAGAACTCAATGATAGCCTCTTAAATATTTTGCCAAGCTTATAAAATTTAGTGTTTGTGTTAAAATTATTTATGCTGAATTACAGCGGTTGAATTTATGGTTCTTCGAACTATTCAAACCTTCAAGAAAATGCTTGGAACACTGTTTCAGTATCTAATCACGAACGTGCGGTTGAGTTGTTTCTTCGTCGTGTCTGTAAATCAAGAAATTTATGAAGTTTAGAAGATTGATATTTTAAAAGGAAAAAGAGAAAAGCAAATAGATGGGACAACTGAAAAAAGACAGGAAATTGAGCTTGATTCAGAAAACTGAACGGATTACCTCACCGGGTACTCTCGATGGTGGATGGTGTTGACAGGGAGCACTGGTCGAGAAATAATGCGTCCTCAGTATCTGACTTTCCCTTCATTAATTCAATTGGAAGAGAAGTGAGGACACATGACCGACATTTTCGTAGCTGGTGTGCCTGCAGAGATCATCCATTTCTTGCTGGGAGTGCAAGATCTAGGGATTTGCCGAACTAATCTCCTGGACAACTTTCTTTCGACTCTTGTCCTCCCTCAACATTCCCACTAAAGTTTCTCTCCAGCCCTTATAGAGGAATTGAGTGATGTTGATTGGAGGTTTCTATTAAATGGGGATAATTGCAAGACGGAACAAAAAAAACACTTCTTTGAACCAGTTTTATGCATAAAACAACTGTATTCACCTCTCGCAGCAAAAAAGAACAGCACAATGTATAACAAAAACATAAACCTAAATTCTCCAGTCCTATCTGCCAGGGGGATCGTCGTGAGTGGGACAGAAAATTTGACGGACCAGCCAAAGGTCTGTTGACTTTCTGGTCCATGTGGGCGGGACTGGAAACTCCTGCCCATAATGCCGAAACAATAATAGAATGGAAAAATAGGGAAGTTACGTTTAAGCTTTATCGAGTATTGGTTAGATTTAGAGTACTGTCATCAGTACTAGTTGCCATATTATAAAAACATATGGAGGCACTGGGGAATGTGCAGATAAGATTTATAAAGATAAAACCAGAACTACATGAGTATACATATCAGGAAAGGTTCGGCAGGCTCGGCCTCTTCTTTCTTTAAAAAAGACCAAGGGGTTGCCAATTAAGGAAGTTTTATGTTAAACCAATACTAGTAATGAATGCCAAATCTACAAATAATCTAAATAATGGGCTGGATTCTTCCGCCCCGCCCACCGAAAGATCACCACGAGTGTGATGCGGACCATGTAAAGGTTTATTGACCTCGGGTGGGAATTTCTGGTCACCGGAGAATCCTGCCCGATATTTTTAGAAAAGAATATGCTCCAGAAAAGACTCAAAGAAGATGTCCAGTTTATTTCCAAAAGCCAATTGATAATGTTCTTTAGTTTATAAAAGTTAATGACAGTTGCATTGATAGGTGCACTACATTTTAAAGAAGGATTTTATATATTGTGGTATTATTTGTAAATATCTGTAAAGGGCTAGGGACTAATTGTTATGTGTTCCGGAGACCACGGGTGGGGCTCTCTCAGCCCACGGCGGGTCAGTGAATCGCCGGCCCAGGCATGAATCAAGCGACGCTGCCCCAATGCCGGTCCGCCGATTCTCCGGTGAGCGGAGAATCAGTGCCATTGGCGCCGCCGCATTTGGCCCGGCGCCAGTCGGGGGCCGCTCTATGCATCCCACCCGGCAATTCTCCGCCCGGGATGGGCCGAGTGGCCGCCCAAAAGAGCCTGAGTCCCTCCGGCGCCATTCACATCTGGTCCTACCCGGCGGGACATCATCAGCCATCCTGCGGGGGCCGGCCTGGTGGCGGGGGGGGGGGGGGGGGATCCAACCCCGGGGCGGGGGGGGGGACACCTCCATCATGGCCTGGCCCGCGATTGGGGCCTACCGATCCACAGGCCGGCCTCTTGTGATGGGGGCCTCTTTTGCTCCGCGCCGGCCCCTGTAGCTCTACGCCAAGTTGCGCCGGGGCCGGTACGGAGAAGGGAGCTACTGCGCATGCACGCATTTGCACCGGTCGCAGCACTCATGAGCAGACCTGCGGTGCCCATTTGACGCCGGCATCGGCAGCTGGAGCAGCGTGGGTCGCTCCAGTGCCGTGCTGGCCTCCTGTAGGGCTCAGGATCGCTGCTCCTGGGGGCCTGTTGACGCCGTCGTAAAACGCGACAGCGTTTACGAGGGCATCAACACTCAGCCTCAGGTTCAGAGAATCCCACCCCCATTTCACAGCTGCACTCAAGAGTCATGTTTTCTACAAGATAACATGGCAAATATTAAACATGCAAAGAGACATAGATAGGATGCAGAGCTGGGCTGAGAAGTGGCAGATGGAATTTAACCCTGTCAAGTGCGAGGTTGTCCATTTTGGAAGGACAAATATGAATGCGGAATACAGGGTTAACGGTAGGGTTTTTGGCAATGTAGAGGAGCAGAGAGATCTTGGGGTCTATGTTCATAGATCTTTGAAAGTTGCCACTCAAGTGGATAGAGCTGTGAAGAAGGCCTATGGTGTGTTAGCGTTCATTAGCAGAGGGATTGAATTTAAGAGCCATGAGGTGATGATGCAGCTGTACAAAACCTTGGTAAGGCCACATTTGGAGTACTGTGTGCATTTCTGGTCACCTCATTTTAGGAAGGATGTGGAAGCTTTGGAAAAGGTGCAAAGGAGATTTACCAGGATGTTGCCTGGAATGGAGAGTAGGTCTTACGAGGAAAGGTTGAGGGTGCTAGGCCTTTTCTCATTAGAACGGAGAAGGATGAGGGGCGACTTGATAGAGGTTTATAAGATGATCAGGGGAATAGATAGAGTAGACAGTCAGAGACTTTTTCCCTGGGTGGAACAAACCATTACAAGGGGACATAAATTTAAGGTAAATTGTGGAAGATATAGGGGGGATGTCAGAGGTAGGTTCTTTACCCAGAGAGTAGTGGGGGCATGGAATGCACTGCCTGTGGAAGTAGTTGAGTCGGAAACGTTAGGGACCTTCAAGCGGCTATTGGATAGGTGCATGGATTATGGTAGAATAATGGAGTGTAGATTAATTTGTTCTTAAGGACAGCACGGTAGCATTGTGGATAGCACAATTGCTTCACAGCTCCAGGGTCCCAGGTTTGATTTTGGCTTGGGTCACTGTCTGTGTGGAGTCTGCACATCCTCCCCGTGTGTGCGTGGGTTTCCTCCGGTTGCTCCGGTTTCCTCCCACAGTCCAAAGATGTGAAGGTTAGGTGGATTGGCCATTATAAATTGCCCTTAGTGGCCAAAATTCTACGATCTTTGATTAACCTACGACAAAAGTTCGGCGCAACATCGTGGGCCGAAGGGCCTGTTCTGTGCTGTATTTATCTATGTTCTATGTTCTATGAAGATCTTTCATCTTTCTAAGCTTAAAGTGTGATTATCACTAATATTAGGGAACCAAAGAACAACAAGAACACAAAGCAGTTTTGATAAGAATGGATGCAGTGAAACTGTTTGGACTGGATTCTCTGATTTTCAGGCTATGTCCTGACATGGGAACGATGGCGTTTTACGACTGGAAATTCGGTGCAAAACGGCTACCGATCCTCCATTTGGTGGGGGGCCAGCGGACAGGCAGCATAGAGCACCCGGCTCTAGCTTCCGATGCACATACAGAATTGCCGGGTCCGTGGTTGCGCATGCGCATGGCAGCAGCCTGCAGCGGCCGCGCTGTGCAACACGGCGCCGTCCGCTTGCCGACCCGGCCTGCAAAATAGTGCCCTCCCCTTTGGCAGGCTCTCAGCCCCCCCACCACTTACCAACAGTGCTCCCAGCCCCTCCCTTCCCGCGGATCGGCCCTCCCACGACTGTGGTGCACTGGACTGAGTCTGCAGCCGCCACGCCGAGTTTCCGACAAGTAATACCATGAGAGACCCACGCCATCAGTAACTTGGCTGGTTCGGGGCGGAGCATTGGGGCGAGAGCCTCAGGCAACGTCCTACGCCATCGATACGGCATGTACGCCACTTTGGAGGGGGTGAGCATCGCAAAAGCGGCGCCGCCCCCGATTTCGGGCACGATCGCCGAACGCAATTTCAGCGTCGGCGACCGGAGAATTATGCCCTTTTTCTTAGTCAGGAAGTTCACTTACAGGCCATCAATGTAAAAATGGTCATCAAGGGATTCATTAGGGAATTCAGAAGTACCCCCTTTCCACAAAAGAGGTGAAAATTTGCTGCCAGAGGAAGAGGTTGCAAGGTGCAGATTTATTTCAGGGGAAACGAGACAAGCAGGGGGAAGGAGGGAATAGATAGATTGACCGAGATGGGAGAAGTCTTGAGTGGAGCAAGAACAGCAGCATGGGCTGGTTGGGGCCGAAAGGCCTGTTGTCCATGCCATATATTTATTTTTAAATTCATTCTTGGGATGTGGGTGTTGCTGGCTGGGCCAGCATTTGTTGGCAATACTTAATTGCCCTTGAGGTGAGTGGCTTGGGGCAGGGGGGGGGGGTCACTGTGTGGGTCTGGAGTCACATGTAGGCCAGACCAGCAGATATGTAGGACATGATTCGTGAACCAGGTGGGGTTTTTTACGACAATGGTTTCACGGTCATCATTCGACTTTTAAGTCCAGATTTTTATCGAATTCAAATTTCACCATCTGCCATACTGGGACCCGGGCCTCCTCTGTGCTTCCCTATGTTACCCAAGCTCGTAATGATGTCCAGAGAAAAAATAGTCAAATTATTTGCCTAATTACAAGATAAACATCTCATAAAGGATAGGAAGGTCATGGATTTGATTAATGACAACAAAATGTGTTCGCAGATTGGCCAAAAGAGCAAATAGAGAATGATTAGTGAATAGGTGTTACCATCATACCAAAGACTTTTATTTAGCCACCTTCAGTTATTGGAGGACTGGATGGACCTCTGAAGGATTTCACAGAGCACCCTGGGACAGTGCTGCAAGATAGGCTGATGTTTAAATGGGTACTTTGCATCAGTCTTTGACAATTGACGCTGGTGCTGAGTTCTGAATGCTGTTACATGAAGGCAAAACTAAAATTAAATGTGTACAAGCAGCTGCAATTGTAGTACTTTCTGGAATGAGGGTTCTTACAGCAGATTAAGCTGTTGGTCCTGATGGTATTCAGCGTGGGTCAGTCAACGAAATGAGGCTGCATTATTGAAGCATTGCCTCATATATTCAACAGCTGACTGAGATTTTGGATTATTGCCATGAACTGAGTGAGAATCGTACGCGGTGCTTAAATTTCTGAACAGTAACAAGTCCAAACCAAGAAATAAAAGACATGGAAGTTTAATTTCAGTCTTTGAGAAGTTGCCAGAAGTTGTTATTGACGGCGCGTTTATTATCATCTGGGATAAAGCAGGGTTATATGAGAACCTCAACATGGTTTCTGGAAAATAAATACTATCTCACTAATTTAGTTACTTTTTTTAAAGAGATTACAAAGGAGGGTGATGGAAGTTTGGGTAGATATTGTGCATTTTGCTTTTCTGAAATGCTCTTGATAAAGTGCTATATAAACAGTTGCTAAACTGCAGCTTGTGAATGAATAGACAGATTTTAGATTGGACAGGAAATTGGAGTCAGATGTTCATTATTAAAGGTACCCAGTCTGCATTGTTGGGGGGCAACCCTTCACCCCTGCACCCCCTCACCCCTGCACCCCACTCACCCCTTACCCCTGCACCCTCTCACCCCTGCACCCTCCCCCCACCCCTTACCCCTGCACCCCCTTACCCTGCACCCCCGCAACCCCCTCCCTCCCGGCCCGCTGTCTAATCATACATGTCATCTTGTGTCTTACAGGACCTGCTGAAGATGGGGCCAGTCCATTTGGTGTCTCCGCCCCCCCCAGTCAGTGCCAGAGCCTGTGACCCCCAGACGGCTGAGCACTGACAGAGATGTGGCTATCTTTGTGAGGGATTTCCAGGATGGAAGGCGTAGTGATCACAAAGACACACAAAGGTCTATTGAAGAACTAAACACTACTGAGATGACACTTATTCTAAATAGCAAACACATACATAAGAATTGAACTGCACTCACTAAAGCTATCACTATCTACTAACCATAGCTATTATAGGGCTGGTTTAGTTCAATGGGCTAACAGCTGGTTTGTGATACAGAACAAGGCCAGCAGCACGGGTTCAATTCCTGTACCAGCTTACCCGAACAGGCGCCGGAATGTGGTGACTAGGGGCTTTTCACAGTAACTTCATACTTGTGACAATAAAAGGTTATTATTATCTTAACTAACTCTGCAATACACTATGACTCTTGTCTTCTTCAGCTGCAGTCTAATCTCCTCCCCGAGACCAAGAGCTAGTGCAATTTGTCCCTTAGCTCCGCCTAGTGGCTAGGTTTAGCATAACATTAACTCTTCACATGCTCTACATGTGTATAATGTCACAACAAGTGCAGTGTGAACTTTGTTAACCCTGAAATTCTTGATGCAATCCTGAAAGGTACACAGGGATTATACAGGCTAGTGCACTCCAGCGTGAGTTCTGTTTGCAGGGTCAGCAAGAGGGTACCTCATCAACCTCATTCAACAATGCGGCATCTTCAGTACCCGCTTTCCAAAACCAACCAGAAATTCCAGTGCCTGGTCTCATACAGAAGATGGGGGTATTCCCTCCTTTCCAATCCCATTTCCATTCAGTGCCCTCATGGCCTTCGTTAAGGAGATTGACCTTGAATGGTGAGAATTTAAACACCTAAAACACACACAGTGTTGGGTCAGGTGGGATGTTAGTTAGCGTTTAAAAATATCAATTCTGAATCTTACCCTCTTCCAGTTTTAATGGAGATGAAAACAAGTTGCTCAAAGGATGCAGGCTGGTCATTTAAATATTATAATCAGGTGGTGTGCCACCATTACAAACTTAACCTCGGCGAGCAGTGTTATTTGTGGGGGTCTGCAAACCAGTCAGCTAAAGGAAGGGAAATACTGCTAGATCAGGAGATAAGCATGTTTGCATTTACCTGCTGTACCTTATTTATGTGCTTCACTTACGTCTTGTGATTGGACACTCCTCTGAGTTTCTGACCTCTTCAACGAGACCTCTTATCTCCCCTGACCCCAGTCTTTGATCTGCCTCTGATCAACCCTCCACGAGGGCGTCAACACTTAGCCTCAGGTTCAGAGAATCCCACCCCCATTTCACAGCTGCACTCATGGATAGCACAATTGCTTCACAGCTCCAGGGTCCCAGGTTCGGTTCCGGCTTGGGTCACTGTCTGTGCAGAGTGTGCACATCCTCCCCGTGTGTGCGTGGGTTTCCTCCGGGTGCTCCGGTTTCCTCCCACAGTCCGAAGATGCGCAGGTTAGGTGGATTGGCCATGATATATTGCCCTTAGTGACCAAAATTGCCCTTAGTGTTGGATGGGGTTACTGGGTTATGGGGATAGGGTGGAGATGTTGACCTTGGGTAGGGTGCTCTTTCCAAGAGCCGGTGCAGACTCGATGGGCTGAATGGCATCCTTCTGCACTGTAAATTCTATGATCTATGATAACCCCTATCCATCATCCCCCATGTTGCTCAGATCTGTACTCTGATTACCTTCTACTCCTGCCTCTCCGCACTTCCCGAACTCTGGAATCTGGCCTTCTGTGACAATTGGTTTGACTCCACTCCCAACCTGTGACTTGGTGCCGAGAACCTGCCTGTCTGACAGCCAGCCAACCTCTCAGCTTACCTGGGGCTAGTCAGGAAACAAAGACAATAGGCTTGGATTTTCCGCTCCTGTTTTAGTCGGGCGAGTTTGGCAATGGGAGTGGAAAATATCGCCGGGAAGCCCAAATCGCATTTCACGCCGACGTGTGATGCGATTGTCCCCTCCCCCTGTCAGTGACGGGGCGTGGAATGGCGGGAGCATCATTTGAATACATTATCATCTTATTATCAGGCCTATATAACTAAATCATTCCCTGCTCCGCCCATAAGGAAGTCCATTCACCTCGACATGAGGGGGGAATGGTGTGAAACCTGACTGTTCTCCCAAGGCATGTACCTGGTGGTCAGACCTCCCAGAGGTGCTCAGGGAAGTCCATTGCTCAGGGTGGAGAGGATCATACCCAGGGACTGTATCTGGCACTGGGCAGTGCTGGGGATGGTGCCCAGACAGTGCCCAGGCAGTGCCAGAGGACAGTGTCGGGGGCAATGTTGGGGGGAGGGCTTCCAACTGAACTAATGTGTGCTAAGGCAGCCTTTAAAAATGGCACTTTGATCTTTGAGGGATTTTGTGATGGGACCCCCCACCCCCCCCCCCCCCCACCCCACCCCCCCCCCCCCCCCCACCCCCCCCCTCTTTATGTTCTTCAGGCTAAGTCTGGGGTGATACGGCAGAGAAAGCGGTCGTTGCTGTTGGCGGCTTCAACGCCACTTTCCCTGGTGCTGTTGGCAGTTGCAATTTCCACTTAATGAATGCCACGTCCTGCCGTTAAATTTGGCTAGACTTCACCATGCCTGTTCCTACAGGTTTCCATCTCCAATTCGCCCCCTCATCCATCACCGTTCCCTTCCCATCTCTTAATATACAACCCCAATAATTCTGCAATCTTTAGGGACACAGATTGCTTCTCTGGTCTGGACACATCTATCCACCTCGCTTTGCACTGTGTACTGGCCTCCAGTCTTCCACCAGTTCTGAGTTAGCTGAGAAAGTGAGAAATGACAGATTTGAGAGCATTAGAGCGACATTATGATTCACTTGCAGAGTTAAAATCAGGCCAAAAATAAATTTAGTGACTTATTGCTTCCAGTATTGGAAATTCAGTTGTGGGTTGCCTGCATTTTTCCAACCGTGAAATCAAATGGAAAATTTGCATTAATATTTGATAATTTACAAAATGTATTTGCACCAAATAATAAATAAAAAAAGTTCTGTAACTTTCCTGGCAGACAGGTTTCAGCTGCGGTATGAGGTGAGGCATACCTGCTGGTCAATGTAGGCCCACAGAGAAGATGTTATCAGGACAAGTTGGACTCCTGGAGAGTGGCTATCTTACATAGGGAGACACATGACAGTCCAATTTCTGAGCAGAAGTGGGGATGGAGGGGCTAGAAAATACCTCGACCTCGACCAGCTGCCAGGTTTTCTGTGCACATAGGCAGGTATGGTGCTTGTTCCACGTTAACATATGTGCACAATGTCCCTATGCAAATGAGGTACTCTCCAAATAACACTGGCAGGATCAGTGCTGGCAGGCACAGTGCAGCGAGAGATTGGGACGGCGTTTTTAAATGTCGTCCTGATCTCCGAGGCCGCCAAAGCGACCCCGACACCATTCTTTTATTTCATGTGTCTGCTTCGGGTATAAAATGCTTTTGCTGTTATTGATTGAATTTGCAACATGTAGATAATGGCAAAAAAATCTGTTGAAAACGAGCGTTGAATGATATCTTGTCAGGCTGATCCCTAGCATCAAAGGACTAAGTTTAGCAGCTAAGACTGGAGAAAAATATGCTTCTAATCCCTGAAAGGATGGTCCAAAGGGGAATCTAAGAGATACTACTCAAAATGGGAAAGCTAGTGTGGTGATATGCATCACTGTAAATATACAAGGGGTTAATGTAAATACACTACTACTAAGTAAACACTAGAGGGAGCACTGGAGATGTCATGACATGCAGACATACAGCTAATGGACACATAGAATAGGACACGACCAATGGGCAGTCAAGACACCCAGAGGTAACGCTACCACAAGTGGGCAACCCATATAAAAGGACAGGGCACATATGATCTTGCTCTTTTCCACAGGCGACACTCAGAGAAAAGCACAGGGGCAGATCAGAAGCATCACACCCACCGCATGGATTAGAGCCGACTGGTTAGTTAGATTGAGTTACTATAGCACGATCAGCAGGAGAGTCGATCTCAAGGAGGAGAATTGTTAACTGTTCAATAAATGTGTTAAACCTATCTCCAAGTCTGAACCTTCCTTTGTCAGAGCATACATCAGGGAAGCAGTTTATGCTACATGAAGAAGCATAACACAACAGCTATCACAATTTTTAGTTAAGTTACAAGCTGCTTGAGGTAAGTGGTGGAGCTGTTTGCTCGTTCAGAACACAGCTGGTAAGGAAGAGCTGGGGACCTTCCACATGGGCAGCTAATTTCCTCAGCTTTAACCGCCCATTCACCCAGTTTACACTGGATTGGATTGGATTGGATTTGTTTATTGTCACGTGTACCAAGGTACAGTGAAAAGTATTTTTCTGCAAGCAGCTCAACAGATCATTCAGTACATGGGAAGAAAAGGGAATTAAACAGAATTCAAGAAAATACATGAGAATACATAATAGGGCACCACAATATATACAATGTACTACATAAGCATTGGCATCGGATGAAGCAGACACGGGTGTAGTGTTAATGAGGTCAGTCCATAAGAGGGTCATTTAGGAGTCTGGTGACAGTGGGGAAGAAGCTGTTTTTGAGTCTGTTCGTCCGTGTTCTCAGACTTCTGAATCTCCTGCCCGATGGAAGAAGTTGGAAAAGTGAGTAAGCCGGGTGGGAGGGATCCTTGATTATGCTGCCTGCTTTCCCCCGGCAGCGGGAGGTGTAGATGGAATCAATGGATGGGAGGCAGGTTCGTGTGATGGACTGGGCGGTATTCACGACTCTCTGAAGTTCCTTGCGGTCCTGGGCCGAGCAGTTGCCATACCAGGCTGTGATGCAGCCCGATAGGATGCTCTCTATAGTGCATCTGTAAAAGTTGGTAAGGGTTAATGTGGACATGCCGAATTTCCTTAGTTTCCTGAGGAAGTAAAGGCGCTGTTGTGCTTTCTTGGTGATAGCGTCGACATGAGTGGACCAGGATAGATTTTTGGTGATGTGCACCCCTAGGAATTTGAAACTGCTCACCATCTCTACCTCGGCTCCGTTGATGCTGACAGGGTGTGCACAGTACTTTGCTTCCTGAAGTCGATGACCAGCTCTTTAGTTTTGCTGGCATTAAGGGAGAGATTGTTGTCGCCGCACCACTCCACTAGGTTCTCTATCTCCCTCCTGTATTCAGACTCGTCGTTATTCGAGATCCGGCCCACTATGGTCATATAGTCAGCAAACTTGTAGATGGAGTTGGAACCAAGTTTTGCCATGCAGTCGTGTGTGTACAGGGAGTAGAGTAGGGGGCTAAGTATGCAGCCTTGCGGAGCACCGGTATTGAGGACTATTGTGGAGGAGGTGTTGGTGTTCATTCTTACTGACTGTGGTCTGTTGGTCAGAAAGTCAAGGATCCAGTTGCAGAGTGGAGAGCCAAGTCCTAGGTTTTGGAGCTTTGATATGAGCTTGGCTGGGATTATGGTGTTGAAGGCGGAGCTGTAGTCAATAAATAGGAGTCTGATGTAGGAGTCCTTGTTTTCGAGATGCTCTAGGGATGAGTGTAGGGCCAGGGAAATGGCGTCTGATGTGGACCGGTTGCGACGGTATGCGAATTGAAGTGGGTCAAGGCGTTCCGGGAGTATGGAGGTGATGCGCTTCATGATCAGCCTCTCGAAGCACTTCATTACAACTGACGTCAGGGCCACCGGGCGGTAGTCATTGAGGCACGTTGCCTGGTTCTTCTTTGGTACCGGTATGATGGTGGTCTTCTTGAAGCAGGTGGGGACCTCGGAGTGGAGTAGGGATAGGTTAAAGATGTCTGTGAAAACCTCTGCCAGCTGGTCCGCGCAGGCTCTGAGTGCACGACCGGGGATCCCGTCCGGGCCCATTGCCTTCCGTGGGTTCACTTTCAGGAAGGCCGATCTGACTTCGGAAACTGTGATGGTGGGTATGGGTGAATTATGGGTTGCTGGGGCACTCGATAGCGGATTGTTGGTTACCTGCTCAAACCGAGCATAGAATGCATTAAGTTCATCGGGGAGGAGTGCACTGCTGCCAGAGATACTGCTCGGCTTCGCTTTGTAGCCCGTTATGTTGCTTAGTCCTTGCCACAACCGCCGAGAGTCTGTCTGTGACTCTAGTTTAGTTTGATATTCTCTCTTGGCATCTCGGATGGCTTTGCGGAGGTCGTACCTGGATTTCTTATATAGGACAGGGTCGTCTGCCTTGAACGCCTCAGATCTGTCCTTCAGTAGGGAGTCAATCTCGCGGTTGAGCCATGGTTTCCGGTTGGGGAACGTACGTACTGCTTTCTTTGGCACGCAGTCGTCCACACATTTGCTGATGAAGTCTGTGACGGTGGTGACATACTCATTTAAGTTAGTCGCTGAGTTCTTAAATATGGACCAGTCCACTGTCTCCAAGCAGTCACGTAAGAGCTCTTCTGTCTCATCGGACCAGCACTGCACAACCTTCTTAGCTGGGTTCTCCCTCTTGAGTTTCTGCTTGTAAGCCGGGAGAAGGAGCACAGTCTTATGGTCTGATTTCCCAAAGTGCGGTCGGGGGATGGAACGGTAGGCGCCCTTGATTTTTGAGTAGCAGTGGTCAAGAGTGTTGTCGCCCCGGGTGGTACAGGAGATGTTGTGATGATATGATCTGCATACTCGTCTGCCATTGGGCCAGAACGTCGGCTTACCATTGGCCCTGGTCGGTCATGTGCCTCTCGACCGATTGGCCGAGAGGCTGAGTTAACCACGCCTCTATCAACGAGGTATAAATGCTCAGAAGCCTGACGATCGTCCCTTTCCACTGTAGACAATCGCCAGGCTGTGTTCTAGTTAATTAAAGCCTGACATTGGTAAATCACTCGCCTCGCGTGCAATCGATGGTGCATCAATTTAATTAACTACAACTTTGAAGATGGAGTTCCGCATCAAGCCCG
The DNA here is from genome assembly GCF_902713615.1 of Scyliorhinus canicula. NCBI lineage: Eukaryota > Metazoa > Chordata > Chondrichthyes > Carcharhiniformes > Scyliorhinidae > Scyliorhinus > Scyliorhinus canicula. The sequence continues at coordinate 35,136,586 of NC_052159.1, forward strand.
AATGCCTCCGCATCAGCCTGCAAACTCCGAACTCTACAGAACTTTTCAAACTCTGGCTGACTTGCCTCGAAGGGTTCCTGGCATCTACAACCACCCCCCCCACCGGGGCACAGAAGCTGCACGTCCTCCACTCCAGCGTGGGTATTGCCGCTTACTCAATAATCGAAGACGAAACAGATTATGATGACGCTATACGGAAGCTAAAAGGACAATTCCTCAAACCGATCAACAGGGTATTCGCTCGACATCTGCTGGCCACCAGAAAGCAGGTCCCCGGTGAGTCTCTAGACCAATACGCCCGGGCCCTCTGTGCCCTGGGGAGAGGTTGCGCCTGTGAAGCGGTGTCCGCTACAGAGCACATGGAGCTACTCGTCAGAGACGCTTACGTGGCTGGGATGCTGTCTCCCGTGATCCGCCAGCGGATGCTGGAAAGAGACAAACTCAGTTTAACGGAGACACTGACTCTCTCCGCCTCCCTGGAGGTCGCAGATCTAAGCGCTCGCACCTATGAACCTGGCCAGGCCGCCTCCTGGCACGCTTCCCACCAGCTACCCACCGCTCCCGGCCTTCCTCAGGCTTGTGCCGCGGGGCGCCCCGATAAATCCGCGGGGCCCCGCTGCTACTTTTGTGGGTACGCTAAGCACCCTCGCTCGCGCTGCCCAGCCCGCTCCGCCCTCTGTAAGAGCTGCGGGAAGAAGGGCCACTACTCCATGGTCTGCCAGGCCAAATCGCTGGCTGCAGCGTTTCTGGAAGCTGCACAGCACTCTCCCCCCCCTCTCCCAGGCCTCTGCAAACGGCCTGTGTGCCTCTCTCTCTCCCCCAGGGCCCCTCCAGCCGCTCCCGACTCGCGCCCCGCCGGCCGACATGCGCACCTCCCCGGCCCCTCCAGGCCTCTGCCTGCCCGCCGCGCACGTTTCTCCCCCCCCCCCCCCCCCCCGGGCCCCGGCGCCCGACCGGCTCGCCTCTCCGGGCCCCCCTGGTCCCTGCCTGCCCGCAGCGCGACTCGGCTCCCCCCCCGCCCCCGGCCCCCCGCACCCGGCCCGCGCGCCTTACCTCCTCCCACAGCTGATGCACCTAGCCGCCGTCCTGGAGCCGGCTTCCGCATCCCCACAGCTGATGCACCTAGCCGGCGTCCTGGAGCCGGCTTGTGCATCCCCGCAGCTGATGCACCTAGCCGGCGTCCTGGAGCCGGCTTGTGCATCCCCACAGCTGATGCACCTAGCCGGCGTCCTGGAGCCGGCTTGTGCATCCCCGCAGCTGATGCACCTAGCCGGCGTCCTGGAGCCGGCTTGTGCATCCCCACAGCTGATGCACCTAGCCGGCGTCCTGGAGCCGGCTTGTGCATCCCCGCAGCTGATGCACCTAGCCGGCGTCCTGGAGCCGGCTTGTGCATCCCCACAGCTGATGCACCTAGCCGGCGTCCTGGAGCCGGCTTCCGCATCCCCACAGCTGATGCACCTAGCCGGCGTCCTGGAGCCGGCTTCCGCATCCCCACAGCTGATGCACCTAGCCGGCGTCCTGGAGCCGGCTTCCGCATCCCCACAGCTGATGCACCTAGCCGGCGTCCTGGAGCCGGCTTCCGCATCCCCACAGCTGATGCACCTAGCCGGCGTCCTGGAGCCAGCTTCCGCATCCCCACAGCTGATGCACCTAGCCGGCGTCCTGGAGCCGGCTTGTGCATCCCCGCAGCTGATGCACCTAGCCGGCGTCCTGGAGCCGGCTTGTGCATCCCCGCAGCTGATGCCGGTCACTCACCTCTTGGAGCCGGCCTGCGCGCCTCTCCGCTCACAGCGCCGGCAACGCTAGCTCCGCCTCCAGCGGCCACGAGGGCTTCCTGGGCGCCGCCATCTTGGGGTGCCGACCCCACGTGCGGGTCCTGGGCGCCGCCATCTTGGGGCCCCGACCCCACGTGCGGGTCCTGGGCGCCGCCATCTTGGGGAACAGACCTCACCTGGGGATCCTGGCCACCGGCTTCCACATCTGCCACGCAAGGTCCCTCCAGCATGGAATCGGACAGCGACGACGGATTTTCTCCACGGCTCGCGGCCGTTCACCCCACATATGGATCCTGGCCACCGACTTCCACATCTGCCACGCAAGGTCCCTCCAGCATCGACTCGGACGGCGACGACGGGATTTCTCCACGGCTCGCGGCCGTTCAACTCGACCAGTCTCATCCACGCACGCTCGCCAAAACGACTACGCTGATCCACCTCAACGGCCACAAGACGGACTGCCTGCTGGACTCCGGGAGCACGGAAAGCTTCGTTCACCCTGACACGGTAAGACGCTGCGCGCTCCCTGTCCATCCCGTAACACGCAAAATCGGTTTAGCCTCAGGTTCGCACTCCGTCCACATCACCGGGTGCTGCATCGCGGACCTCACGGTCCAAGGGAAGGTTTTAAAAAATTATAAATTCCTTGTCCTCCCTGACCTTTGCGCACCGGCACTCCTAGGACTGGACTTCCAGTGCAACCTGCAGAGCTTGACTTTTCAATTCGGCGGCCCTATACCCCCCCTCACTGTCTGCAGCCTCGCGTCCTTCAAAGTAGACCCTCCCTCCCTGTTTGCTAACCTCACCCCCGATTGCAAACCCGTCGCCACACGGAGCAGACGGTACAGCGCCCAGGACCGATCCTTCATCAGGTCCGAGATCCAGAGGTTGCTGACGGAAGGGGTCATCGAGGCCAGCAACAGTCCCTGGCGAGCCCAAGTGCTGGTGGTCCGGACGGGGGAGAATATATCGATTATAGCCAAACCATCAATCGGTTTGCGCAACTGGACGCGTATCCTCTCCCCCGTATCTCTACCATGGTAAACGAGATCGCGAGATAGGTCTTCTCAACTGTGGACCTTAAGTCCGCTTACCACCAGCTCCCCATCCGCGCGAGTGACCGACTGTACACCGCGTTCGAGGCTGACGGGCGCCTCTACCACTTCCTTAGGGTTCCGTTTGGTGTCACGAATGGGGTCTCGGTCTTCCAACGGGAGATGGCCCGAATGGTCGACAAGTACGGATTACAGGCTACCTTCCCGTACCTTGATAATGTCACCATCTGCGGCCACGACCAGCAGGACCATGACGCCAACCTCCAGAAATACCTCCAAACTGCAAAACTCCTTAACCTCACGTACAATAAGGATAAATGCGTGTTCAGCACCGACCGCCTAGCCATCCTCGGCTACGTAGTGCGTAACGGAGTGATAGGCCCCGATCCCGAACGCATGCGCCCCCTGATGGAACTCCCTCTCCCCAATACCCCCAAATCTCTCAAACGCTGCCTGGGGTTTTTCGCATACTACGCCCAATGGGTTCCCAACTACGCGGACAAGGCCCGTCCCCTCATGCAAACCACGACCTTCCCGCCGTCGACGGAGGCCTGTCAGGCCTTTAGCCGCATCAAAGCGGACATCGCAAAGGCCACGATGCGCACCATCGACGAGGCCCTCCCCTTCCAGGTCGAGAGCGACGCATCTGAAGTAGCTCTGGCGGCCACCCTGAACCAAGCGGGCAGACCCGTGGCCTTCTTCTCCAGAACCCTCCAGGCTTCCGAACTCCGCCACCCCGCTGTGGAAAAGGAAGCCCAGGCCATAGTCGAAGCCGTGCGACATTGGAGGCACTATTTGGCCGGCAGGAGGTTTACCCTCCTCACAGACCAACGGTCAGTAGCCTTCATGTTTGATAATGCACAAAGGGGCAAGATCAAAAATGACAAGATTTTACGGTGGCGGATCGAGTTGTCCACGTACAACTATGATATCTTGTATCGTCCTGGGAAGCTCAATGAGCCTCCTGATGCCCTGTCCCGCGGTACCTGCGCCAGCGCGCAGATAGACCGCCTCCGCTCCATCCACGTGGACCTCTGCCATCCAGGGGTGACCCGCCTATACCACTTCATTAAGGCCCGCAACCTGCCCTACTCTATCGAGGAAGTCAGGACAGTAACCCGTGACTGCCACATCTGCGCCGAGTGCAAACCGCACTTCTACCGCCCCGAGCGCGCACACCTGATCAAAGCATCCCGCCCCTTTGAACGTCTCAGCATTGACTTCAAGGGGCCCCTTCCCTCTAACAACCACAACATTTACTTCCTGGCGGTTGTCGACGAACACTCCCGCTTCCCCTTTGCCATTCCCTGTCCCGACATGACCACATCAACCGTCATTAAGGCCCTACTCTCCATCTTCTCGCTGTTTGGCTACCCCGAGTACATTCACAGCGACCGGGGGTCCTCATTTATGAGCGACGAGCTGCGTCAATTCCTGCTCGACAGGGGCATCGCCTCTAGCAGGACGACCAGCTATAACCCTTGGGGTAACGGACAGGTCGAGCGGGAGAATGGTACCATCTGGAAGACCATACTACTGGCCCTCCGGTCCAGAGTTCTCCCTATTTCCCGATGGCAAGAGGTGCTCCCCGATGCACTGCACTCTATCCGCTCACTCCTCTGTACTGCAACTAATCAGACACCTCATGAGCGTCTTCTTGTTTTCCCCAGGAAGTCTCCCCTCTCCCGACGTGGCTGGTCACCCCCGGGCCCATCTTGCTCCGGAAACATGTGCGGGTGCACAAGTCCGACCCGTTGGTGGAGCATGTCCAGTTACTCTACGCTAACCCGCAGTACGCGTATGTGGAGTACCCCGACGGTGGGCAGGACACGGTCTCCCTCCGGGACCTGGCACCCGCCAGCGTGTGGCTCCCCCCCCACCACAGACCCCCCTCCCCTTTTTCACCCCAGCACCCCACTCAGCTTCCCCATCCCTCATCCATGGCGTCTCCGCGGCCAGCTCAGGTGACGGAGACTACTCGAGGTCTATCGCTCCCGGACTCCAGGACATCAGCAGGACCATCAGCCGATCCGACGACACCTCCTCCACTACGGCACTCGGCCAGGACGTCAAGGCCAAACGACTGATCGAATCCCTCTAGAGTTCTACAGCCCCATGGTCTTTCCTTTTTGTAAATATTGTTATGTCTGGGCCAGTGGCAAGCCCCCAAATTCGATAAGAGTACGGAGAGAAAATTATTCTCCCGACGGCTACTCATATCATCAGTTCTTCCCCCCCCACCCCGGGTCTCGTTCACACCCCCCCCCCCCCCCCCCCCCCCCCCCCCCCGCCTTCCTTCACCGTCAGGGGTGAATGTGATGATATGATCTGCATACTCGTCTGCCATTGGGCCAGAACGTCGGCTTACCATTGGCCCTGGTCGGTCATGTGCCTCTCGACCGATTGGCCAAGAGGCTGAGTTAACCACGCCTCTATCAACGAGGTATAAATGCTCAGAAGCCTGACGATCGTCCCTTTCCACTGTAGACGATCGCCAGGCTGTGTTCTAGTTAATTAAAGCCTGACATTGGTAAATCACTCGCCTCGCGTGCAATCGATGGTGCATCAGATGTGCTGGTGGAATTTTGGCAGTACACTCTTGAGGTTGGCTTTGTTGAAGTCTCCGGCCACAATGAACAGGGCCTCCGGGTGTTCTGTTTCATAGTTGTTTATGACTGTGTACAGTTCATCCAGCGCCTTCCTCACTTCTGCCTGGGGTGGGATGTAGACCGCTGTGATAATGGCTGAGGTGAACTCACGTGGAAGATAGCATGGGCGGAACTTTACGGTCAAGTATTCGAGGTCTGGGGAGCAGTAGGTCGCCAGGGTCACCACATCCAAGCACCAGGAGGAGTTGATGCACTGGCAGGGCAGACTTAAAATCCATGCTTCCAAGAATGAATCTAATCTGTACTAAATTACATTTAGATAATCATTGGCATTTCTCTATCATTCCTGTCAAAGATTTTGACAGAGACCCTTGACTCCTTTGAGTTTTTGGCAGCTGCTTCGCCCGAAGGATTTTCCAACCGCCTCCCGCAGACCACAGTCGCTTTCATTGATAACCCAACAAGGAATAGCGGGAATAAAATAGAAAATGCAGGAAAAAAAACTCAGCAGCTCTGTCAGCATCTGTGGAGGTAGAAACAAATCTGAAGAGTCACACAGACTCAGAACATGAACCCTGTTTGTTTCTCCACAGATGCTGCCAGACCTGCAGGGTTTTTCCAGCATTTTCTGTTGTTATTCCAGGTTTTCAGCATCCGCAATATTTTACTTTTATTTGAGGATTTACTGCAACAACCTGGAAAGGTTGCAACAACAAGTCTTGAAACGCAAAACTAAATTTTCTCGACCATGGTATTGGCTCAATGCTGGATCTACAGTCGTGTCAAATAACGTTTGGCGAAACAAAGATTGAGCTTGACTTGCACGTAAAGTATATATATGAGAGAGAGAGAGCAGGCCATTTTGGCAATTTTTAGTTGTGTCATTTATAATGAAAATCGGAGATTTCATTGTATGAAATATCTTACTAGTGAGAGCCGCAGCAGCTGCTGGTGTATCAGGGTGTGGCAGTGATTGAATTAAGAGGCATGTGTCTATGGGATCTGTCTGCGTTGATAGATACGTCACTGTGGGCATGTAGCAAAGACAAATACGTCTGGCTTATCACCGTCTCCTTCAGACAGCACCACGAGGGAATCTGGGCTGTAAAACTCTCCTTCGACCATCAAAGTAACGGAGCCTGAGCTAGCCACCTTTCCTTCTCGTGAAAATGCCAAGTGTGAGTGATTCTGAGAGAATAGGGCCTGGATTCTCCGATCCCCCGGCCAAGATCTGACGCTGGCGTCAAAAGTGGCGCGAGCCACTCCAGCTTCAAAGGGCCGCCAGGCCCAGGTATTCACCCCTTCCTAGGGGGCGAGTACTGCGCCGGAGTGGTGTCCACTGCTCCGGCGCGTGAAAGTCGGCGCGCCACGGGTGGCAAGTCTGCGGATGTGCGTGGGTTCCCGTCTCTGCGCCGGCCCCTGGGCAATATGGCGGAGCCCTACAGGGGCCCAGCATGGTAGAACATAGGCCCCCCACGGAACTAGCCTGCCCGCCAATCAGTAGGCCCCAATCACGGGCTAGGCCACCACGGTGGTCCCCCCCTGGAGTCGGATCCCCCCGCCTCCATACCAGGACGGCCCCTGCAGCCAAAACTCTGAGGTCCCGCTGGGTAGGACCATACGCAACCCAAGCTGGTGGGACTTGGCTGAACTCGGCGGGCACCTCGGCCCGTCAAGGCGTGGAGTATCGCCGGGGGGCTGCTTTCAATGGCCCCCGACTGGTGCAGCGACTCGGCGGGCGCCGGGGATTCAGCGCCGGAGAATCGGCGGCCTGGCACCGGAATCAGCACCGGCGTGCTGCGATTCTCGCCCCCCCCCCCCACCCGCCGATTCTCTGACCCAGTGCGGGATCGGAGAGTCCCGGCCTAGGTGTTTACTTTTACCTTCATTGTTATCAATGATTCACTTTATGGCCACTGCACCTGCTTTCCTTCAACAATCTGTCCCAAGTTGCGAATCTGATCCTAATGAGGTCCAAATCCACCATCTTTGCAATCTTCAGCCTGACTGTGCTTTTAGCCATTGAGAGCACCTAGTTTGGCTTGGTTTCAGATTTTGTTTCGTAATGCTGCTGTAAAACATTTATTACATTAAATGAGTTATTAAATGCAAGTTGTTACTGTACATAGGACTTTTAGGTTGGACACAAAAGGTACTTTTTGGTACACAGGTACAGAGCTGGCATTGTGGATGGGCCATCGATATGGACAATACCCATTTCAATCTCCATTGATTTCAATGAGCATATAATAGTTGTTGAATTGTAATTTATGGTGGGTGGCATCATTAACCTTAGTATAGAAACATATGAAAATTTGGTTTCGTCTCTCAAAAATTAAGGATACTGAAAATTGTTCTCTACTACGTGCAGCATGAATGCTACGAAGACTTTCTTAATTTGTTTCACTTTCAATCAGAACACCAAATAGGCAACTCTCGTTCAGAAAAGAATACATTCTAGCTGCACATTGCAACTGGAAGTCCTGTAAAAAGCTGTTTCCAATACTAGCTGCATGATATGTTTATGTATGGGGGGAGGGTGGGTTCAGAAAGCGCACTTGGCCCTACCTCATATATGTGCTTTTGAGATGTTCAATATCTCAAAACTGCTTCTGTGCTCATAGGAAAAAATAGGCTGGAGTTGGAGGCAACAAATATATTGGGGAGAACCCTCAAATCTCAGGCATGTGGCAGTGTTTTATAATGCAAGACAATGGGCGTGATTGTACGGCTTCATCGCGCCCGACCCGGTGATGCGACCTGGCCGTTAAATCTTGCAAGAGGCCTCTTGCGACATTTACGATGCTCGGGACACACCGCGAGATCTAATAAGATCTTACGAGACATCACAATCTGGATCTCAACCTCACTGGGTGGGATCCACTGAAATCATCCACTCCCATTCACACTTTCACCCAACGACTCATATTTTCTCACTCACATACCCCTCACTCAACTCACTCACTTACTCACTCAATTTCTCACATATTACTCATTCACTTGCTAACTCACTCAATATTTACCTCATTCATGCACCCAATCACTCACACATTTTCTTGCTCACTCACAAATACCTCACTCACAACAAAGTAATTGCGAAATTCTTAGAAGAGATATTTTGCAGCCTGTCTTCTACCATTTAATCAGTCATCTTCCATTCCTCTAATATATCTCCCACGACCCAGGTCAAACTCCCACCGAATTAAAAGATGCCAGCACTTAAGAGAGCAATGCATCACTCACTTAACTTGATGCAAGCACCAGCACAGGTATGGTCACTTTAGCAGATTTAGATAGCTTGAGGTCGGAGAATCAGAGGAATCGGAGAGCAGGTGAAATGGAGAATGAGGTGTTGGCAGCGGAGGAGCAGTTGATGGTTTGCCAGAGAGCAAACCTGAATCCTTGTTCAATTGCCCTGGGAGTCGGATGTCATGGGCTTGAAATATTGTCATGGCACAGCAGATGGTCAGTGCCAGGCTGCCCAAATCCCAAAGGGAAATTTGGAATAAACTACCACAACAGTTTGCAATGTGTATATTATGAGGACTTATCTGAAGTCAAGATAAATAAATGCCAGGTCATTTGTGATTACTTTAAATATTAAATTTAAGCATTTATTGATAAAAAATTAAAAAAATTACAAGAACACCTTTACACACTTAACATTACTTTACAAACATATCTTAAACCATATTGGATTAAAACCCCATTTAGATCTCACCAGTCCTTATAGATTTTCTAATCTATAATAGTTTCCAGTAACATTATCACACAATGCCCTGCTGCTTGAGGGGAAACCTTACATAGATGTCCCTCTCTGACGGCGGCAGCAAAATTGATGTTCAAGTGTCTGGCTTCAGCACATACTTTGCAAGATTCTCTGGCCTTCCTGCAATGTGTTTCTTGGCGGTGGGAGGTGGCTCACCATTGGCTGGCAACGGGGTCTCCTGGTCCCACCACTATCAATAGGATTTCCCATTGAATCTGCCCCATGTTACCGGAAAACCTATGGTGGGGGGGGGGGGGGGGGGGGGGGGGGGGGGGGGGGAGCACCGTTGGCAGGACCAGAAGATCCCACTGGCATGAACACCTGGAAGATCTCACCACTGTCTTGTTCAAGATCCCACAGCCACCTCCTACAGCCTTCAGTCTCACTTTATATTTATTTTTCCCTTTGATCTTCCACTCCATTGTTTTGACAATTCTTTAGAAGTTCCTCTTTCTAGAATTGATCAACTTTTTGTTTATGACCTTTATGGTGACTGGATGGAATTTTACCAACATTTGTAAGCGTGTTAGGCTCTGACTGAAAACCTCCCTTATCTCTCCTGATGCACAGCCGAATTTTCAGATCAGATTTTCTGGAATGTAATGGCAGAAACCTGGAGGTCTAGATAACACCGTCACTCTGGTGGGGCGGGGAAGAGTCTGATAGAGCCGGCAAGACAGCTACACAGTGATGAGGGTGCCATCTTTAAAAGGCATCCCGGTCAGTGCTAGGATTAAACTGCGCCCCCCCCCCCCCCTCCTCCCGCAATGGACAGAGAGGAACCCCCCCACAAACATCAGGGCGATCCCCACTCCATGAAGGTACCGGGATCTCACTCTCTCTCCCCCCCCCCCCCCCCCACCCCCACAGCCACACAGGTATCGGGGACTCTTTCCTGCCAACCACACATGTATCGATGAGCACTGCCCCCTCCCCCCACCACCACAGCAGGATTTATCCTCTCCCCAACCACACATGAGGGGAACCCAGAGGGCCCTTCCCTGGCACAGGTTGGCACCCCTCGGTTGGCATCACCAGGTTGGCAGTGCCAACCTGTGCCAGGGCAATGCTAACATGTACGGGGGGGGGGCATGCTCCTATCCCCTGGAGGCTAAATCTACCTCGCACCCCCCCCCCAGTCAGGCTCCCTTGACTAATTCCCATTCTTATGTAGCTGTTGTAAATCTTGCTGATGTGACGACACGTTGGCGGAATATAAATATTTAATGAGAGGGAATCATATAGCTGGGAAGCCCTTTGATAATGTGTTAATATATTTTTAAAATGGAAATGAGGTCTCCGCCTTTTGTGGTCAGGAACCTCCTTATGTCACCGATGAATGGCACGTAAAATCAGGAAAAGAAATCTCGCTAGTGAGAATCTTCTTTTCCAACTCTCATGGGATTTTGTGCTCATGTCTTTGTTTGCACTTGTAATGAATGTGGGTGCAAAATACCCCCCCCCCCCACTAAATTTATAAAGTAAACTTGTTATTTTACTGCACACATTTACGATCTCCCAAATGTGTATGTTTCCCTTGAAGTCCAACAGTCAACTTTAAAATCACTTCTCTGATCTGCCTAATGTAATTTCCTCGTCAAGCTCTTTACCTGGCTCCCAGTTCATTACCATTTCAACCACTTTACTTCACATCTCCTTTATTGATGTTTTGACCTTTGTAGCCTAACAGTCTCCAGTGTAATTAAACCAGTCACACCCATACCTACACCAATGGGCATGTTTCCCTGTGTATGACATTATTACAATGATATTGCAAAAATATATTAATAACTCTCATTTCGCTCACAATATTGAACGTCCTCTGCAACCTCCTAGCTGCGAGAAATGGTAACCTATCAATGAGTGTTTAATTTCGGGAGAGGGAACTTCAAGGTGGCATTAGTCAAATTTACTTTTGTGGAGCTTAGTGAGTGTTGTTGGAAACTAATTCACTTCAGGGATACTTAATATGCTTGCACTTTAGTTGTGAAGGCTATCGACTCTACAATCCTATTATATTTCATAGAATCATAGAATTCGTACAGTGCAGAAGGAGGCCGTTCAGCCCATCAGGTCAGCACTGAACATGTGAAGGAGCATCCTACCCAGGCCCACTCCTCCGCCCTATCCCCGTAACCCCACCAAACCTACACATCTTTGTTCCTCATTAGGTTACACTTAAGGAGGGAGAATGGAAGAAAACTTTAGTCCATTAATAAGTAATCCAGCAATTTGAAACCATTGCTATACGCAACTCAGAACATTGCATTTTTAATTTACTCTTCAATAGTTTGTGATAATTCTGTGAGGTAACATTCTTTTAAACTTGTAGCATATTGCTGCTGTACCTTCTGTTCTAAAATGCTATTGACAGATGCATTTCCACCTCAATGACTTTGAGTATAACTATTGCAATATAATTACATATAAAAAGGCAATAATGAAGTGACCTGTGTAATCTGAAATATTCACACATGATTACTTTAGCTCACAGTTTGTTTCGAAGCACAGAATCAAAGTCCTGATGTACGCCCAGCTTTGCATTTATTATTGCTGAAAGGTGTTTGTTGCTGTTCAAGAGGAAGATGTTACAAAGCAATTCTGTTTTCTGAATAAAGGCAGTGTGAATAACCTGCTTGTCAGGGGATTTCAACTGACTTATCAAGTCTTTTATTTTTGAAAAGGAATATTATCTCTGTGCTTACCATTTTCTTTCTCGTTTATTCCAGATGCTTCCTTTCACCATCATGTCCTCTTTCTGCCGGATTGCGAGGGTGAGGGGTGTGGGCTAGTCTGGGGCCTGGACTTACTTTTGCAGCTGCTGTCACTGATGCTTTATGAATCAGTATCTCTGCTCTCCTGACAGGAGATACTCTGGACGGTGAGCCCTGCCAATGTGTCTCCTGTCTCCGAGACAGAGAATTACAGAGTGCTCCAAGTGGACCAGCCAAAATCTCAAAGTTCACTCAACTAAGTTGCTTTTGGGCGACTGACTGGCTGAGTGTGGTGACCACCCCTTTTCAGGGAAACACAGCAGATTAAGGGTCACCTGGCCTGGGGGACCAATTGGGACTCAGTGTGGGGAATCACCCGGGGGGGAGGGTACGGAACTCTCTTAGACAAGAGACATGGAGGGAGCAAGATGCAGCCATGCGACTGCTGAACAATTCTTATTAATGGATCCTTACAAGTGCATCATTACAGGGAGCATGCTGCATGATTGTCCACGGTCATGTTGAAGTGACAGTCACTGGTCTGGTCAACTTGTTGCTGGCGTGCTGGAGAACAAATCAATATCCGAATTCTGTACAATGCACTCCCACTATCAGGCTTAACTGGCAGTGAGCAAGTTGGTGGGTGGGAGAAGGAATGGAAGGGGTCGCGATCACAGAGCATTGGGGTGATAGCAGGATGGTTGCAATGCATATTGTTTTGTGGGGTCTGGAAGAGTACTCTTGTTGCTCCAGACCTCTTAAAATTAACCCAAATTTACCTTGGCCGAGTCTCTTCAGCTACTTCCTCAATGGAATTAATTGGAGAGTGCCCAGATCATTATCCTGTCTGTTTTGTTTTTCTTTTTTTTAATATATAAATTAGAATCAATAGAATCCCTACAGTGCAGAAGGAGGCCATTTGGCACTGACCCTATGAAAAAGCTCACTCTCCCACTCTATCCCGGCATCCTGCGCACTGATCATGGCCAATCCACCTAACCGGCGCATCTTTGGACTGTGGGAGGAAACCGGGGTATCCGGAGGAAACCCACACAGACATGAGGAGAACATGCAAACTCCACACAGACAGTGACCCAAGGTCAGAATTAAATCAGGGTCCCTGGCGCTGTGAGGCAGCAGTGCTAACCACTCTGCCACCCACCGTGCCATTCTGACCTAAACTAGCAATCAAGGTCTAAGAACCCTGATAAAATATTGAAAGGGGTTTATTTCATGAGACAGGTGAGTGATTCTTGCATTCAACAATAGGCAAGTTTAAAAATCTCACTGGTCTCAGCTCAGTGTTAATGGTTCAATAAGGCTACCAAACTATTTTGAGGCCATTGCCATCAGATGAAAGAAGTGAAAATTAACCCCAATTAGTTTTAGCATGCTTGAATATTATTGATTTAAGATCAAACCTGATTGGACCCAGTGCAGTTCCACCAAAATTCCATCCCATTCCTTCGACTGAGCCATTTTCCAGCCATGTATGAGGGTGAACCTTCAGCTTATCAATGGGATGTGTCCAGGAGTGTTCCCAGGGTTTCTCATAATAATAATCATCTTTACTGTCACAAGTGAGCTTACATTAACACTGCAATGAAGTTACTGTGGAAAGCCCCTGGTCGCCTCATTCCGGCGCCTGGTCGGGTACACAGAAGGAGAATTCAGAATGTCCAAATTACCTAAGGGCACATCTTTCGGGAGGAAACCGGAGCACTCAGGGGGAAACCACGCAGGCACGGGGAGAACGTGCAGACTCCACCCAGATTGTGACCCAAGGCAAGAATCGAATCTGGGAATCTGGTGCTGTGAAGCCATGGTGCTAACCACTATGCTACCATGCTGCCCACTACCTTGACAGTACCTTCTATACCTGGAAAGTCCTTGGGGAGTTCTCACTAGCTAAGGGTTGGGGCAAAAAAAAATGAAAGCCACAGGAAAGTATCTCATTAAACCCTAGGTAACCTATCTAGGAGAGGATCAATCATCTTCAGTCTTCCCTGAGGACCCAAGGAAGTTAAATCTTGCTATTCCTGCACCTTCATTTCCCTTTCACATTCATATGGGCAATTTTCTTACTCTGATTTGAATTTCCCATACAGGTGGACTTAGACCATAAGAGATAGGAGCAGAATTAGGTAATTCGGCCCATCGAGTCTGCTCCTCCATTCAATCATGGCTGATGTGTTTCTCATCCCCATTCTCCTATCTTCTCCCCATAACTCCTGATCCCCTTATCAATCAAGAACTTATCTATCACTGTCTTAAAGACACTCAGTGATTTGGCCTCCACAGCCTTCTACGGCAAAGAGTCCCACAAATTCACCAACCTCTGGCTGAAGAAATACTTCCTCATCTCAGTTTTAAAGGATTGTCCCTTCAGTCTGAGGCTATGCCCTTGGGTTCTAGTGTTTCCCACGAATGGAAACATCATCTCCACGTTCACCCAATCGAGGCCTTTTAGAAACCCGCCCATTGTATTTTCAAAGCCAATGGAAATTTTTTAATGTTGTGCTGTAAAATGTATTTTTCTAACCTCTATACGCTTAAATCAATGTGGATATTATTGTCTAATTATAATTAAGAATAAATGCACTATGGGGCTGGATTTTCTGGCCAAAGGTTTGGGGGGAGCCCACACACCCGATCCTGAAAGCTGCCTCACCGCAGTTCAACACTGGGAGCAGCATTCATTGACCTGGGGCAAGAGTTTCACCTCTATTTCAGCAGGAAATCCTGCCTTAGAGAGGTCCCGGATAATGAGGTAGCCAGTAGCTTTGTGGTCCCAGCAGCTCCAGCCAAAGTGATCAACCACGATTGGGACGACTGGCAGACCCTCCATGTCGAGGTGCTCAGGTCGGCCCGGAGATCCCAATGAAGGAGGTGAGGGATACAAGTTCAAGAGGCCAGTATGAGGTTGAAAGGGAGATGGGGCTGAACCTGGGCGGGCGGGCGGGGCGGAGCCGCTGAAAGGCCCAGCCCGTGTGGCTAAAACTGCCGAGCTTCCTGACAGTACGATTCAGTTTTCTGGGAAAACAGGTGCTCGAAGGTTTCTTTGAAGGCTCTGCCCCTATTCTCAACACCTATAACTTAAAGCTTGGGATCAGTGTCTTTCCTTGATGGATGAGGCATGGCTGTGAATAACTCTTCTTGCAACCATCAGCTAGTGAGCTGAGGGATTTGTATTTTCATCTCGGGATCAGGAGAGCTATAAACTTACAACAGCTGCAGCATTATTTACACTTAGACAAATAAACTCCGCAAGATAGGTTTGTCAGTTGCCAACTTAAACACGCTGAAGTGTCTGCAGCAGAATGGGCAACAAGGACACAGGGGACAAGATATGTCTCTGAGGCAGATTTTCACACAACTTCAGAGGAACTTAACTACTCCCCACCCATGGCTGCTGAACTCTTGGCTGCTTTTTCCAGAGTCCTTATTTATGTATGCTCCCCAACCCACTGGATCCCCTGAAAGAGGAAAATAAATTGCTGATAACAGACCTGAAGCACCTGCAGGGGACTCAGAGGTTTCAATTTTACATTCTCCTCTGCCAAACATAACACCAGCAAGGCAGTATAAAGGATCAGAAAGCAGTTATGGACATGATGGGGCAGACACTGGGAGGAACGTTTTAATTCATGCACACTGACTGATGCAAAAATGTCCTCCTCCCTTTTAATATCCAATTGTTATTTGAAAGAGTCCAAAGTTTTACCTATGCTGCTCTTTCTTGAAGTATTTTCAACGTGTGGATCTTGAGTACAGGAGAAGGGGAGTGTTGCTTTAATTGTATAAAAGCTTGGTTAGGTCGTACCGGGAGCACTGTGCGCAGTTTTGGCCCCCTTACCTCAGAAAGGATATTATTGCCGTAGAGGGAGAGCAATGAAGGTTCACCAGACTTGTACCGGGGATGGCGGGACTGTCTCATGAAGCGAGATTGGGCAAACTGGGGCCTGTATGCCTGTATTCTTGAGCATTTCAAAGAGTGAGAGGTGATCGGAACCTTACAGATACTTAAAGGAATGGACAGAGTAGATGCAGGTGAGATGTTTCCCTCGGTTGGGGAGTCTAGAACCAGGGGGCAAAATCTCAAAATAAGGGGGAAGCCACTTAGGACCGAGATAAGGAGAAATTTCTTTACACAGAGGGCTGTGAACTTTTGAAATTCTCTACCCCTAAGACCATTGAGTATGTTTAAGGCAGAGATGGATAGATTTCTGATTAACAATAATGAAAAGGATTATGGAGATGGTGTGAGTAAAAGGCATTGAAGAGTCTGATCACCCGTGATCCTATTGAATGGCGGTACAGGCCCGAGGGGCTGAATGGCCTGCTCCTTTTTATGTTTCCCAAAGAAGAATTCTCTGGCCGCTGCTAAACTTAACATGACAGGAGTCAGCCTTAGTTCATTGACAGCACTCTTATCAGAATATTTCCACTCCAAAGTCTTAATCACATAATCAAGACTGACACACCAGTGTGGCAGTGCTGCATTTTCAAGATACTGTGGCCCCATCTGTCTTGTCAGCAGGATGCACAATATTTATCCCTCAGCCAACATCAAGGAAGACAGATTATGCAGTCAGAATCTCAGTGGTTTATGTGAAACCAAAAGTAGTAACGGGCTGCAGAGAGACAGCAGAATTGCTGCTGATTGGATTTCTGTGCCAGTTGTTGGAGTTACACCAAAAAGTCATATGCAGCAAAAATAAAAATCTCCTCAACATGTCTTTTTGCTTAAAGTGCTTGAAGACACAGACAGATGTCCAAAATGATTAAAGAGTAAGAATGCATTCGCTGGAGTTGATGATGTGTTCTTGGCACCTGGCTTGCTGTCCCTTGTGGTGCTTGCCTGTTTCCTTACAGTACAAAATGAGGCCAATTCATTAAAATTCTCACACATAGATACATAGAACATACAGTGCAGAAGGAGGCCATTCGGCCCATCGAGTCTGCACGAACCCACTTAAGCCCTCACTTCAACCCTATCCCCATAGCCCAATAACCCCTCCTAACCTTTTTGGACACTAAGGGCAATTTAGCATGGCCAATCCACCTAACCTGCACGCCATTGGACAGAGGAAACCGGAGCACCCAGAGGAAACCCACGCAGACACGGGGAGAATGTGCAGACTCCGCACAGACAGTGACCCAGCAGGGAATCGAACCTGGGACCCTGGCGCTGTGAAGCCACAGTGCTAGCCACATGTGCTACCAAGCTGCCCATGTACCTATACGCTGCCTGTTCACAGATTCACAGAGATGGCTGCTGGTTCGCTCGCTTGGCTGATAGATTTCACAAACTACTTATACCAACACATGTATGTTTTTTATATTTTGGTCGGATAAGTCCTGACAGAACTGGCATCAGTAAATCTTGCCAAAGGCATATTCACCTCATTTGTGACCCTTGGAGGGGCCTCTGGATAACCTGAGGCTGCAGGCAATAGAGAGAATGGTAAGGTGGAGTTTGAAGGTTTTGTTAATGGCCAGAAATCAGTTGTGACGAACACAGGAGCAGGAGTAGGCATTCGGCCTTTCGGGCCTAACCCACCATTCAATACCATCATGGCTGATCTAGTTGTGGTCTCAGCTCCACTTTCTTGTCTGCCCTGACACTTATTATTATTCTTCTGATTCACTCACTTGCTTATTCATTTCTTCATGTGCAGACACGTCCTGGAGCACTGCAACATAATATCCAATGATGTTTGCTTTATTCTTCATCGTGCTGATGATGGCCAGTTTAGCTCAGTTGGCTGGATAGCTGGTTCATGATGCAGAGTGAGGCCGACAGCGCTGGTTCAATTCCAGTACTGGCTGAGGTTATTCAAGAAGGTCCGTGCAAAGTCCCGGGTAAGCGACCACTTGGAAGCGATGACTAGAAAAGTTAGGTTTTATTCTCCTCACTATACACTCCTCCTATGCCCCAAAGGGTCTCCTGTGCTGGGCCACACCCGGTCCTGGGTATTTATATCCTAGCAGTCCCAGGAAATGGGGGCTAGCCCCGCCCCATTACCTGGGTAAATCATATTCCAGTGAGGCCACAGGGACTGTGATGTTGCAGATCCCTTGGCCTCTGGTCAAGTTGTAACATCGCTCCCCCCTGCCCCCCCAACCAAAGCCGATACATTGTCCATTTCGACAGGAGGGAGGAAATTCGTCACCAAGGACTGATTATCCAGCACCCGCCGCTCCGGGCCTGGAGGGGTGTAACGACCCGGGGAGCATTGCTTCTTGGTAGAGTGTCTGGGCGGTTCCTCAGCCTTTTATTCGAAGGTCACCCCTGGACCTGGGTGAGCAAAAAGTCCATGTCCAACTCCTGCTTGAACTGGTCGACCTCCCGCATTTCAAAATCACAAGGACCAGTCGCCTCGCTGGGTACCACCGGCAGCTGCTCCGGAGCGAGGGGCACCACTGGGTTCAGAATTCGTGGCCGGTCCTCGGGTACCTATTCCACCAGGCTCCGGAGATGGTCCACGTGCCGATTCGAGTCCTTCCCTTGCAACCGCACCGTATACGAGACCGACCGGGATCATTTTATGACCATTCCCGGAATCCATAACACCTGGTCAGTAAAATTCCAGATGTAAACGGAGTCGGCAGCGGCGCATTTCTCATGGGTCTGGCTCGCTTTGCTCCGGTCTGTTCCTGCTGGTCACGGAGCCCCTCCCCGATGTCTAGTTAAACGAGGCTCAATCGTGTGCGCAAGCGGAGACCCATCTATAGATCCGTGGGCATTACCCTGGTGGTAGCATGTGGCATGGTCCTGTAGCAGACCAGGAAGTGGGCGAGGTGCGTTTCTAGTGAGCCTGAGGTCTGTTTTCTCATCCCAAGTTAGAATGTCTGTGTGGTGGTATGACTAGGAGGTTTACAGTACCTCAGAGTAGTGCTGCCATTGGTGCAGAGGACTCGCTGCCCATTGGCTCAGGCAGGTCATGTGTCTCTCTACCAATTGGCTGAGAGGCCAGTAGCCCCTCCTACGAGGTGGGGTATAAGAACCCGTAGCAGCCGGCAGTTCTCTGTAAGTCGACTGCCAGGCACACAACTAGTTCATTAAAGCCTGATATTTGGAACTTTTTCACGACTCAAGTCCGATTGATGGTACATCAGTCTGTACAGCATGTTTTGCCAACCCATTCGAGGATGGGTGATAAGGCACAATGCAGATGTGATGGACCCCACTTTTCATCAAAAATGCTGCAAACTCCGAACTAGCAAACACGGTGCCATTGCCCGACATGAGTACTTCATGACTGCATGCTTTACTTCGCCAAACGCTCTCTGCTCCAGCAGGTCCCAAATCTACCACTGATCCTTCTTTAACAATATGTGCTGCAGGACCAAGACCTTCACCAAATTTAGGATGAACTTCCTATAGTAGTTGACCAGGCCCAAAAACGAATGGGGTTCCATGGGATCCTTTGCCTGCCGGATGGCCTGAACTTTATCTAGTCTAGTCCGTGCCTGTCACATGGCTGGCACATAGTCCGTGCCTGTCAACCCTGTCATCCAAATAGATGATTTCAGCACTTTTCACGTCGCAGGCAGACCCCGGCTACCTCTAACATACACAGCACTTCCTCCAGGTTTTTCAGATGCACCTGTTCAAAGGAACCGGTAATCAGTACATCATCCGGGTAAACTTTCACCTGTGGCAATCACGGAGGATATTTTCCATCACCCTCTGGAATATGGCACATGTCAAAGACACCCCGAATGGTAGTCTGGTGTATTCATACAGCCCCCTTTACATGTTGATGATCAAGCATTTGCATGAGGATGTGTCCAAAGCCAACTGGAGATAGGCATGGCTCATGCCGGATTTGGTAAAAGTCATTCCTCCGCTGAGCCTCACGTATAGGTCCTCAATCTTCACCACCGGGTAATGATCCAGTCGGGATGCCCTGTTGATTGTCATTTTGTAATTCCCACAAAGGCGGCCGGACCCATCAGTCTTCATGACTGGCATGACCGGTGTAGCCCAATCCGCAAATTGCACCGGTGGATGATGCCCAGCTCCTCCAAATGGTCCAGTTTGACATCAGCCTTCGGTTTCAAAGCGTAAAGAACAGAGCGGGCCAGAAAATAGCGTGGTTGGACCTCTGGGCCTACTGATATCCTGGCGAAGGCCCCCCGGATGGTACTGAGGCCCTCTTGGAATACCCGGGTAATGTGCTAAAACCGCGTCTGGCCCATCGGGGTACATTCGCATACTCGCTGCCAGTCCAGCCGGAGGCATTTTAAACAGTCGTGCCCTGGAAAATTTGGGCCTATAACCACTTCTAATGGTAGATCCCTGACTAAGCCCCGTCTTCCATGTGGACTTCCGAGGTGCTCGCAACCTCCAATGGTTCCCCTGGTACATTGCCAGCTGAGCGTCGGTATCTCTCAATGCTAAGGTGTGTATCCCTGAGTGAATTTTGTCCCGTGTGTGGTGGCTGATCACTGTGATTGCAGCTCCGGTATTAAGTTCCATCCGAATTGGGAACCTATTGATCTGGACCATAACCTGGATAGGCGCCAACCATGGTGCCGAAATGCAGTCAAGGCGGTGGGTCTCCTCCGACTCATCATCGCCAAAATGCGCCCGTGCTCCGGGGTGGTAATCGGTGTGGCAGTGGTGGGTGGGGGAGATTTCCTGCTGCCATCTGTCCCGCCGCCTCCCTCTGGTGTCGGCGCATTCATTCTGCTCGTCAGGGATCTCCAGTGTGCGGGATGCATGGCAGCCATCGGCGAGGAGATGGTGCTATCAGTCCTGGTTCCCTGGAGTGCGTCCCCAATGGCAGGAGTCTGGAATTGCAGCATGGGAGTGAGGTGCTCCACCCCCTGCTGGGTGACCCAGGTTCAGGACTGCCATCCCTCGGAGCTCCTGGACATCGCGTTCTGTGGTCTCCCGGGACAAAGCTATCTCAGTTACTTTTTACAGGTCCAGATCATAGAACATAGAACATAGAACAGTACAGCACAGAACAGGCCCTTCGGCCCTCAATGTTGTGCCGAGCCATGATCACCCTACTCAAACCCACGTATCCACCCTATACCCGTAACCCAACAACCCCCCCCCTTAACCTTACTTTTATTAGCACACTACGGGCAATTTAGCATGGCCAATCCACCTAACCCGCACATCTTTGGACTGTGGGAGGAAACCGGAGCACCCGGAGGAAACCCACGCACACAGGGGGAGGACGTGCAGACTCCACACAGACAGTGACCCAGCCGGGAATCGAACCTGGGACCCTGGAGCTGTGAAGCATTTATGCTAACCACCATGCTACCCTGCTGCCTCAGTTTCACTCAATAAACATTCTTGGGTCACCCTGTCTCTGATCTGGCAAGCCAACCGGTCTCGGAGTGCCAGCCCAATCTCGCAAAACTCGGTGGGTTTGTGCAACAGCCCAGGTTCCGATATGGGTTCGTCCTGGTTGAGAAGCCGTGTGGAAATGAAAACGGCGAACGATTAGTGGGGGTTTCGGGTCGAAATGATTACCGACCAGTGTAACGAGTTCCGCAAACTGGCGGTTGTCGGGTAAGTCGGAAGAAGTTAAACTTTTGATAATGCTGTATGTTTCCGCACCGCAAACCGTGAAGAGGGTCACTCTTTGTCTGTTGTCTCCGACTATGTGCAGACGCTTTATGTACGGACCCAATCCCCAGTCTTGGCATTGAGCACCTCATGTTTACTGATGAGTGGCATATCTGCTGCCTGAGTGGAGGCCTCCTGAGGCCTAATTGAGATGGGCCCAGTTGAGAAGAGATAGTGCCTCCTGCAGCTACACTTAACCCTCATCGCCAGTGTAAAGTCTCAGGCAAGCGACCACTCGGAAGCGATGATTGTGGAAAAGATTGGTTTTATTCTACTCATTATACACTCCTCCTACTCCCCGAAGGTCTCCTGTGCCCGGCCCAAACCCGGGCTGGGGTATTTAAATCCCAGCAGTCCTAGGAAAAGGGGGTAGCCCAGGCCCCTCGTCTGGGTAAATTGTATTCAAGTGAGGCCACAGAGAATCTGATGTTGCAGATCCCTGGGCCTCCTTTCAGGCTATAACAGTCCACCCTCTTAACCTTTTCCCTCGCCAAAAGTGTGGTGATCCTCAGGTTAAATCATCACCAGCTAGCTCTCCTCCTCAAAGGGGAAAGCAGCCTATGGTCATCTGGGACTATAGTGACTTCAGTTACTGATAATACAGATTTTGGAACCTTTTAATTGGGTGCTCACAAGGCCTGCTCAGCACCCACAATAGTAATTTGAAGATACAAACATTTGAAGTAGGAGCATGGTAGGCCACTCGGCCCATCCAGCCTGCTCTGCCATTCAATAAGGTTATAGCTACTCTACTTTTAACCTCAACTCCACATTCCTGCCTACCACCCCGATAACCTTTCACCCCCTTACTTATCAAGATGCTATCTACCTCTACCTCACAGATATTCATAGACTCTGCCTTAACCAAGCATTGAGGAAGAAAATTCTGAAGGCTCACCCTCACACATAGTCAGTTTTATCATTGATGACTAGGAATTTCCTCTGCTGCGTATTGGGCCTGGGTTGGTGTCAATGAATTTAATGTTAGGATTCAGTCCTGAAGCGTGTTATCTGAGTCAATGACATGTGACAGAAAATGACAGGCAATGGAACAATTTACCAACATACAATTTTTTTTTCCTTGTGAATATAAATGACCAATTATATCCAAAATGATATAAATATTAAATGCAGAGATCAAAACTGAAATCAATGGGGATTAGGGTGAAAGCCCTCTGATGGTTGGAGTCACATCTGATACAAAGGAAGATGGTTGTGATTTGATTTGCTTTATTTATTATTGTCACATATATTGGTATGCAGTGAAAAGTATTGTTTCTTGCATGCTGTACAAACAATGCATACCGTACATAGGGAAGGAAGGAGAGACTGCAGAATATAATGTTACAGTTATAGCAAGGTTGTAGTGGATGGAGGTCAATCATCTCAGCTCCTGGACATCACTGCAGGAGTTCCCTAGGCCCAAACATCTTCAGCTGTTTAATTAATGACCTTTCTTCCATCATAAGGCCAGGGGTGGCGATGCTCGCTCATAACTGCACAATGTTCAGCACCATTCGCGACTCCTCAGATAATGAAACAGTCCATGTCCATATGCACCCAAGACTTGGACAATATCCAGGCTTGGGCTGACAAGTGGCAAGTAACATTCAGGCCACGCAAGTGCCAGGCAATTACCATCGCCAAAAAGAGAGGATCTAACCATCACTCCTTGATATTCAGTGGTGTTACCATTACAGAATACCCTACTATCAAACATCCTGGGGGTTACTATTGACCGCAAACTGAGCTGGATTAGCCATATAAATACTGTGGCTACTACAGCAGGTTAGACGTTAGAAATCCTGGTGGTGAGTAACTCACCTCCGACCTCTCCAAAGCCTGTCCACCACCTACAAGGTATAAGTCAGGACTGTAACAGAATACTACCCACTTGCCTGGATGAGTGCATTCCAACAACACCGTTTAGGACAAAGCAGCCTGTGATTGCTACCCCTTCCACAAACATTCACTCCCTCCACCACCGACGCACAGTAGCAGCAGTGTGTACCATCTTGAAGATGCATTGCAGGAACTTACCAAGGTTCCTTAGGCAACAGCTTCCAAACCCATGACCACTACCATCTAGATTCAAGGACAAGAGCAGCAGATACTTGGGGACACCAACAACTGGAAGACTTGGAAATATATCACTGTTACTTCAGTATCATTGAGTCAAATTCCTGGAACTCCCTCCCTGACAGCACTGTGGGTGTACCTACGCCTCAGAGATTGCAGTAGTTTAAGAAAACAGCTCACCACAACCTTCTGAAGGGTAACTAGGATGGGCAATAACTGCTGGCCTAGTCAATGACACTCACATCCTGCAAATTAACTTTTAAATAAAATTACCTGTAATAAATCCATTCACTGTACAAATATTCATAGAACATAGAACATACAGTGCAGAAAGAGGCCACTTGGCCCATTGAGTCTGCATCGACCCATTTAAGCCCTCACTTCCACCATATCCCGGTAACCCAATAGCCCCTCCTAATCGTTTTGGACACTAAGGGCAATTTATCATGGCCAATCCACCTAACCTGCACGTCTTTGACTGTGGGAGGAAGCCAGAGCACATGGAGGAAACCCTCGCAGACACGGGGAGAACGTGCAGACTCTGCACAGACAGTGACCCAGCGGGGAATCGAACCTGGGACCCTGGCGCTGTGCAGCCACAGTGCTAGCCACGTGTGCTACCGTGCTGCTCTTAAAATATATTAACTGAGGCACTGAAAGGTGATCATCTATGGTATATAACATGGCTAACAATAAGGGTTCGTAAATCTGGATTCATGCTGAATTATGAGCTGAGGACAAGGGCACAGGTTCAAACCAGTAAAACCCAAATTTATAGCTGATGCCAACACATAGAATTATTGGGTAATGGAGTTGTTTAAGAAATAATTAGAGGGGGTGGGGAAGTGATCCTGAAGCTTTCCTCCTTAGATTTATTTTGTGATAGGTAACTGCTCGTTTTGCTGGAAATATGACATGAATGGCATTCAAAACTTAAAAATTACAAAGTGAGTTTCCCATTGTTCATTTTGTTCAGATCCATGCATAGTTTTGCAATACGTTGGTCGCAAATGTGATACATGATGAATGGAGGGGCTTGAGTTATCATATTTATATTAATAGGGTAAATAGAACCTCCTCCCACTGCCTTCAGGCTTTGTCTTGGAATCTATCGAGTTAAGAGAAACAATTAAGGGAAATGATGTGTGTAAATGATAGTTGTCTTAAAATTGAAGGAAGTTCGGTGCATTGAGTTCTTAAATCTGTGTCCACTGTAAAAAGCACATTTTATTTTACTCCAGCCAGCCTCTGCTGGAATTCTCTGGCCGTTTGCTGGCAGCGGGATTCTCTGTCATCCCGGTTTCCCGGTGGTGCTGGGTTGGCTTCAGTGGAAATTCCCATGGAGCAGAGAATCCCGCTGCGAACTAACCTCCTCCTGCCACCGGAAAACACCCGGCTGAGAGGCCGGAGAATCAAGCCCTCTGAGTCAGAACATTGTAGTTTCAAGTCCTGTTGCTTTACCTGTCCCGTACCGCCCACACATTGATTGAAGAATGCACATGACGCAGGCCTAAGGTGAGTGTGGTGTTGGTCAGACACGTGTTAAAATCTAGACATGGAGTCATAGAATCCCTACAGTGCAGAAGGAGGCCATTCAGCCCATGGAGTAACCACCGACCCTCTGAGTGAGCACTCTACCCAGGTCCACTTACCCATCCACACTACCCTATCCCAGTAACCCCGAAACTGCACATCCCTGGACACGAAGAGACAATTTAGCATTTGATTTGATTTATTGTCACATGTACCGAAGTAAAGTGAAAAGTATTTTTCTGCGGCTGAGGGAACGTACACAGTACATATATAGTAGACAAAAAGAACAATCAAGAGAAAACATTGACAAATGGTACATCGCCAAACAGTGATTGGTTACAGTGCAGAACAAGGGGCCAAACAAAGCAAATACATGAGCAAGAGCAGCATAGAACATAGAATATAGAATTTACAGTGCAGAAGGAGGCCATTCGGCCCATTGGGTCGGCACCGGCTCTTGGAAAGAGCACCCCACTTAAGCCCCACACCTCCACACTATCCCTGTAACCCGGTAAGCCCACCTAACCTTTTTGGACACTAAGGGCAATTTAGCACGGCCAATCCACCTAACCTGCACATCTTTGGACTGTGGGAGGAAACCGGAGCACCCAGAGAAAATCCACGCAGACACGGGGAGAACGTGCAGACTTTGCATAGACAGTGACCCAAGCCGGGAATCGAACCTGGGACACTGACACTGTGAAGCAACCGTGCTAACCACCGTGCCACCGAGCTTGCTGAAACATAGGACGTTGTGAATAGTGTTCTTACAGGGAACAGATCAGTCCGAGGGGGAGTCGTTGAGGAGTCTAGTAGCTGTGGGGAAGAAGCTGTTCCTACCTCTGGATGTGCGGGTCTTCAGACTTCTGTACCGTCTGCCTGATGGAAGGGTCTGGAAGAAGGCAAAGCCTGGGTGGGAGGGGTCTCTGACAAAGCTGTCTGCCTTCCTGAGGCAGCGGGAGGTGTAGACAGAATCAATATGCAGGTGGCAAGCTTGTCTGATGTGTTGGGCTGAGTTCACCACACTCTGCAGATTCTTGCGTTCTTGGACCGAGCAGTTGCCATACCAGGCTGTAATGCAGCCGGATAGGATGCTCTCTATCGCACATCT
Source organism: Scyliorhinus canicula (assembly GCF_902713615.1). Classification (NCBI taxonomy): domain Eukaryota; kingdom Metazoa; phylum Chordata; class Chondrichthyes; order Carcharhiniformes; family Scyliorhinidae; genus Scyliorhinus; species Scyliorhinus canicula. Next base: position 35,162,829 of record NC_052159.1, read on the forward strand.
GTAGAAGTTTGTGAGAGTTGATGCAGGCATGCCAAATTTCTTTAGCTTCCATAGGAAGTAGAGATGTTATTGGGCTTTCTTGACTGTTGCATCAACGTGAGTGGACCAGGACAGACTGTTAGTGATGGTGACCCCCAGGAACTTAAAGCATGGCCAATCCACCCAACCTTTGGACTATATGAGGAAACCGGAGCACCTGGAGGAAACCTACACAGACACGGGAGAATATGCAACTCCACACAGACAGTCACCCAAGGCCGGAATTGAAACTGGGTCCGTAGCACTGAGAGGCAGCAATGCTAATCATTGTGCCACTAAATAGAGGTAGCTTCTTGCCTGTGCTCTTTATTGTATATATTATAGAGTTACAAGTAGTTAATAAAGATTTGCTGTCAGCACAGAAGACGAAAAAGACTGTTAATGGGCACGTTCTGTTCTTCACGTCATTGTAATATGGTGACAGCAGGGGATCAAAAAATCCTGAACCTCACAATCTTCAACGGATTCTGAACTGAAAGAAGTTTCCCACTAAAGCTATAGATGCTGAGAATATTCACCAGAAAAACCTCCAGACAATGAGCTTGGAAGCTAAAGAAAGGGGTCGGGTGGGTCGGAGAATCCCCGGGAGGAGGCGCGAATCCTGCCCCGCCACCCCAACGCCGGCCTCCCTATTCACCAGCGCCATTTTCCGGGCGCCAGCGGGATCGCCGCCACGTCGGTCGAGGGCCATTGACAGTGCCCCCCCCCCCCCCCCCCCCCCCCCCCGGAGATTCTCCGGGCCCCGCTGGGCCGAGTGGCCGACAAGTTTTGCCCAGTCCCGCTGGCATGGATTACTCACCTCACACATGGCGGGACCTTGCAGTTAAGTGTGCGGGGGCCATCCTGGGGTGGGGGGGGGGGGGAAGCCTGCGGTTATCGATCCCGGGAGGGGCCCCCACAGTGGCCTGGCTCCCAATCGGGGCCTACCGATCGGCGGGCAGGCTGGTTCCGTACGGGCCTTCTTTCCTCCGGGGGCCGGCGCGGAGAAGGGAACCCCCGCGCATGCGCGGAAATGCGCCGGCTGTTCCACGCATGCGTGAGAACACGCCAGCCGTTCCGCGCATGCGCGGACTTGCGCGGGCTGTTACACACCGGCAGGTGCAGCAGGGACGATTCCGGCGGCAACCTAGCCTCCTAGAAAGGTGATAATTCCTCACTTTCGGGGGCCGTTGATGCCGGAGCCGTTGGCGCTGGAGTCGTTGCCGCAGGTTTTCCTGCTGCCGTTGGGGTCATAGCCCCATTTTTAGAGAATCCCGCCCAGAAGTTCCCGCCCAGACAATTCTATAGAATCTCGCTTGGAAGTCCAGCTCCAGCATGCAGCGTGCGTAGCCTGCAAAGGTTAGCTCAATGTTTTAACTTCCAGGCTGCAGCGATTCCAAGAAACCCTTTTTACTAACTCAGTCAGGAGTGCCGTTTGAACAAAAAAAACCCCAACACCAAGTCTCAGCATGAGGCCTCCGCAAGTCCCGAAAGACATACTGTTAGGTAATTTGGACATTCTGAATTCTCCCTCCGTGTACCTTTATTAGTGTCACAAGTAGGCTTACACTACAATGAAGATACTGTGAACATCCCCCAGTCGCCACACTCTGGCACCTGTTCGGGTACACTGAGGGAGAATTCAGAATGTCCAATTCGCCTCACAAGCACGACTTGTGGGAGGAAACCGGAGCACCCGGAGGAAACTCGCGCAGACACAAGGAGAACGTGCAGTCTCCGCACAGAAAGTGACCCAAACCAGTATCGAACCTGGGACTCTGGTGCTGTGAAGCAACAGTGCGACCACTGTGCTACCGTGCCATCCTTATGTTACTCAGGTCTCAGTGAAAAATCAGAGAAAGCCTTTTGAGGAATGGTCTGACAGCTGCTACTTTAAACAGTTTTGACTGAGGCAACAGATGTTAGGAAAGGGTAAGTGAAAGTTAAAAAAAAATAAATTTAGATTACCCAATTCATTTTTTCCAATTAAGGGGCAATTTAGTATGGCCAATCCACCTACCCTGTGGGGGCGAAACCCACGCGAACATGAGGAGAATGTGCAAACTCCACACGGACAGTGTCCAGAGCCAGGATCGAACCTGGCACCTCGGCGCCATGAGCTAGCAGTGCTAACCACTGTGCCACTCAAGGGTAAGTGAAAGTAAATTTTTCACCCTACTGCCTGGACTATTCTTCAGCATTCAGGCTGTGGTCTCTGATAAGAGGGTCTCATTGAGGGTCTGATGGAGGGTCGTGAGGTGGGGGGGGGGGGGGAGTTCCAGTTACTCTCGTGCATGCGTGCTGTGGTGGGGTGACGCGTTATCCCCGTGGTCTCGGGGGGGAGGATGCCCCTACTTGTCAGCGGAGGGGGGGGGGGGGGGGGGGGGGAACAGGATTTGCATTGTGGGGGACAAGGAGGGCCAGCCGCCGGACCTTGGTTTTGGGCCACCTGCTCAAAATGACAACCTGATACTGGGACTCTGACAGAATCCTGCATGCAAGGGCGGCACGGTGGCACAGTGGTTGGCACTACTGCCTCACAGTGCCGAGGACGCGGGTTCGGTCCTGGCTTTTGGTCACTGTCCATGTGGAGTTTGCACATTCTCCCCATGTCTGCGTGGGTCTCACCCTCACAACATAAAAAGATGTGCAGGGTAGGTGGATTGGCCACACTAAATTACCCTTGATTGGAAAAAATAATAATTGGATACTCTAACTTTATAAAAAAATGGATTCCTACATGCGCTCCTCCATGCAGATATTTGCATGGAAAAGAAAAGGGAATCCCTCCGGGTGCCTATCGTAGCGCCAGCGGAGACCAGGAGCCATCTACTCCAGCGAGAGAACCTAGACTCCAGAATGGAGAATTCAGTCCATTCTTTGTGATTGGAATAAAATATTCCCAGGGCAGAATTACCACGGCAGGACCATAAAAGGCGACTGGCCATTCAAAAGTCAATTGACTTTGGCGGAACGGGAAGATCCTGACATCGAGAGAGGCCTTAAAATCTTGTCCCAAATCTATGAGGTGATTTTTTAAACAATCTAGTGGCATGAGTCTGATCCCAGGCACAGTTGTTCTCTGTTGATTCTATGTGCTGTTGTTCTTGATGGCATAAACCTACACCTCTTTAAATTTCAGCTGACCATTTTGAACTGATGTCAGTCGCCTTTCAATAAAACAGCTCCTTCTCCTGCCATTTCCCATGTGCTGATCTGAAACCAGCAAGGAAATACATATCACTGCGGTGTGTGAGTCCTTGTTATGATTGTCTGGAGCTGAACCCTAAGGCTGTTATTCTTGCTGCAGTGGCCTATTTTAACCTGGATACCTTGGCCTCAACTGCTTGAGATGTGTGTGCCCGTGTGCGCGTTTGTGTGTCTGTTTGTGTCTGCTTGTTTGTATGCCTATGTGTTTGTATATTTGTGTATGTCTGTTTATGTTTGTGTGTATATGTGCGTCTATGTGTGAATGTATATGTGTGTCTGTTTGTGTGCGTGTATGCTTGCGTATGTATTTGTGTGTGTGCATGTACCTGTTGTCGGGATTCTCCATTCCGGGATATCCAGAATATGTTCCCCGATGGGAAGTGGAATCGGGTGTCGGGGAAAATCAGGATAGGCACCCAAATGCGATGCTCTGACCCCAAATGGCGGTGGGAGCATGTAAATAAATGTAAATTGGTCTTAATGAACCATGCCTCCTCCACCAGACCCCCCCACCCACACACACACACGCACATATACACAGGTTCTCCTGTAAGAGGGGTCTCTCCAGGGATCCCTGTAATAGAGGGATAACCCTTGTGGCCCCTGTAATTGGGGGACCCCAGGGACTTATGTGGTAGTAAGACACCTCCCAAGGACCTCTGTAATAGTTGGACCTCCCCAGCCACCCCTGTAATAAGGTGACACAGTCCCAAGGGACCCCTGTAATAGGGTGATCCCCCAAGGACCTTTGCAATAGGGCAACTCCCCCAGAGATACATGTAGTAGTAGAATACCACCCCCAGGGACCCCTGTAATAGTTGGACTCCCGCAGGTACCCATTTAATAGGGGGATGTAATTGAGCTTTGACAAAGAGTCATCGGACTCGAAATGTTAGCTCTTTTTTCTCACTACAGATGCTGCCAGACCTGCTGAGATTTTCCAGCATTTTCTCTAGGGGCCAAACCCCCCCCTGACAACCCTGTAATATAGGGACCTATATTACAGATTCTCCCAGGGACCCCCTGCATTAAAGAGACTCCCCTACAGACCAACCACCCACAGACCAACCCCCCCCCCCCCCCCCCCCCCCCCCCCACACACACACAGAGCCCCTCCCAGAAATGAGGCCCTGGTCTGGAAACTAGAGATAAGTCCAGACATGGACAGTGCGAGGAAATACAGCTGTAACACTTACCCTGAAGCTTCACTTGTCCATTCCTGGAAAGAGAGCAGCTAGGACCTGCATCTGGTTCCCACTGATCCATTAGCTGCAAGCCATTCATAACTTTCTAGTAATGGTCTGTGATTGACATCTTGTACAAACCATCTGCAGCTTTCATTCATTCATCTCCCTTCATTGTTCAATGGCCTGAATGGTAGTGAAATCACAATGCTTGTTAAATCACAATGTTGAGTGATTGGAATGCACTTAGTGCTTGGAATGCACATACCTCTATTTGTTGTGGTCAATGTTTACAAACATTGGAGTTTCATCTCTGAGGAGTCTCTCTATTACAGGGGTCCCTGTGGATGGTCGCTCTAACACTGTGTTCACTGTGTGGGATCTCCCTATTACAGGGGTCCCTGTGTGGGGCTCCCTATTTCAGGGTCCCTGTGGGGAGTTGGGGGGTCTTCCTATCACAGGGGTCCTGGGGGGGCATGTCACTCCCATACGTGGGGGATAGGGGAGCACCCAGGCAATTTGGGGGTGAGGGACTGCTCTGTTTTCTGTAGCCGCAAGACCTCGCTATCGGACCGCACACTCAAGTTGGTGGCCCGATAGCGGGATTCCTTGGGAATCCTTTGTATTCCATGCCATGCATAAATTTGCATGCCGTGGAACACTGAATTGCTTCCTGGTTTGTGTTCCCAGGGGATTGTAAATTGGTTGTAATTCAGTTCCGGATGGTGAACATCATCTCCCAAATGAAGAATCCAGCCCTATCTGTCTGTTTGAGTATGTGTGTGTTTGCATGTCTGTCTGTGTTTGTCTGTTTCTATTGTGTATTTGTGTGTGTGTGTGCGTGCATGTATCTGTGTGCCTCTTTTGAGTGTGTGTCTGTGTCTGTCTGTGTGTGTATTTGTGTGCCTGTGCCTGTATATATGTGTGTCTGTTTGTGTCTCTACCTGTGCATGTAAGTATCTGTCTGTGTGTGTATTTGTGTGTCCGTGCATGTATGTGTGTGTCTGTTTGTGGGGTTGTATGTCTGTGTGCGTATATATGTGTATTCGTTTGTGTGTCTGTATAAGTATTTATGTGTCTGTATTTGTGTGTGCGTCTGCCTGTGTTTGACTGTCTGTTTGTGTGTGTGTCTGTCTATTTGTGTTTGTGTGTGTGTGTGTCCGTCTGTGTATGTGTGTCTGTGTGTGTGTGCCTGTCTGTGTGTGCATGCGTGTGTGTGTCTGTCTGCTTGTGTGTCCAATTTCTGCAGAAGGATTCTCTTTCTTGCTTGTTGTATCTTCAGCTGCAGAACCCCTGAGGGGGGAAAAACACTTTTAATGACTTCAGTGTCTCTTAGAACATAGAAAAATACATCACAGAACAGGCCCTTCGGCCCACGATGTTGTGCCGAAACGTTGTTAAAATGATGGAGAATTCATTGGAAAATCAGCATGGAAATTCGCCTTCATTGTTATTTAGAAAGGTTGTGTCAACATTTTAACACTGGAGTCTCCTGCAGATGTTTTTGAAACACTTATCAGTTTTATGGTGCACTACAATTGTGCAATGCAGTGTGAAAACCCTTCCCACATTGCTGCTGATTGGTCGCAATACACTTATGAAAGCTTAATGCTTGCAAAGTGTTCAGTATTTCTGCAAAGAAAATGGTGAATGCTGCCGATAATAATAGTAAGAAGTCTTCCAACACCAGTTTAAAGCCCAACAGGTTTGTTTCAAACACTAGCTTTCGGAGCACTGCTCCTTCCTCAGATGAATGAAGAGGTATGTTCCAGAAACATATATATAGACAATGATCAATTATCCACATCATGGCTGATAATAATAGTTGTCTTCGAAGGACAGTACAATGCTTTACCTGAGGAACATCTTGGGCTGGTCTGGGCAGGTTTTTTGTTTTTCTATTTGTTTCTCAGCACTTGTCATCTGTGCTTTACTTTCTTCCTCAAACTCCCTATGCATGAATCTGTAATGCTGCTTGTGACCACTGGAGTGTATGATATAACCTTTAATGATTCGCTATTCTCTGGGTGCCAGTAACAATGTCTACCCCACTTTCATATGCTTGAAGAAGTCCACACCGAGTAGTTCAAAGAAATTTAGTTTGTTTGCAATAACTATTACAGGAGTGCAGTGGTTAGCACTATTGCTTCACAACGCCAGGGTACCAGGTTCGATTCCCGGCTTGGGTCACTGTCTGTGTGGAGTCTGCATGTTCTCCCCGTGTCTGTGTGGGTTTCCTCCGGGTGCTCCGGTTTCCTCCCACAAGTCCCGAAAGACGTGCTGTTAGGTGAATTGGACATTCTGAATTCTCCTTCTGTGTACCCGAACAGGCGCCAGAGTGTGGCGACTGGGGGATTTTCACAGTAACTTAATTGCAGAGTTAATGTAAGCCTACTTGTGACGATAATAAAGATTATTATTATACATCACATGGTGGATCCCAACTGGGTCTAACTGGCTGGCTTTATATACCCTACAACTATAGATTGTTCAGAGGTCCCCCACCCCCTTAATGGGGAAGTTCGTATTCGCAAGGTTCATGGGGAAGTTAATTGTTCCCACCCCATAAGACCATTGTTGGTTATAACACTCATGATGAGAAAAGCCCCACAGGTAGTATTTAATGTAGATGACAGGGATCTGACAACCGCAGAGCCAGTGAGAGATCCGTGTTACCTTTCTTCGGGAAGGCCAGGCAAACTATGTGACAATCGAAGACCCCGAGATAGAAGTCCATAAGACCAGAAGACCATAAGACATAGGAGCAGAATTAGGCCACTCGGCCCTTCGAGTCTGCTCCGCCATTCAATCATGGCTGATATTTTTCTCATCCCCATTCTCCTGCCTTCTCCCCATAACCCCTGATCCCCTTATTGGTCAAAAACCTATCTATCTCTGTCTTAAAGGCACTCAGTGATTTGGCCTCCACAGCCTTCTGCGGCAACAAGTTCCACAGATTCACCACCCTCTGGCTGAAGAAATTCCTCCTTAAAGGGATCGTCCCTTTAGTCTGAAATTGTGTCCTCTGGTTCTAATTTTCCCCACAAGTGGAAACATCCTCTCGACGTCCACGCTATCCAGGCCAAGCAGTATCCTGTAAGTTTCAATAAGAGCCCCCTCATCCTTTTAAACTCCAAAGTGTACAGACCCAGTGTCCTCAACCGTTCCTCATACGACAAGCTCTTCATTCCAGGGATCATTCTTGTGAACCTCCTCTGGACCTTTTCCAAGGCCAGCACATCCTTCCATAGATACGGGGCCCATAACTACTCACAATACTCCAAATGGGGCCTGACCAGAGCCTTAAACAACCTCAGAAGTACATCCCTGGTCTTGTATTCCAGCCCTCTCGACATGAATGCTAACATTGCATTTGCCTTCCTAACTGCCGACTAAACCTGCATGTTAACCTTAAGAGCATCGTGAACAATGACTCCCAAGTCCGTTTCTGCTTCTGATTTCCTAAGCATCTTCCCATTTAGAAAATAGTCTATGCCTCCATTTCTCCTTCCAAAGTGCATTAGCTCACACTTTTCCACATTGTATTCCATCTGCCACTTCTGTGCCCACTCTCCTAGCCTGTCCAAGTCCTTCTGCAGCCCGCCTGCTTCCTCAATACTACCTGTCCCTCTATAGATCTTTGTATCATCTGCAAACTTAGCAACTGTGCCTTCAGTTCCTTCCTCCAGATCATTAATGTATATTGTGAAACGTTGTGGTCCCAGCACCGACCCCTGAGGTACACCACTAGTCACTGGCTGCCATCCTGAAAAAGGCCCCTTTATCCCCACTCTCTGCCTTCTGCCAGTCAGCCAATCCTCTATCCATGCCAGGATCTTACACTGAACACCATGGGCTCTTAACTTATTTAACAGTCTCCTATGCGGCACCTTGTCAAAGGCCTTCTGGAAATCTAAATAAATTATGTCCACTGATTCTCCTTTGTCTAATTTCCTTGTTACTTCCTCAAAGAACTCTAACAGATTTGTCACACATGACCTCCCCTTCACGAAGCCGTGCTGGCTCTGTCCTATTTTACCATGCACTTCCAAATACTCCGCAATCTCATCTTTAATAATGGACTCTAAAATCTTACCAATGACCGAAGTCAGGCTAACTGGCCTATAATTTCCTGTCGTCTGCCTCCCTCCCTTCTTAAACCGTGGTGTTACATTAGCCACTATCCAGTCCTCTGGGACCCTTCATGCCACCACATGAAAGATCATCACCAATGCCTCCACAATCTCCTGAGTTATCTCTTTTGGAACCCTGGGGTGTAGTCCATCCGGTCCAGGTGACTTATCCACCTTCAGACCTTTCAGTTTCCCCAGAACCTTCTCCTTTGTAATGGTCACTGCATTCACCTCTGTCCACTGGTTCTCCTGGAGCTCTGACATCCCACTGGTGTCTTCCACCGTGAAGTCCAGCTTGCTGTCCCATCAGAGTTTGGTAACTCTATTGACCTGCAGCTCCACCAGGGAAGCGGTGGCTGCTGCTGGTAATACACCTACCTGAAGCCTGAGATCAAGATGTGACCGAGGCACATATGAGTGATGGTGGATGGGCAATGGGGAGGTTGCGTTGCAGTTTGCAAGGGCTGGGGAGAGATGTTGGCTGTAAGGGCAGGGGGTGTGGCTCTCAGCAGGATCACCCTTTCCCCATACTACATCCCTCGATCAGTTAATTAGTGCTTATGAACGAGAGACACATACCTCCCCCTCCTACATGAGTCTGTAAGCAACCTGGCTCGGATTTGCTCGTTGTGCATGTTGTCCTTGCATGGCGAGCCCCCTTGCCCACCATTGGCTCAATACCAGGGGAGGATGAGGACATTGAATTGGCATTAAATGCCCACTTAAGGGCCTCAGTTGGTGGTTGTGTATGAAGGGCATCCATGCGTCTTTGTGTCAGGGACTCAGGGTGAAGGCGGGAAGGTCCCTGGGTTCTCACCCCCTAATCCTCTTGCGTGATTAAATGCCCACCCACCACCAAACCCGCCACAGGATAGAGCAACATATTCTGCCCTGTAAGTGGAGAAATACATTTATTGCTATGGCTTTAGGATGCAGAGCTTTGCAGTAATAATAAGTTGATAATATATTGTCAGCCTTACTGCTGTTCCTATATAAGCAGTGTACAGTATATAGGGAAAAAAATTAACAGACTGTATGGTATAATTATCTGCAATCTTCATGAAAATAACTCTGTGTTTCTATGATGCCATATAACTTCAGCTGCTATGAAAACTATCAGCATGTAAATAGCTCTTTATCTGATATACTTAATTGAGTCTCTGTGAACTCAAGCCAGGAATTTAATTCTGGGGTACAGATTGCATTTACAAATGAGGATGGTGAAAGGCACGATAACCGAGTTACTGTTTGAGAGGTCTCTGACAGCGATCTGTTACTCTTATTAATAGCATGCCTGTGTGGTCTATAAAATGGCAGATATTGAACAGCCTCTCAGCCAGAATTGTGCACTAACAGCTTCTGTTGAAGAGACCCAGAGATTTTTCATCCATGGCTGATCAGGAAAACCATATCACCAATTCTCTTTCTCCCATTTGTAGATGTTGGCACAACTGCAGATTCCTTATTTATAGTATCAACTGGGAGCTGAGCCAACTGAAAGTGTGTCTCAGCATGTTGATTTTTTATTTAAAGTAACCATTCAATATTTTTTTCCAGACAGATGGCAAGAGGAATGTCTCAGGCAGATCCGGAGATCGGAGAATGGGAGGAGGGAGACAGGGGCACAAGTGGTAACTATAATTGTTTGCTCTAGTCACTACTCCACCCTCGTAGTGAACCAAGTAACAGTAGAGCCACCATTGGCTAGTCTGCAGAACTGATGGAGTATTAGTAAATTCATTGGTCCAGTGAATGGAGAGGGAGGGGTTCTAAAATTCAGCCAATCACTCTGGCTCCTGGTTGATTTTCACTGGCTTCTGTTGGGAAATGTTCACATATGGATATAATAATAATCTTTATTGTCACGGGTAGGCATACATTAACACTGCAATGAAGTTACTGGGAAAGTTACTGTTCGGGTACACAGAGGGAGAATTCAGAATGTCCAAATTACCTAATAGCATGCCTTTCAGGACTTGTGGGAGGAAACCGGAGCACCCGGAGGAAACCCATGCAGACGTGGGGAGAACGTGCAGACTGCACACAGACAGTGACCCAAACCGGGAATCAATCATGGGACACTGGCACTGCGAAGCTATAGTGCTAACCACTGTGCTACCATGCCGCCCAATATTGCATGAGGTGAAGACAAGTTCAGGCTTTGTTGTGATATCTACCCACGAGTAAACTATTCTGCTGGCCGTCTCAGCCCACACGTGAAGAATGTTCACTTGGGTGAGATGTGTCTTGAAGAGAAAGAAGACAAATTGCAGAATCAGTTTCGTCCCGCCTAGTTCCATTGACCTGTCCACAGTAACACAAGTACTTTAAGTGCACTTCCAAAACATCAGAGGGAAAATGTTAAAAATTCTCTAAAAGTATTTCACCTCAATGTATCTTCTGTATTGCATTAAGTAGCAGGCTACAGAGAAAGTAATTCAGGCTCCAACCATGCAACATCATCTATTGAGCTATACCAAGCCGAGCCTAATCTGATTGGTTAATTCTGGTTTAGTTTGAGAATAAAAGCCAGAAACATGGATAGTGACATATTCACCAAGTGTGTTTCTCCATAACAGGTGCTGTGATACATATATCTCTCTTCTCTATGGTATAAATAATGGAGCAATATGATTCTTATCTAGACACTGGGTTAAGCATTCATTATCAATAATTGCTTATGCTAACTGCACATTTCTATTTGGTTCTTTATAAAAGACCATCATCTATCAAATTGTTATTCCAACATTGGTCAAGCCACTTCACTTAAAGAGGATGGACATTGTTGGGATGCAGAAAATAGCTGCCGAGGCAGTCACCGGATCCTTTGTCCGTGGATTCCACAAAACACTGCCACACCATCTCAACAGGACAAAGGGACATTTCAGAATAAAGAGGTATAAATTCCCATATCCTAAAGCCACCCTTACTGCTTTCCCACTTGAAAGGGTCATTCTGAAATTAAGACGATGATCAAGCCCTGGCGAGGGTTTTGGGGGGGGGGGGGGGGGGGCTAAAGTTCCATTACAGTTCCATCTTTGCCTTTAAGAACCTTGAGGTTTTAAAAATCTTAAAAGTCTCTCAGAGTGATTGCAGTCCACCACTTCAAAACCTGACCTCCTGGTAAGGAAGCCACAAGGTATCTACTTCATGAGAAGCTGCTGAGCAGGTAATCCTACAATGATCCTGATAAGTGACTCCAGCTATCTGAACTCATTTAAACTACAGTTCAAAAGTGGAAAGGACTCCTTTCTTTACTGGCCCTTTAATAACTGTTCTTCTACAATGAACCAGACACACGGGGCTGGATTCTCCACTGACGGGTTTCTCCATTGCGCCAGCAGTGCACCCACACCTTTGGGTTTCCCAGTGGCGTGTGTCCACAATGGGAAAACCCATTGGCAGGTGATGGGAATGGCAGGTGATGGGAACGGAGACTCCTGTTGCTAGCGAGGGCGCACTGTCCAGGAAAATGTGGCTGGTAGACAGGAGAATCCCGCCGATCTAATAATAATACTCATTATTATTGTCACAACCTTACATTAACACTGCAATGAAGTTACTGTAAAAAGCCCCTTGTCGTCACATTCCGGCGCCTGTTCGGTTACACAGAGGGTGAATTTAGAATGTCCAATTCACCTAATAGCACGTCTTTTGGGACTTGTGGGAGGAAACCTGAGTACCCGGAGGAAAGCATGCAGACACAGGGGGAACGTGTAGTCTCCGCACAGACAGTGACCCAAGCGGGAATCGAACCTGGGAACCTGGCACTGTGAAGCAACAGTGCTAACCACTGTGCTACCGTGCTACCCATAATCTATCAACTATTCTCTTCATTACAACTTGTAAAAGTGCCCTATTCTCTTGAACTGTATTTTTCTCTTGTTTGACGCCAGGCGCCCCCCTTCCCGACCGGGAACCGATTCTGGTCCCCGGTCGGGGCTAGCAGCCCGACGCCGTAAGCTCCGGCATCACGGGCTTAACGAATTTCGTTAAGCCCGCTTGCCTGAGTTTGCGCCGGCTGACGCGTCATATGACGTCAGCCGCGCATGCGCGGATTGGAAGACTCCAACCCGCGCATGCGCGGATGACGTCATCGCGTATTTGCGTGAAACCCGCGCATGCGCGGGCCGGGATGCCCCTCAGCCGCCCCGCGAATGGATACTGCGGGGCGGCGGAAGGAGAAATAGTGTGCGGGCACCGATCGCGGGCCCATGGCACCCTTGGCACGGCCGTGGTACTGCCGTGCCAATCGGTGCCATGGTTATAAAAAGCGAGTTGTTCCCGCCGTTTTTACGAACGGCCAGACCAGGTCTGTTTCCCGTTCGTAAAAACAGCGTAAAGGGCTGGGACTTCGGCCCATCTATCAGCTGAGAATCGCTGCCGGCCGTAAAAAAACGGCGGCAGCGATTCGGGTCGGGAGTTGGGCGGGGGGGGGGGGGGGGGGGGGGGGGGGGGGGGAGAATAGCGGGAGGGCGGGAAAACTGTCGGGACGGCCCTCCCGCTATTCTCCGACCCGTCGTGGGGGGCGGAGAATCGCGCCCATAGTGTTTCGTCTTTTGGGGTGAATGCATGAATAAATAATCTTCTTTATTCAAACACATGACGGTTTTCTGCTGTTACTCAATTATGACCACATATTCAAGGGCTAGGCTTGGGGTGGACAGGTGGGCAGTAACTTCATTGCAGACAGCTTCCTTTCCAAAATCACGCTGATTACAGACAGGAGGAGAAAGAATAAACGGGTTTTAGTTTGCGCCTGATCCTGTCTATCAATTTCGCTGACAGATGTTCCGAAGTTTACCTCCAATCAAATGGTTATTCTAACAGGTCTCTGGTGAGAATGCACAGTTCACAGTTCAATAATAAGTGCAGGATATTTCATTTCTACCCGTAAGATGATATACATATTCAGAACTGAGGGGAAATGAACAACTAGAGACTTATAAAAACAACAAAGAACAAAGAACAAAGAAAATTACAGCACAGGAACAGGCCCTTCGGCCCTCCCAGCCTGCGCCGATCCAGATCCTTTATCTAAACCTGTCGCCTATTTTCCAAGGATCTACTTCCCTCTGTTCCCCACCCGTTCATATATCTGTCTAGATGCATCTTAAATGATGCTATCGTGCCCGCCTCTACCACCTCCGCTGGCAAAGCGTTCCAGGCACCCACCACCCTCTGCGTAAAAAACTTTCCATGCACATTTCCCTTAAACTTTCCCCCTCTCACCTTGAAATCGTGACCCCTTGTAATTGACACCCCCACTCTTGGAAAAAGCGTGTTGCTATCCATCCTGTTCATACCTCTCATAATTTTGTAGACCTCAATCAGGTCCCCCCTCAACCTCCGTCTTTCCAATGAAAACAATCCTAATCTACTCAACCTTTCTTCATAGCTAGCACCCTCCATACCAGGCAACATCCTGGTGAACCTCCACTGCACCCTCTCTAAAGCATCCACATCCTTCTGGTAACGTGGCGACCAGAACTGCACGCGGTATTCCAAATGTGGCCTAACCATAGTCCTATACAACTGTAACATGACCTGCCGACTCTTGTACTCAATACCCCGTCCGATGAAGGCAAGCATGCTGTATGCCTTCTTGACCACTCTATCGACCTGTATTGCCACCTTCAGGGTACAATGGACCTGAACTCCCAGATCTCTCTGTACATCAATTTTCCCCAGGACTCTTCCATTGACCATATAGTCCGCTCTTGAATTAGATCTTCCAAAATGCATCACCTCGTCATAATTGAATTAAGATCAAATGAATTAGTGAGGATATTCATGCCACATGTCAAAAATATAATTTGTAGGCAAATTTAGATCTTTAAGATCTCACACATGGGGAGATATGAAAAATATTTCCCCAATTCCCATGCTACACGAGGTATAATGATACATTGGTTCCATGATATCTTGTTCTACATGGACTCTCACCAGAAACAGCTGTGACGAGTCGTATTGTGACTACCAGGTTCTTGTCTGGTTGCTATGCTGTTCTTGAAGTTTGAAGGAAAGGGTCATTTGGGCTCCTGGACCAGATTTTTCACCACAGTGTGGCTGATACTGAACCAAGAGCATTACGTGCTCCCATATGTGCTTAATTGAGCACTTCAAAAATTAGTTTTTTGTGTTAGGTGCTTTGAGAGATTTTAGCACAACACTGCACTCCATTCATAAATAAATTATCATTATTTATTGGTAGACAGAATAGAATGATGTAGGCCACTTCCTTCAAGTTAAGCTCTTCTTTCCACCTCTTTCCATTCCTTTTATCCTATTCTCAGAAGTTGGCCAACAATGAGAAGGCCACACTTACTGCCCAGCCTAGCTACACCAAAGGCGTTAATAGTTAACCATAGACTGACTGCAGTCAAGTGTAGGCCAGACAAAATAGAGATAGAAAGTTTCCTTCCCTGAAGGACTTTAGTGACCCAGTTGGGTTGTTACAATTCAGTTCATCTGGTGTTAGCCCAATATATGTTTTACTGAATTCAATTTCCCAATTTACTAATGTGGGATTTGAACTCATGGACCTGGATTTTCACCACGCTGGAGAGGCTTTCTTTGAAAAGGATGGCCAACATGGCTACCTTACTATGTGTTCCTTCACAAGTCCCTTCCATATAGTGTTGAGCTAATTAGCCACAACATGTATGCAGAAACTTTGGAAGAACAGGAGTGTGGAATCCAGAGTGTGCAGATTCATACAGGTAAGAGGAGGTTGGAACTTGGTGGATGTGTTTAATAACCTTTGGAGACGTACAATACTCCTTTGGATAGTGTCCCTGTATACCTTTAGGAAAAGTAAGGCACCCTTTGGGAAAATTGAGGGACCATTTCAAAATGGCACCTATTGTGATTGTTAAACGTGAACATTATTATGCACAAAATCATTGACTTTGCCAAACTGTCAACCGTCAAGGATCTGCCAAAGAACTTTCCAACTGTCCATAAGACCACAAGATATAGGAGCAGAAATAGACTATTCAGCCCATTGCGTCTGCTCCATCTTTCAGTGAGATCATGGCTAATCTGATATGTTAATCCTCGACTCCACTTTCCCACCTTATCCCCATAACCCTTGATTCCCCTTACTGATTAAAAACCTGTCTATCTCAACCTTGAACATGCTTAATGACCCAGCCTCTGCACCGCTCTGCAGTAGCAAATTCCACAGATTCACTACCCTCTGAGAAAATAAATTCCTCTCCATTTCTATCTTACTCGGAGATTATCCCCTCTGGTTCCAGACTCTCTCATAAGGGGAAACAACCTCTCAACATCTGTCAAAGCACCTGAGAGTTTTGTATGTCTCAATAAGGTTGCCTTTTATCCTTCTTAACTCCAATTAGTACAGTCCCAACCTACCCAACGTCTCCTCAAATGGAAATCTCTCCATACCTGGGATCAATCTAGTGAACCTTTTCTGGGCTGCCTCCAATGCCAGTGTATCTTTCCTTAGACAAGGGGACAAAAACTGTTCACAGTATTCCAGATGTGGTCTAACAAGTGCCTTGTATAGTTTCAAATCCAAATATATTACATCGACCTGTCCCCTTTACCTACCCTGCTTACTACCACCTCAAAGAATTATAATGATGTTGTTAGGCATGATTTCCCCTTCTTGAAGCCATGTTGACTCTACTTGAATACTATGTATTTCTTAATGCTCTGTTTTAAAAAAATAAATTTGGAGTACCCAATTCATTTTTTTCCAATTAAGGGGAAATTTAGCGTGGCCAATCCACCTACCCTGAACAACTTTGGGTTGTGGGGGCGAAACCCATGCAAACACGGGGAGAATGTGCAAACTCCACACGGACAGTGACCCAGAGCTGGGATTGAACCTGGGACCTCGCGCCGTGAGGCAGCAGTGCTATCCACTGCGCCACCGTGCTGCCACATAAATGCTCTGTTATTACATCATTTATAATGGACTCTAACGTTTTACTAATGACAGGTGCCAAGCTAAGTCGCCTACAGTTACCTGTTTATGTCTCTCTCTTTCCGTATTTGAATCGGAGACATGGGCAATTTTCCAATTCTCAGGGAATTTTCCAGAATTTAAGGATTCTTGAAAGATTACTACCAGTACATTTACTATCTCTGTTGCTACTTCCTTTAATATCCTGGGATGCAAACAATCAGGTCTAGGGATTATTTCCCCATATCTGATTCTGTAATGGGCCAATGTTCACTTTGGCTCCTCTCTTCCTTTTTATATATTTAAAGATACTCTTATTGTCCATTTTTATATTACTTGCTGGTATACCCTCATAGTTTATCTTCTCCCTCTTTATTATTTTTGGTCATTTTTTGTTGGTTTTTAAAACATTCCCAATCCTCCAATTTACCCTTAATCTTTGCTACATTGTATGTTTTTTCTTTCATTTTAATACTATCCTTAACTTGCTTTGTTAACCATGGTTAATTTAGCCCCTTCCTAGAATCCTTCTTCTTCACTGGGATACATCTTTATTGTGAGTCATGAATCCCGCCCCATGTCTCTGTAATGACTATATCATAATACTCATTAACCTCAATTTGTGCTGTTTATTTATTTATTTTGTGCCAAATGCTATGTGCATTTATGTAACAAACCATTAATTTTGCCCTTTTACCATTTTTCCCCCCTTTGATCCTATTTGCTGCAGTTTTATGTCTGTACACTCTGCCACTCCCTCTGTTTAGTTAATGTCCTCTCTACCTCCAGTTATGTGGTTTGCAAGAATACTGGTCCCAGCATGATTCAGATATAGGCCATCCCAATGGTACAGCCTTAACTTTCTCCGGTGTAAATGCTCCATGAACCAAAGCCCTCTTCTCCCACACCAGTCTTTGACCACATATTTATCCGTCCAATTTTATGTACTCAATGCCAATTTGCATGTGGCTCAAATAATAATCCAGAGATTATAACCTCGAGAGGTTCTGTGTTTAATTTAGTGCTGAGCTCCTCAAACTCTAGGCAGAACCTCTTTCGTCGTTTTACCTATGTCATTGGTACCTACATGGACCACAACAATGGGATCCTCCCCCTACCACTGCAAGTTCCTCTCCAGCCCAGAGCAGGTGTCAAGGAATTGTCCAGCTGTGACAGAACTGTCACAGCACTGTCCAGTTGTGAAGAATCTAGCTGTCAAGAAACTGTTCAGGAGCTGTCCTGCATTCAAACATATCCAAATCTATCCAGGAAGTGTCAAAGCTATCAGAGCTGCCAAAACTATCCAGGAAGTGTCAAATCTGTCAAGGAACCGTCCAAAGGATACGAGGTCAGTTGGCGTAGAGGGTGGTAAGAGAAAATGGTGGTGGGTGGGTTGGCATGGGTTGACACTAATTTGCATAAAGGCTATAAGGACAATGGGGGTTGGTTAGGAGGCATTTAGTTGGCATGGGACCCATAAGGGTGCATGAGGGACATAGGTTGGTATAGTTTAGCATAGTTTGGCATGGATGGGCATAGGGAGCATGTGGGGCTGAGGGAAGTGAGGGCTGGAGGAATGCTTTTTGTTTTATCATTCTTTGAAACCTATTTTAGTACAGTGCCAAGGCACAGAGGCAGGCCATGTGTCCAGTCCATCTCCACCTGGTAGCATACGCATTATTTCTGGGGTTGCCCACCCAACTCCCCCTGTCAGCACCCCCACCCCCTCCCCCCAACTGAAAATCCGACTTATGGGTAGACATCTTTGAAAGTCGGGTTTGCCGAGCTAGCAAATTCACCAACTCGGCAAATCCAGTACAAAAGAATACCGTCTAGACGTCAATTTGTCAATCGCCTGAAAGCACCCAGAAGATGTTTCCTGACTGGGATGGGTCTGTTCAGAACAAAAGACAATGGTGTTAAATAAAGCTTTGTGGGTAAAGTGTAGGAATAAAAACGGGAGAGCCACATTGCTAGGTGTTTATATTGGACCCCCAGATACTCAGTGGAAAATTGAGGAGGAGATATGTGCGCAATCTGCAGAAGAAGTGTAAAAATAATAATAGGGTAATTATAGTGGGCGATTTCAACTTTCCCAACATTAACTGAGATAGTCATTCTGTTAAGGCCTTAGATGGAGCCGAGTTCATAAAATGTTTACGAGAGAACTTTTTAGCTCAACATGTGGAGGGTCCAACAAGGGATGCTGCAGTGCTGAACCTAATTCTGTGGAATGAAACTGGTCAGGTGCTTAATGTGATGGTGGGGGAGCATTTTAGTGATCGCGACCACAACATGGTACAATCTAAGTTTGCTATGAATAAGAAAATAGACAAATTGCAGAAAAAGGTCTTGAATTGGGAGAGAGCAGACGTTAGTAAAATAAGGCAGGATCTGGCCAAGGTAGATTGGAACAGGTTACTGGTGGGGAGATCTACAGAAGAGCAGTGAGGGGTGTACAAAGGGGAAATGGGGAGGGTACAGGCCAAAATGTTCTCTCTAGCATAATAGGAAGGAGTAACGAGCCCGGAAAACCATGGATGACCAGAGATATTCAGGATACAATGAGAAGGAAGAGAGAGGCTATTAATAAGTAGAAGGGGAGCAAATCAACAGAGATTTTAGTCGGGTACAGAAAGTGCAGGATGGAGCTTAAGAAAGCAATTAGGAGAGCAAAGAGGGTATATGGGAAATCGCTAGCTGGTAAAAGTAGGGAAAATCCCAAGATATTCTCTAAGTATAGTTATGGGCCAGGGTTTAAAGAACCCCAAAGTGTCTCATGGAGTTCACCTGGCCCACAACTTTTACAAGATTGTGGCATGGGGAGCACACGGCCCACTCTACAGGTGTGGCACAGACAAAATCCAAAAGTTTTTTTTAAAGCAAAATAATGTTTATTCTATGAACTTAAGTTAATCTTTTTAAAGCACACAGTGAACATCTTAGCAACCATCAATTCAAATACAACCCCCAAAGAATACAACACTAAGTAATCCTTCAGCTTTCCTTTTAACATCCATAAGACATAAAAAACCTTTTAACAGAAGCACATCAGGTTTAAATTCACTACTGAGAGCAGTTATCACAGTTATCACTCTGAATTCACTAAATGATCAAGAGATAGTCTTTACATGGCAGAGAGAACAACATTACACCTGCTCTGACTGGCTGCAGCTCCAACGCTAAAATGAAACCAAAAAAATACAGACACACCCAAGCTTTTCTCAAAGTGAAACTAAAAAGCAGAGCCAGAGCTCAGCTCCACCCATACTCTGACATCACTGGAGTAACATGAGCAGTCAAACATTTCTTAATGTGACATTCTCATGACAGCATATCAATGGGAAGAGGACAACTAGAGAAAAAGTAGGGTCCATTAGAGACCAAGGGGAGAATCTGCGGGTGGAGCCAGAGGATATTAGTAGGGTGTTAAATGCATCTTTCACATCTGTCTTCACCCAAGAGAATGAGGAGGCAGATATGGAACTCGGGGAGGGAGACTGTGAGGTTAGTGAGAAAGTTTTCATAGGGAGGGATAAGGTAGTGTAGGTGAAGGCAGGTTTAAAAGTGGAAAAATCTCCAGGTCGGGAGGAATTCTATCCCAGGTTGCAGTGGGAGGCAAGGGAAGAGATTGCAGGGGCCCTGATCGGAGTAGGATCAGTAAGTTTGCAGATGAGGCAAAGATAGGTGAGTAGTTAACAGTGAGGCTGAGAGGCTGGGTTACAGGAAGATATAGATGGGATGGTCAAATGAACAGATGGAATTTAATTCATAAAGTGTTACACTTTGGAAGGAGCAATTTGACGAAGAAATATTCAATGAATGGGACCACACTATCAGACTGTTTAGCACAGGGCTAAATCACTGGCTTTGAAAGCAGACCAATGCAGGCCAGCAGCACGGTTCAATTCCCGTATCAGCCTCCCCGAACAGGCGCCGGAATATGGCGACCAGGGGCTTTTCACAGTAACTTCATTTGAAGCCTACTTGTGACAATAAGCGATTTTCATTTCATTCATTTCACACTGGGAAATCCTGAGGAACAAAAAAACATTGGCGCATTTGTAAGTAGATCTTTGAAGGCAGAAGGCAGGTTAATAGGGTGGTGAAAAAGGCATATGGTATAGAACATAGAACATAGAACGATACAGCGCAGTACAGGCCCTTCGGCCCTCGATGTTGCACCGACATGGAAAAAAACTAAAGGCCATCTAACCTACACTATGCCCTTATCATCCATATGCTTATCCAATAAACTTTTAAATGCCCTCAATGTTGGCGAATTCACTACTGTTGCAGGTAGGGCATTCCACGGCCTCACCACTCTTTGCGTAAAAAACCCACCTCTGACCTCTGTCCTATATCGATTACCCCTCAATTTAAGGCTATGTCCCCTCGTGCTAGCCACCTCCATCCGCGGGAGAAGGCTCTCGCTGTCCACCCTATCTAACCCTCTGATCATTTTGTATGCCTCTATTAAGTCACCTCTTAACCTTCTTCTCTCTAACGAAAACAACCTCAAGTCCATCAGCCTTTCCTCATAAGATTTTCCCTCCATACCAGGCAACATCCTGGTAAATCTCCTCTGCACCCGTTCCAAAGCTTCCACGTCCTTCCTATAATGAGGCGACCAGAACTGTGCGCAATACTCCAAATGCGGCCGTACTAGAGTTTTGTACAACTGCAACATGACCTCATGGCTCCGGAACTCAATCCCTCTACCAATAAAGGCCAACACACCATAGGCCTTCTTCACAACCCTATCAACCTGGGTGGCAACTTTCAGGGATCTATGTACATGGACACCGAGATCCCTCTGCTCATCCACACTACCAAGAATTTTACCATTAGCCAAATATTCCGCATTCCTGTTATTCTTTCCAAAGTGAATCACCTCACACTTCTCCACATTAAACTCCATTTGCCACCTCTCAGCCCAGCTCTGCAGCTTATCTATGTCCCTCTGTAACCTGCAACATCCTTCCGCACTGTCTACAACTCCACCGACTTTAGTGTCGTCTGCAAATTTACTCACCCATCCTTCTGCGCCCTCCTCTAGGTCGTTTATAAAAATGACAAACAGCAACGGCCCCAGAACAGATCCTTGTGGTACGCCACTCGTAACTGAACTCCATTCTGAACATTTCCCATCAACTACCACTCTCTGTCTTCTTTCAACTAGCCAATTTCTGATCCACATCTTTAAATCACCCTCAATCCCCAGCCTCCGTATTTTCTGCAATAGCCGACCGTGGGGAACCTTATCAAACGCTTTACTGAAATCCATATACACCACATCAACTGCTCTACCCTCGTCCACCTGTTCTGTCACCTTTTCAAAGAACTCGATAAGGTTTGTGAGGCATGACCTACCCTTCACAAAACCATGCTGACTATCCCTAATCATATTATTCCTATCTAGATGATTATAAATCGTATCTTTTATAATCCTCTCCAAGACCTTACCCACCACAGACGTTAGGCTCACCGGCCTATAGTTACCGGGGTTATCTCTACTCCCCTTCTTGAACAAAGGGACCACATTTACTATCCTCCAGTCCTCTGGCACTATTCCTGTAGCCAATGATGACCTAAAAATCAAAGCCAAAGGCTCAGCAATCTCTTCCCTGGCTTCCCAGAGAATCCTAGGATAAATCCCATCCGGCCCCGGGGACTTATCTATTTTCACCTTGTCCAGAATTGCCAACACTTCTTCCCTACGCACCTCAATGCCATCTATTCTAATAGCCTGGGTCTCAGCATTCTCCTCCACAATATTATCTTTTTCTTGAGTGAATACTGACGAAAAGTATTCATTTAGTATCTCGCTTATCTCCTCAGCCTCCACACACAACTTCCCACCACTGTCCTTGACTGGCCCTACTCTTACCCTCGTCATTCTTTTATTCCTGACATACCTATAGAAAGCTTTTGGGGTTTCCTTGATCCTACCTGCCAAAGACTTCTCATGTCCCCTCCTTGCTCGTCTCAGCTCTCTCTTTAGATCCTTCCTCGCTTCCTTGTAACTATCAAGCGCCCCAACTGAAACTTCATGCCTCATCTTCACATAGGCCTCCTTCTTCCTCTTAACAAGAGATTCCACTTCTTTGGTAAACCACGGTTCCCTCGCTCGACCCCTTCCTCCCTGCCTGACTGGTACGTACTTATCAAGAACATGCAATAGCTGTTCCTTGAACAAGCTCCACATATCCAGTGTGCCCAACCCTTGCAGCCTACTTCTCCAACCAACACATCCTAAGTCATGTCTAATGGCATCATAATTGCCCTTCCCCCAGCTATAACTCTTGCCCTGTGGGGTATACTTATCCCTTTCCAGCACTAATGTAAAGGTCACCGAATTGTGGTCACTGTTTCCAAAGTGCTCACCTACCTCCAGATCTAACACCTGGCCTGGTTCATTACCCATATGCTTTCCTTTATCAATTGTAGCATGGATTACAAAAGCAAGGAAGTCATGCTGGAGATATATAGAACATTGGTGATGCAACAGCTGGAGTACTGTGTGCAGTTCTGGTCGCCACATTACAGGAAGGATGTGATTGCACTGCAGCGTGTGCAGAGGCGATTCACCAGGGATTTGCCTGGAATAGAACATTTAAGTTACGAAGAGAGGTTGGATAGGCTTGGATTGTTTTCACTGGAGCAGAGAAGACTGAGGGGTGACCTGATCGAGGTGTACAAGGTTATGAGGGTCTTGGACAGGGTGGATTGAAGGGTCGGTTACAAGGGGACACAAGCTCAAGGTGAGGGGGGGGGGGGGGGGAAGTTCAGAGTGGATTTGAGGAAACACTTTTTTACCCAGAGGGTGTTAATCATCTGGAATGCACTGCCTGGGTGGCTGTAGAGACAGGTTGCCTCACATACTTTAAAAAGTACCTCGATGAGCTCTTTGAGACGTCTTAACATTTGAGGCTGTGGACCAAGTGCTGGGATTAGGATTGGCAGATCAGGGGCTGCATTCTCGAGCCTCCATGCCGAAGTTGTGCTTGGCGCAGGGGCAGAGAATGGGCGTTTACGCTGAAATCCTGTCCGACACCGCTCCCGCGGTCCCGGAGTAGCGCTCGAGAGTCTCTCTCGCGCGAACTATGGGGCGCGGGTAGGGGGCCATTGACAGAGGCCCCCCCCCCCCCCCCCCCCCCCGCCGCAAGTCTCAGAGGAAAACTGGCCGAGTTATAACCACCTATTAGCCGTCGGGAAGGCTGGTGGCGGCTGCAGCCTCAGTCCACGGCCGCCCTGGTGGGGGGAGGGGGGGGGGCGGGGGGATCGATCACCGGGGAGGCCTCATGGATGGCCAGGGGGCAATCGGGCATCACAGACCCGCGGTCACGCACAATCTTGGGGGGGGGGGGGGGAGCCTACATTTCTGGTGCCGCTCCGCGATCCGAATCTGCCATGTCCCACAGGGCGGCTCTGTAGGCCGCCGCCATGCGCGTGTGCGGACTACCGACCGGAGGAGGGGGGCCCCATATCCACAGCCAGAGCTGCGAGGAGCACTCCGGGGCCCTGATCGCCGCTTGCATGTAGGAAAATCACTCAGGACTTAGCCCCATTATTGGAGAATCCCGCCCAGGGTGCTTTTCATGCGGCAGTGCAGATTCGATGGGCTGAAGGGCCTTTTCTGCACTGTATTTTTCTGTGATTCTGGAATGCTGTGATTATCTCTAACCCCCATGGTGATGGTAAAATAGATGGAAAGAGTATATATTGTTTTGCAACGGTTGTGAACATTCACTCCTCTGATTATGAAGTGGCTCACACCAGCCCACAAAACTTTATGCTGAGTTAACAATATAATAATGGTTTTTAAATTAAATTCTTGCATCCAAAACATTCTGACAAATTACAATTACACACTTCTATTTACTTCAGAAGAGTGCTGGTTATCATTTGTCTTAGTTTCTTATTCCACTACACCTACAGTAAAGTTTGGAGAGAGCAACCTTACTTTCAAGGAGAATTCCCACTTTCAATAGGTCTCTGGGCAACCTCCTGTAAATTGAGCACGAGCAGTAGATGGATTTCTCAAAACGTCAAGTTATACTATGGCAGAGGGGTTAAAGTACCTTTGGCTGGTTCTTGTTTGTAATGCATGACTTGGAATTGACACTGAGGGTGAGAATTCAATTCATCCAAAACCCAGAAATAGAACTGGGCCCATACATTCATTCATTGAGAATTGATCCAGTGTTAAAGCTGAGTCCTGGGTTATGTCAGGGACCCTGGAGCTGTGAAGCAACTGTGCTAACCACTCTGCTGACGTGCTGCGACAAAGGTGTGTTTCCTTTGTTACAACAGTGATTACACTTGAAAAATACTTAATTGGTTGGAAAACGCTTTGAGATGTCTGATCTTCATAAAAACATTATATAAATGCAAGGCTTTCTTTGATCATTTGTAATATACCCCTTCCACAAGCATTCACTCCCTTCATCACCGATGCACAGTATCAGCCATGTGTACCATCTACAAGATGCACTGCAGGAAGTCACCACGGCTCCTTAGACATCATCTTCCAAACCCACAAGCACTACCATTTGGAAGGTCAAGGGCACCAGACATATGGGAACATCACGGGGCAGCACGGTGGCGCAGTGGGTTAGCCCTGCAGCCTTACGGCGCCGAGGTCCCAGGTTTGATCCCGGCTCTGGGTCACTGTCCCTGTGGAGTTTGCACATTCTCCCCATGTTTGCGTGGGTCTCGCCCCCACAACCCAAAAAGGTGTGCAGGCTAGGTGGATTGGCCACATTAAATTGCCCCTTAATTGGAAAAAATGAATTGGGTACTCTAAATTTAAAAAGAAAAATTAAAAAAAAAAAAATATGGGAACATCACCAGCAGGAAGTTCCCCTCCAGGTCACTCAACATCCTGACTTGGAAATATATCGTCGTTGCTTCACTGTCGCTGGGCCAAAATCCTGGAATTCCCTCCTTAACCGCACTGTGGGTGCACCTACACCTCAGGGACTGCAACAGTTCAAGAAGGCAGCTCACCACCACCTTCTTGAGGGCAATTAAGGATGGGGGATAAATGCTGGCCTAGTCAGTGACATCCACATCCCGTATATTAATATTTTGAAAAGTATAGGCTACTCGAATTACATGTAGTGATTTTGAAAGGACTGAATGGAATGTATAATTGAATAGGATTATAAAGGGTCATGTGTTTCTTTTTTGTAAGACATCCTAGAATTTAAGTCAAACAGGAAATCCAAAAAAATGGAAGTTTCCCATTTCCCCAGTGGAAATTCTCTTCCCGTCTCAAGGAGCTTTGTTACATATATCAGGAACTTGATATAGTTGACAACTGAATTGTTAAAGATTCTTTGAGGCGATTCTACAGGTGGAAATCACATTTTGTTTTCTCAGAACGTCAGCATGATAGAAAGCGATTAACGGTTTTAAAAACAGGGAATATAGCTTGGGCAGATTTTCTTTAATCAGTAGCAAAGTCCCCTGGCTGTCTGGATTCAGACGTTTCCTGCCAAAACTTATACAAATACTCAAAAGTTTCTCCTGGGTCAGAAAATTACATCAAACATGCAAAATCCCATTTTGCCGGTTAGCTTTTGAATGTTGCATTTGCAATCCAAGAGCTTTGGAGTCTTCAGAGTCCACTTATGTTTCTCGGGAGGAAAATTATTCAGGGATTGGAAGGTATCTAAACATTGGGCACTAAATCAAATTAATCACTTCATTTTATTTTACACAAAGATTTTTGAGGAAAGCCAAGCCCTTTGATTGGATTTGGTTTCATCGTGATTATCGTAAGGTAAAATAAATTGATTTCCTTATTTGTTTGGACCAATCTTTGATTCTCAAGAATAAACTGTTCAGCTTCAGGATAACTTTTCTGCTTTATTTAATCATTGATGTGATAAAACTACTTTGACCGTCTTTGTTAAATGATATCCATTGAGTCATGGGCAAAAGTGGAGTCGGACATTTTAGGAACTTTGGATAGGCACACGGAGCACACCAGAATGACAGGGAGTGGGATATCTTGATCTTGGTTTTGGACAAAGCTCTGCACAACATTGAGGGCCAAAGGGCCTGTTCTGTGTTGTACTGTTCTATGTTCCAAAAGTAATCGAGCACTAAAATGTGACCATTGGGAATATCAATTAGAAAAAAAATAGGCATGTCTTTTAGTTGATATTTTGGGAACTATTATATATTTGATTTGATTTATTGTCACATGTTCCAAAGTACAGTGAAAAGTATTTTTCTGCGGCTGAGGGAACGTACACAGTACGTACATAGTAGACAAAAGAATAATCAACAGAGAACATTGACAAATGGTACATCGACAATCGATATACATAAAAAGCCACAAGATTTTATGGCTGGGATATAGATGTGGGCTGACTAGAAGTCTTGTTTGGCCTGGACTGATTGTTCCACATTTGTTTCTTATGTCCCAGGGATAGAAAATATATTTTGAGGAAAGTTTGGTGCAGTAGTTGTTGTTTATTCTATTTAACAATGCCCATTTTAAAAGAAAAAAACTAAATAGCTGGTTGCAATTTTCCCATGGGCATCACTACTTTCAGATACTCCTGATGCTAAGAAACGGAACTTAAATACATTTTGCTCTGTTTTTTTTTGCATTATAGTTAAAATATCCACACTATGACTATGTATATGGAAAGATAGGGCTTGCATTTATATAGTATAGATAACAAGCATGCATTCAATGAAGTACTTTTTGACATATAGGCTGGGACTCTCTGACCCTGCGCCGGGTCGGAGAATCCCCGGGGAGGGGTGTGAATTTTGGGGGGGCCGTTGACACCAGAGTTGTTGGCGCCGGTTTTCCCGAGGCACCCAGTTCACGCCCGGATCAGCAGCTGGAGCAGCGTGAACCGCTCCAGTGCCGTGCTGTCCGCCTGTCGGGGCCAGAATTGCTGATCCTGAGGCCGTGTCGACGCTGTCGAGAAACGCAACGGTGTTTCCGATGACGTCAACACTTAGCCTCAGGATCACAGAATCCTGCCCAGGTAACCAGTTTATGCACGATAATTTAACGTAGGATACAATGAAATTAGCTGTTCTGATGAGGTTGAAGGGCAGTCTGAATATTGGTCAGGACATAAAGAAGGTCTTCTCTGCTGTTCTTAAAAACAAGTCCATGGGACCTTTTATGTGCCCTGGTCACGTTCTTTATTGTCACAAGTAGGCTTACATTAACACTGCAATGAAGTTACTGTGAAAAGCCCCGGGTTGCCACACTCCGGCACCAGTTCAGATACACAGAGGGAGAATTCAGAACACCCAAGTTACCTAACAGCACGTCTTTCGGGACTTGTGGGAGGAAACCGGAGCACCCAGAGGAAACCCACGCAGACACAAGGAGAATGTGCAAACTCCGAACAGACAGTGACCCATGCCAGGAATCGAACCTGGGACCATGGTGCTGTGAACCACGTCACATACAGGCCTCAGCACCATTAGCAAGAGGGCATTTGTGTTGAATTTCTATAGCCCAGCCCCCACCCACCAAATTTTTACTTCCAGACTTTTAAAAAGAAAAGTTGAGTTTTATATGGCTTTTTTGGGAAGAGGACAACACAGCAAGAATTTTTGTTTCTGGATCGGATGAATAATTTGTCAGATTTATGAAGGCAGGATAAAATTACATGACATTGCTGACATTGCATTCTCCAGTAATTAATGCCAGAAGGTCGAGCCCACCAGAGTTTCTAAAGCGCAAAATAAATAACCAATAAAGATTATCTCCGTTTGACCATTGGATTTGCTTTTCATCTGCCCCAAAATCAAAATATTCAAGTCCAAAAGGCAAAGAAATATCTCAAACACTTTCAGTTTAAAAATGTTAATATTTCCAATAAACTGAAATGTTCTGTCGCTGCAATGCTGTCACTGGTGAGGTATGATCACTCTTAAGTTGCAAAATTGTGCCTGAGTGTACTGTGTGGCAACTGTTGGCTTTACATCGCTGATGAATGTCGACTGGGAACCATCCAAGATAAGGTTGCTGTCATCTATGAAACATATTCCGAGACTCCTCAATTGTTAATGTGATCAGTGTGCACACCAATAAATAGCGTCGGGTTCCCTGATCAAGATCACAGAGCCGACCCATGGATGCCCTCTGCTAACAGGGTTAACTTGGGGTGCAGTTAACATTGAATGGTTTTATTAATGCAATATGTATGTCCAGCATTTAAGCTGCTTGTAAATGCAAAGTAATACTCAGAAGGGTTGAAGGCACAAGTATGTTATAAAAAGGTAAGAGTGCTAAATTAAGAACATGTATGCATGTAATTCTGTGAATGATGTGCCTTGTACAGGCCTAGAAATAAAAACCAGAGAGGAAGTGCCGGTGTCGAACTCTGCCTTTATTCAGTAAAATATGGGGGTTAGTATGGAGGCTGACAGGTGATGACCATTGTGCCGGCTCACTGCTCTCAGCGCTGCTGCTTTTGCTCAGGAGGGAGCCAGGTGGGATCTGACAAACCACCTGGCTCAATTAATAGGCTCGTTGATCTTATTAACGTGCTTGTTG
This sequence comes from Scyliorhinus canicula, assembly GCF_902713615.1. Taxonomy (NCBI): domain Eukaryota; kingdom Metazoa; phylum Chordata; class Chondrichthyes; order Carcharhiniformes; family Scyliorhinidae; genus Scyliorhinus; species Scyliorhinus canicula. Next base: position 35,191,857 of record NC_052159.1, read on the forward strand.
TTAGGTAGGAAGTTTTGTGGCGGAACACAGGTGGCATGATGGATTAGTTGAAGTGGAATGAGGCAGCATCATAGCCAGAAGCGAGCTATGGCTGTATCTCTCAATTAGCTTGGCCCATCACGTCTGATAGCATCATTCAACCATTCACTCACAGGTTCCATCGGGTGAGTAACGTGGGCGGAGCCAGTGGTCTGGATTTGCTCGGTCAGTGGAAAGGGTTGTGACCCTCTAGCGATCGTGGGGCTTTAAGAGAGGATGACGTTGATCCAGTGATCATTGTGAGTGTGGCTGATCCAAAACAAAGCAATAGCTGCACCTGGGATTAACTTATTCCGAGATCTAGATGAATAGTGATCGACATCCTCTGGAGAAAATGCACAACTCTGGGCAAGAGGAGGATGGAGGAGATGAACAAGGGGCAGGAAGGTAATGGACACCGTAGCCTCAGCGTTGAGTATACCACCGAAGAAGAAGCTACCTGAACGTATCAGAGAATCAATATTGCATTTATCTTGGCAATGGTCACTGAGATTTGGAATTTAGAAGAATGAGGGGGAATCTGATTGAAACATATTAGGGCAGCACGGTAGCATTGTGGATAGCACAATTGCTTCACAGCTCCAGGGTCCCAGGTTCGATTCTGGCTTGGGTCACTGTCTGTGCGGAGTCTGCACATTCTCCCCGTGTGTGCGTGGGTTTCCTCCGGGTGCTCCGGTTTCCTCCCACAGTCCAAAGATGTGCAGGTTAGGTGGATTGGCCATGCTAAATTGCCCTTAGTGTTCAAAATTGCCCTTAGTGTTGGGTGGGGTTACTGGGTTCTGGGGATAGGGTGGAGGTATGGACCTTGGGTGGAGTGCTCTTTCCAAGAGCCGTTGTAGTATCGATGGGCCGAATGGCCTCCTTCTGCACTGTAAATTCTATGGGCGAAATTCTCCCAAAACGGGAGAAATCGTCAAACTGCCGTAAAACCCGGGCGGGTTTTACGGCATCGCGCCCCTTCCCGACGGGGGACCGATTCTGGTCCCCCGTCGGGGCTAGCAGCCCGACGTCGGAGGCTCCGACAAGTCGGGCTTAACGAAAATCGTTAAGCCCGCTTGTCGGACTTAGCGCCGGCTGACGCGTCATATGGCGTCAGCCGCGCATGCGCAGGTGGGAAGACTCCACCCGCGCATGCGCGGGTGACGTCATCGCGTTTTTGCGCGAAACCCGCGCATGCGCGGTCCGGGTTGCCCCTCAGCCGCCCCGCGTATTGATACTGCGGGGCGGCGGAAGGACAAATAGTGCGCGGGCATCGGGCCCGCTGCCCGCGATCGGTGGGCACCGATCGCGGGCCCATGGCACCCTTGGCACGACCGTGGTACTGCCGTGCCAATCGGTGCCATGGTTATTTTTTTCCAGGTGGTCACGACGTTTTTACGAACGGCAGGACCAGGTGTGTTTGCCGTTCGTAAAAAGGTCGTAAAGGGCTGGGACTTCGGCCCTTCTAACAGCTGTGAATCGCTGCCGGCCGTAAAAAAACGGCGGCAGCGATTCGTGTCGGGATTTGGGGGGGGGGGGGGAGAATAGCGGGAGGGCGTCAAAAAAGTCGGGAAGGCCCTCCCGCTATTCTCCCACCCGTCGTGGGGGGGGGAGAATTTCGCCCACTGTCTATGTCATTATGAAATTATGAAGCGAATAGTTAAGATAGAAGCAGGTTGTCTCCACTGGTGGGTGAAACTGGAACTAGGGGGCATAACCTCAAAAAGAGGAAGTTGATTTAGGACTGCGTTGAAGAGGAACTTCTTCACCCAAAGGGTTGTAAATCTGTGGAATTCCCTGCCCAGTGTAGCAGTTGAGGCGCCTTCATTAAATCTTTTTAAGGCAAAGACAAATAGATTTAAATCAAATCTTCAGAAGATGCTGAATATCAGATCATATCAATTACACAAGGACCCTTCTTTCCTGGTTCTCGTTACTACAGAATAAAGCCCTTACAAACTATAAACCACAAAACGCCCTCACAAGCTCGAAGCGATAAAAGCAGTAAATACTTACCTGACTTTTCCCACTACTTACCGATCAGCCTTCTCCTTTGTAGCCTCTACTGCTGCTGCAAGGCAAGACCACTCTCTGAAGATTTAACAAGATAGAAACAAAGAAGAAAATCTAAAAGCGCCATTTTCCCCTCTGCACCGAGTTCCCATTGTGCTCCATATTCCTGACACCCTCATTCACTCTGGCTGTGTCTCACTCAGGATAAACCCCCTCCCACAGCTCTTGCTTTACTTTCTCAGAAGCAATTTTATTTTGAAAAAATGTTGCTTCTCCATGCGTATACGCATGCAAACAGACCGAATATAGTGGATCCTTCCTCCTCACATTTGCATCAAATATCACAGCTGTACTGCGGGAGGACACCTCAGAGGGCAGCGACGTTATATGGGTAGAGCTCAGGAGTAAGAAGGGTACAATCACAATGTTGGGGGTTTACTACAGGCCTCCGAACAGCCAGCAGGAGATAGAGGAGCAGATAGGTGGACAGGTTTTAGAAAGGAGTAAAAGCACCAGGGTTGTTGTGATGGGAGGCTTTAACTTCCCCAATATTGACTGGGACACACTTAGTGCTCGGGGCTTGGACGGGGCAGTGTCTGTAAGGAGCATTCAGAAGGGCTTCTTAAAACAATATGTAGATAGTCCAACTAGGGAAGGGGCTGTACTGGACCTGGTATTGGGGAATGAGCCCGACCAGGTGGTAGAAATTTCAGTGGGGGAGCATTTCGGGAACAGTGACCAAAATTCAGTAAGTTTTGAAGTGCTGGTGGACAAGGATAAGAGTGGTCCTAGAGTGATTGTGCTAAATTGGGGGAAGGCTAATTCTGACAATATTAGGCGGGAACTGAAGAACATAGATTCGGGGCGGATGTTTGAGGGTAAATCAACATTTGACATGTGGGAGCTTTCAAATGTCAGTTGAAAGGAATTCAGGACTGGCATGTTCCTGTGAGGAAGAAAGATAAATAGGGCAAATTTCGGGAACCTTGGATAACGGGAGATATTGTAGGCCTCGTCAAAAAGAAAAAGGAGGCATTTGTCAGGGCTAGAAGGCTGGGAACAGGCGAAGCCTGTGTTGAATATAACGAAAGTAGGAAAGAACTTAAGCAAGGAGTCAAGAGGGCTAAAAGGGGTCAAGAAAAGTCATTGGTAAATAGGGTTAAGGAAAATCCCAAGGCTTTTTACATGTACATAAAAAGCAAGAGGGTAGCCAGGAAAAGGGTTGGTCCACTGAAGAACAGGGGAGGGAATCTATGTGTGGAGCCAGAGGAAATGGGCGAGGTACTAAATGAATACTTTGCAACAGTATTCACCAAAGAGAAGGAATTGGTGGATGTTGAGTCTGGAGAAGGGTGTGTAGATAGCCTGGGTCACATTGAGATCCAAAAAGACGAGATGTTGGGTGTCTTGAAAAATATTAAGGTGGATAAGTGCCCAGGGCCTGATGGGATCTACCCCAGAATACTGAATGAGGCAAGAGAGGAAATTGCTGAGGCCTTGACAGAAATCTTTGGATCCTCACTGTCTTCGGGTGATGGCCCGGAGGACTAGAGAATAGCCAATTTTGTTCCTTTGTTTAAGAAGGGTCGCAAGGATAATCCAGGGAACTACAGGCTGGTGAGCCTTACGTCAGTGGTCGGGAAATTACTGGAGAGAATTCTTCGAGCCAGGATCTACTCCCATTTAGAAGCAAGTGGTCGTATTAGCGAGAGGCAGCCCGGTTTTGTGAAGGGGAGGTCGTGTCTCACTAACTTGATAGAGTTTTTCAAGGAGGTCGCAAAGATTATTGATGCAGGTCGGGCAGTGGATGTTGTCTATATGGGCTTCAGTAAGGCCTTTGTCAAGATCCCTCATGGCAAACTAGTACAAAAGGTGAAGCCACATGGGATCAGAGGTAAACGGGCAAGATGGATACAGAACTGGCTAGGTCATAGAAGGCAGAGAGTAGCAATGGAAGGGTGCTTTTCTGATGGAGGGCTGTGACTAGTGGTGTTCCACAGGGATCAATGCTGGGACCGTTGCTGCTCGGAGTATATATAAATGATTTGGAGGAAAATGTAACTAGTCTGATTGGTAAGTTTGCAGACGACACAAAGGTTGATGGAATTGCGGATAGCAATGAGGACTGTCAGAGGATACAGCAGGATTTAGATCGTTTGGAGACTTTGGCGGCGAGATGGCAGATGGAGTTTAATCCAGCCAAATGTGAAGTAATGCATTTTGGAAGGTCTAATACAAGTAGGGAATATACAGTGAATGGTAGAACCCTCAAGAATATTGACAGTCAGAGAGATTTTGGTGTACAGGTCCACAGCTCACTGAAAGGGGCAACACAGGTGGAGAAGGTAGTCAAGAAGGCATACGGCATGCTTGCCTTCATTGGCCGGGGCATTGAGTGTAAAAATTGACAAGTCATGTTGCAGCTGTCTAGAACCTTAGTTAGGCCACACTTGGAGTAAAGTGTTCAATTCTGGTCACCACACTACCAGAAGGATGTGGAGGCTTCAGAGAGGGTGCAGAAGAGATTTAACAGGATGTTGCTGGTATGGAGGGTATTAGCTATGAAGAGAGGTTGAATAAACTTGGTTTGTCCTCACTGGAAGGAAGGAGATTGAGGGGCGACCTGATAGAGCTCTACAAAATGATGAGGGGCATAGACAGAGTGGATAGTCAGAGGCGTTCCCCAGGGTAGAGGGGTCAATTACTAGAGGGCATAGGTTTAAGGTGCGAGGGGCAAGGTTTAGAGATGTACGAGGTAAGGTTTTTGCACAGAGGGTAGTGGGTGCCTGGAACTCGCTGCTGGAGGAGATTATGGAAGCAGGGACGATAGTGATGTTTAAACGGCACCTTGACAAATACATGAATAGGGTGGGAATAGAGGGATAAGGACCCAGGAAGTGTAGAATATTTTAGTTTAGATGGGCAGTGTGGTGGTATGAATGTGAGCACTGCCATTGGTACAGAGCATAGGTTTCCCATTGGCTCTGTCTGGTCATGTGCCTCTCGTCCGATTGGCTGGGACTAGTCATGTGACTGCTCACCAATTGGTCGAGAGGCAAGTAGACCCCGCCTCCGAAGCGGGGTATAAGTACCCAGAGTTCCCGGCGTTCGGCCTTACTCTGTAGTCGACCACCGGGCTAACAACTAGCTGATTAAAGCCACAGTTCGGATCTTAATCGTGTCTCAAGTCCAATTGATGGTACATCAGGCAGCATGGTCGGTGCAGGCTTGGAGGGCTGAAGGGCCTGTTCCTGTGCTGTACTTTTCTTTTTTCTTTGTTCATAAACACTGATATTTTGTAAACAGTAACACTTAGTTATCAATGTTGATTAAGCATATGTATAATGAACATCTGCTTGGAACGGATGACAAAATTATTTGCAGTAATTGCATTTTGACATGCTTCTCTTTGTCCTTTTCTGTTAATGTTTACTACACAAGGAAAGTTGTACTTTACTGTACAGTGCATTATTGTTGGAATGTGTCTTTTTCTGCAGGAAGAAAAGCTTTCAGGTTGTGTCATGTCTAAAGAAAGCAGTCTTCTTCAATGTCTTGTCTCAGTGAGAGCCTTTATTGTACTGCCTTAAGATGTCTACCTCCAGAGGTACTGCCTTCTGGCATAGTCACATGACTGTAGAAAACCAGATGTGTCAATCAGACTGATTACATTTCAAAAACCAAACATAGGTAGTGAAAAAAAGTTACTGTTAATTAAGTTTTGTATCACCAACTAAGAGCAAGGACTGGCTGGTAAAGAACATTTTGTACACTGCTAAATAATACAAAAGCAGAAGTATGATTGCAGCAAAATAAGGTAAGGTAAAGTGGCCATAGTCCCAGATGACCATAGGCTGTTTTCCCCTTTGAGGCGCAGAGCTGATTGGTGGTGATTTAACCTGAGGATCACAACACCTCAGGTGAGGAGCAAGGTTGAGAAAAGGGGCTTTCATGAATAACCTCTGCAGCATATTATTTGTACAGCATAATACTTCACTGTTAATGCTAGCACAATTAAAAATGTCAATCGTTTGGCTGAATTTCCCTGTCAAAATAATGGTGTGGCGGTATCCGTGTTCTTTGTTTTTGTATGTGCAATTTAGACTGCAATTTCTGAGCTCGCCCGATTTGAAAATGAAATGAATGAAAATCGCTAATTGTCACAAGTAGGTTTCAATGAAGTTACTGTGAAAAGCCCCTAGTCGCCACATTCCGGTGCCTGTTCAGGGAGGCTGGTACGGGAATTGAACCATTCTGCTGGCCTGCCTTGGTCTGCTTTAAAAGCCAGCGATTTAGCCCAGTGTGCTAATATTGATATTAAATATAATAATTGAACAGGCGGAGATGGTGATGTAGTGGTAATGTCACTGGACTAGTTATCCAGAGGCCTAGGCTAATGTTCTCGGACAAGGTTCAAATCCCGCCATGGCAGTTGATGAAATTTAATAATTTTGATAACTCTGTAATGTAAAGCCGTTCTTAGTAATGGTGGCCTATCATGCAAGAAGGGATGTAGTAAATCAAAGAGAAGTAACAAGGAAATGGAGCAGGCTATTGATTTTGGTAATGATACCCTGAGGGTGGCAGGAAGGGAAAAAGAGTACAAACTTAATAGTGCTATGGAAAATAAGGCTAGGGATTGTAAAAATAATAAAAAGACATAATTAAAGGCTCTGTATCTGAGTGAGCGCAGCATTTATAACACAATGGTGAATTATTCCACAGATAGAACTAAATATGTATGATCTGATAACCATCAAGGGGACATGGGGCTGGATTCTCTGATCCTGAGGCTAAATGTTGACGCCGCTGAAAACGCCATTGTGAAACGTGCCCTAAGGAGCAGCGATTCTGACTCCTACAGGGGGCCAGCACGGCACTGGAGCGACCCACGCAGCTTGAGCTGCTGATGCCGGCGGCGTCAAATGGGTGCCGCGGGTCTGCGCATGCACACTGCGACTGGCGTCAATGCGCGCAAGCGCAGTGGTTCCCTTCTCTGCGCCAGCCCCAACGCAACATGGTGGAGGGCTACAGGGGCTGGCGCGGAGCAAAAGAGGCCCACAGCCCGAGAGGCCGGTCCGCTGATCGGTAGGCCCTGATCGCGGGCCAGGCCACAGCGGAGGCCCCCTCCCCGAGGTCGGACAGCCCTCCCTTCCACCAGGCCACCCCGGATGCATGCACGCCGAGATCCGGCCGGGTAAGACCACACGTGGACGGCTCCGGCGGGACTCAGATTTTTTGTGCGCCCGCTCGGTTCATCCCGGGCGGAGAATCACCGGGGTGGGGGGTGGGTGCGGGGGGGTGGGGGGGAGATGGCCAGTAGAGTAGCCTCCGACCACGCCGTGCTGACCGCGCTGGCACCAATGGCGCCAATTCTCTGCTCTCTGGAGACTCGCGTCCGGCCCGGCGTGGGCTGAGAGAATCCCGCCCATGGTTTCAGAGTGAAGGCAGGGACCTGAATATTAAAGGGTATCTGATATTTTGAAACTGTGTGGGGTAGCTCTGTTAATTAAGGATACCATTAGTGTAGTTGTGAGAGTTGACCTTAGTTCAAAAGAGTAAGCTGTAGAATAATTTGGGAAGAGATAGGAAAGGTAAGAGGTCACTTGTGGAATCAGTTAATCAGCCCCATAACAATAGTTTCACTAGGACAGTGAATACAGGAAGAAATTAGTGGGGTGTGTAAGTAAGGCACTGCACTAAACATGGGTGACTTTACTCCACATGTAAATGTAACAAACCAGGTTGGCAAAGATAGCCTTGAAAATGAGTTCACAGAGTGTATTCTGAACAATTTTTTAGAGCAGTGCATTTTCGAGCCAACCAGGATGCAGGGTATTCTGGACCTGGTAATGGGAATTGAGAAAGAATTAATCAAAATCATATGGTAAAGGAGTCTCTCGGAGACGGAGATCATAATGTGATACAATGTCATGTTCTGTTTGAAGGGGTAAAGGGACTTCCGGTTGCGGCTATGACCAGCTAAGTCGCACGTTTGGCTGCTCCTGCTACAAAGGTGTTTTCGGGCCGATTGGAGAGCCCCAACGGCGCTGTAAGGACAAATCCCGGTGGGGGAAGGCTCCCTGAAGAGAACCAGACCAACTTTATGGTCGGTACCCGGAGTGGGGTGGTAAAGAAAGCAACAGCAGCTCCCAAAAAAAAGCGGGGGAAGAAGACCAAAATGGCGGCCGGTGGCGCACCCGAGGAATGGAGGAAATGGGCGGAGGAGCAGCAGGCCGCTCTCCTGCGCTTCTTTACGGAGCTGAAAATGGAGCTCTTGGAGTCAATGAATGCGACGACCACCAGGCTGATGGGAGCCCAGGCGACCCAAGAGGCGTCGATTCGGGAGCTGCAACAGGAGATGACTGCGAGGGAGGAGGAGGCCACGGTCCTCGTGGGAAAGGTAGAGGTGCACGAGGCACTCCACCTGAAATGGCAGAGCCGTTTTGAGGAGCTGGATACCCGAATGAGGCGGAAGAACCTGAGGATCTTGGGCCTGGCAGAAGGCCTGGAGGGGTCAGACCTCCCGGGATATGTAGCAGAAATGCTGAGCTCCCTGATGGGGGCAGGGGCCGTCCCTTCGCCCCTGGAGCTGGAAGAGGCCTACAGGGTCATGGCTAGGAGGCCAAGAGCAAATGAGCCCCCGAGGGCGGTGCTGGTGCGGTTCCAGCGACTCAGCGACCGTGAGAGAGTGCTGGAGTGGGCCAAGAGGGAAAGGAGCAGCAAGTGGGAGAATTCGACGGTGAGGGTCTACCAGGACTGGAGTGCGGAGGTGGCAAAGCGGCGGGCCCGGTACAACCGGACGAAGGCGGTGCTACATGCAAAACGGATCAGGTTCGGAATGCTGCAGCCAGCGCGCTTGTGGGTCACCTACAGGAACCAACACCACTATTTTGAGTCCCCAGAGGAGGCGTGGGCCTTTGTACAGGAAGAGAAACTGGACTCGAATTAGACCCAGGGGATACTTGCCGGCCGTAGCCGCTCGGGTACTTTCAGCTGAATTCTTTGTTTGGATTTTGAACTCTTGCTGTGGTTTTTCTTCTGATGTTTTTTCCCCCTTTGCCAACTTCCCTTAGTTATTGTTATTGTGGTTATTCATGGTTATTTATGGTTATTTATGCTGTTTGGTAGAGGGCGACTGTTAAGTACATTGTTATTTGTTATTTATCATGTTAAGTTGGGGAGGCGGGATGGGGGGGGAGAGCAGATCGGGGATATGGGCTCCTAGGGGGGGTTCTTTACAGGCATGGACGGGGACGGGGGTGGAACTGAAGATGGCGGGGTGGGGTGTGGCAGGGCGAAAGCGCGGGCTTTCCTCTGTTTTCCCGCGCGCGGGGCAGAGGAGGGGGGAGGGGAGGAGTGCGGGGCGTGGCTAGCAATGGAGACCTTTCCCGCGCTGGAGCGGGGCCAGGGAGGAGTGGCAAGGGGGGGAGGCCCCCCCCCCCGAGCCGGGGGGAGTCGGAGTGTGACAGGAGCAGCCGGGTCAGCGTGAACCAGCTGACTTACGGGAGTACGATGGAGGGTACATCGCGGCTAGGAGGGGTCCTAGCCTGGGGGGGGGGGGGGTGGGGGGTTAGGGAGGGACACCGGGTTGCTGCTGAAAAGACCAGAAACGGGAAGTGGAGGACTGGAGAGGTGGGGGGAGGGGGCCATCGCCATGGGGAGCGGGTCAGAAGGGGAGGGTCGACCCGGGGCGAGCAGGGAACAGGACATGGCTAATCGGCAGGGGAAGGGGGCGGGTCGTCCCGCGACCCGGCTGATCACTTGGAACGTGAGGGGGCTGAATGGGCCGGTCAAGAGATCAAGGGTATTCTCGCACCTGAAGGGACTGAAGGCTGATGTAGCAATGTTACAGGAGACCCATTTGAAGGTAGTGGACCAGGTTCGCCTGAGAAGGGGGTGGGTGGGACAGGTGTTCCACTCTGGATTGGACGCAAAGAACCGGGGGGTGGCGATTCTGGTGGGAAAGAGGGTGTCGTTCGTGGCGGAGGAGGTGGTGGCGGATAAGGAGGGTAGGTATGTGATGGTGAAGGGTAAGCTGCAGGGGGAGAAAGTGGTGATGGTCAACGTATATGCCCCGAACTGGGATGACGCGGGTTTCATGAGGCGCCTATTGGGCCTCATTCCGGGACTGGAGGCAGGGGGCTTGATCATGGGGGGGGACTTTAACACAGTGCTGGACCCCGGGCTAGACAGATCGAGCTCAAGGACCAATAGGAGGCCGGCAGCGGCAGAAGTGCTGAGGGGGTACATGGAGCAGATGGGAGGAGTAGACCCATGGAGGTTTGGTAGGCCGAGGGCGAGGGAGTATTCCTTTTTCTCCCACGTCCATAGAGTGTACTCCAGAATCGATTTCTTCGTGTTGAGCAGGGGGCTGATCCCGAGGGTACGGGAAGCTGAGTACTCGGCCATTGCGATCTCTGATCATGCACCACATTGGGTGGATGTGGAAATGGGGGAGGCGCGGGACCAGCGCCCGCTGTGGCGGCTGGATGTGGGGCTGTTAGCGGACGACGAGGTGTGTAAAAGGGTCCGGAAGAGCATTGAGAGCTATCTGGACTTGAATGACACGGGTGAGGTGCAGGTGGGGATGGTCTGGGAGGCCCTGAAGGCAGTGATCAGGGGAGAGCTGATCTCCATAAGGGCGCACAGAGAAAGAAAGGAGAGGCAGGAGAGGGAGAGGCTGGTGGGGGAGCTGTTGGAAGTGGATAGGAGATATGCGGAGGCACCAGAGGAGGGGCTGCTGGGAGAACGGCGCAGCCTGCAGGTCAAGTTCGACCTGCTGACCACCAGGAAGGCAGAGACGCAGTGGAGAAGGGCACAGGGCGCGGTCTATGAGTATGGGGAAAAGGCGAGCAGGATGCTGGCACACCAGCTTCTCAAACGAGATGCGGCTAGGGAGATTGGGGGAGTGAAGGAGAGGGGCGGGAAGGTAGTGCAGAAGGGGCAAGAAGTGAACGGGGTCTTCAGGGATTTTTACAAGGAGTTGTATCGGTCTGAGCCGCCGACGAGGAGAGGGGGAATGGAGGACTTCCTAAACAAATTGAGGTTCCCAAGGGTCCAGGAGGGGCTGGTAGAAGGGCTGGGGGCGCCAATAGGGCTAGAGGAGCTAGTCAAGGGAATAGGTCAGATGCAAGCGGGGAAGGCGCCGGGGCCAGATGGGTTCCCGGTGGAATTCTATAAGAAAAATGTGGACTTGGTGGGACCGGTACTGGTACGAGCCTTTAATGAGGCGCGAGAGGGGGGGGTTCTGCCCCCGACAATGTCGCAGGCTCTGATCTCCCTGATATTGAAGCGGGATAAAGACCCCGTGCAGTGCGGGTCCTACAGGCCTATCTCGCTTCTGAACGTGGATGCCAAGTTGCTGGCAAAGATCCTGGCAGCTAGAATAGAGGATTGTGTGCCAGGGGTAATCCATGAGGACCAGATGGGGTTCGTGAAGGGGCGGCAGCTCAACACGAACGTGCGGAGATTGCTGAATGTAATTATGATGCCGGCAGTGGAGGGGGAGGCTGAGATAGTGGTAGCGCTGGACGCGGAGAAGGCATTCGATAGGGTGGAGTGGGGGTACCTGTGGGAGACGTTGGAATGGTTTGGGTTTGGGGAAGGGTTTATTAAGTGGGTGAAGTTGCTCTACTCGGCCCCGACGGCGAGTGTAGTGACAAACGGGAGGAGGTCGGAGTATTTTGGGCTCCACCGAGGGACCAGGCAGGGATGTCCCCTATCCCCCCTACTTTTCGCACTGGCGATTGAACCGTTGGCGATGGCACTGAGGGGTTCAGGGGGGTGGAGAGGACTGACTAGGGGAGGGGAGGAACATCGAGTATCGCTGTATGCGGATGATCTACTGCTGTACGTGGCAGACCCAGAAGGGGGAATGCCGGAGATAATGGAACTATTAGCAGAGTTTGGGGACTTTTCGGGGTACAAACTAAATTTGGGCAAAAGCGAGGTTTTTGTGATACACCCGGGGGACCAGGGAGAGGGTATTGGGAGACTCCCCTTCAAGCGAGCAGGAAAGAGCTTTAGGTACTTAGGGGTGCAGGTGGCAAGGAACTGGGGGACCCTCCACAAGTTGAACTTTCCAGGCTGGTGGAACAGATGGAGGAGGAATTTAAGAGGTGGGACATGGTACCGTTGTCGCTGGCGGGGAGGGTGCAGTCAATTAAAATGACGGTCCTCCCAAGGTTCTTGTTTTTATTTCAGTGCTTGCCCATCTTCCTCCCTAGGGCCTTCTTCAAAAAGGTGACGAGTAGCATCATGAGCTACGTGTGGGCGCATGGCACCCCAAGGGTGAGGAGGGTCTTTTTGGAGCAGAGTAGGGACAGTGGAGGGCTGGCACTACCCAATCTTTCGGGGTACTACTGGGCGGCAAATGTGTCAATGGTGCGCAAGTGGATGATGGAAGGGGAGGGGGCAGCTTGGAAACGAATGGAGAGGGCGTCCTGTGGCAACACAAGCCTGGGGGCCCTAGTAACGGCACCATGGCCGCTCCCCCCCACGAGGTACACCACGAGCCCGGTGGTGGCGGCCACCCTCAAGATATGGGGGCAGTGGAGGCGACATAGGGGGGAAATGGGAGGTCTGTTGGCGGCGCCAATAAGAGGGAACCATAGATTCATCCCGGGGAACATCGACGGGGGATTTCAGAGCTGGTACAGGGTGGGCATACGGCAGCTGAAGGACCTGTTTATAGAGGGGAGGTTTGCGAGCCTGGGAGGGCTGGAGGAGAAGTTTGAGCTCCCCCCGGGAAACATGTTCAGATATTTACAAGTGAAGGCATTTGCTAGGCGGCAGGTGGAGGGGTTTCCCCTGCTTCCCAGTAAGGGGGCGAGTGATAGGGTGCTCTCGGGGGTCTGGGTCGGAGGGGGGAAGATATCAGACATCTACAAGATAATGCAGGAGGCGGAAGAAGCATCAGGGGAGGAGCTGAAAGCCAAGTGGGAAGGGGAGCTGGGAGAGCAGATAGAAGACGGGACGTGGGCGGATGCACTGGAGAAGGTCAATTCTTCCTCCTCGTGTGCGAGGCTGAGCCTCATTCAATTTAAGGTGCTGCATAGAGCTCACATGACGGGGACAAGGATGAGCCGGTTCTTTGGGGGTGAGGACAGGTGTGTCAGATGTCTGGGAAGCCCAGCGAACCATGTGCATATGTTCTGGGCATGTCCGGTGCTGGAAGGGTTCTGGAAGGGGGTGGCAAGGACGGTGTCGAAGGTGGTGGGGTCCAGGGTCAAACCAGGATGGGGGCTTGCAATCTTTGGGGTCGGGGTAGAACCGGGGGTACAGGAGGCTAGGGAGGCCGGAATACTGGCCTTTGTGTCCCTAGTGGCTCGACGAAGGATATTAATTCAATGGAAGGACGCGAGGCCTCCAAGCGTTGAAACTTGGATTAACGATATGGCTAGCTATATTCAGCTGGAAAGGATCAAATTTGCCCTGAGAGGGTCGGTACAGGGTTTCTCCAGGCGGTGGCAACCTTTCCTTGACTTTTTAGATTAGAGATAGACGTTCGGGGTCGTGGCAGCAGCAACCCGGGGGGGGGGCAGCAAGGGTCGTGGGGGGACATGCACGACTGTAACGCGGGCAAGTCTGCTCGCTGCTCATGTCGGAAACTGTAGGCTGCCTTGTTTGTTAAGGTTGCCTGGGGGGGGGGGGGGAGGACTGGTGCGCGCGAGAGGGCGGGCGAGGGAGGGACATTTGCCTAGAGGGATTGTGTTGTAAATAATTTAAAAATTAGTAGGGGTAAATGTTTGTATGGAAAAACTCTTTCAATAAAAATTATTTTTAAAAAAAAGAAGGGGTAAAGTGTTGGTCCAAGACTGGTGAATTAGACCTAAATATAGGTAATTATAATGGTAGGAAAGGAGATCTGGCTAAAGTGAATTAGGAAAATAGTTAAAAGGTAGGACATAGAGATGCAATGGCAGACTTTTAAGAAGAAAGACTCCCTGAGAATAATTCGTCATCCGGGTCTGAATAAGGAAGTTAAGGATAATATCAAATTGAAAGAAACAGTCGAGAGATCAACAAGCATAATCCTAAAGGCGGGTCAGTAGATTGGTTAGTTTTGAGGATTAGCAAATAATGACTAAAATAATTAAGAATGGGAAAGAAGAGTATGAGATAAAGCTCGCCGGTAATATAAAAGCAGATATTAAGGACTGGATTCTCCGGTCCCACAGCTGCATATTTCTCCATAGCGGGAGGCGGCACGCCATTTGCTGGTGACAGGATTCTCTGTTCCCGCCACTGTTAATGGCATTTTCCGTTGAAGCTGCCCCATGCCACCGGGAAACCCACGGGGGAGGGTTCACTGCCAGCGGGAACAGAGAATCCCACCGCTAGCGAACTGCTGGAGAATCCCATAAGTCGCAGATTTTCTACAAGTATTTAAATAGGATAGGAGGAAATAAAGCGAGTGTTGGTCCTCTAGAGAGTGAGTATCCAATAATAAAGAACATCAGAATTTGACTGGAGTCAACATGGGTATGTGAAAAGGAAATCACGTTGAACTAATTTATTGGTGTTTATGAGGCAGTCGCCAGCAAGGTGGATAAAGGGGAAACTGCAGATGGGGCGTACTTGGATTTTCAAAAGGCATTTGACAAGGTAAGATTGGATTATGTGGGACAGGATTTTACATCTCTCTGTCGGCAGCTTCATAGGTGGAGGATAGCCATAGAATTCTTGAATGGCCTTACCAATGGGCTTGTATCAGCCTCCCTGACCTTGCTGCAGTTTTACAGTGGAATGATTGAGGCATATGCGCCCCCCCCCGCCGATCCCCCCCTCCACCACCACCAGCATAACCCACCCCCTCTTCCACCACCCACTGCCCTTATCCCAATTGAGCCCCTTAAGAAGCCAATTAAGGTCTTTTTAACTCACAACCTCAATTTTCAGGCTGGCGGGAGGAGTTTAGGGGCAGGGGAAGCGGAAAAAGTGACTCTGTTCAAGTCTCAGGAAGGCCCTACCTGCCTGGCCCCACCTCCCCTTCTCGCCCGGAGATCCCAAAATTGGACCTGACCCTGGATTCCCAGGGCTTAGACTCTGGGGACTGCTTGCAGTCCCTGCCCTGGTCATTATAACTTCATGCACTGCTGGGACTAGGGAGTTACCAGCCAGTTAGATTGGCTGGCAACTGACTGAGGCGTGACTTCCTCCTGCGCATTAAGTGACTGCAGAGAAGGTAATATCAGCATTGCATGTGGCCTTCTTGAGATGCAGGGAAGGGAAACTCTCCCCTCTGAAAAATCTTGACCATGGGGTAGGGAGTAACATACTGGCATGGATATACATTTAGTTAGCTGACAGGAAACAGAGAGGAGGGATAAATGGGCCTATTTCAGTTTGGCAAGCTGTAACTAGTACAGTGCCACAAGGGCCTGTGCTGGAGCCTCAACCGTTTACCATTTACATCAACAGTTTGGATGAAGGAACCAAATGTATGGTAGCTTAATTTGCCAATAATCCCATGGTAGGTAGGACAGTAAGTTGTCAAGAGGATGTAGAGTCTGCAAAGAGATGTTGGCAGGTTAAGTGGGCAAAAAATTGGCAGATGGAGTACAAAGTGGTTAAGTATGAACATTGCACTTTGGCAGGAATAATAGGATAACAATATTTAAATTAAGAGAGATTGCAAAACTTGGTGATATGGAAGGATCTGGCTGTCCTGGTACATGAATCACAAAAGATTGGTGTGCAGCTCCAGCACAATGATCTGGAAGGCAAATGGAATGTTGACATCTATGAAGAAAGGTCAAGCAGGACCTATACCCTGTGGAGTTTGGGAGAATGAGAGGTGATCTCATTGAAATGTACAAGATCCTGAGGAGACCTGGCCGGATAGATACCAGGAGGATATTTCTATTTGTTGGAGAGACGAGACCTGGGGCATATAGTTTAAGAATAAGATGCCTACCATTTAATATGGAGATGAAGAGATTATCTTTCTCTCCGAGGGTTATTAGTCTGTGGAATTCCCTTCCCCAGAAAGCAATGGAGGCCGGGTCATTGAATTTATTCAAGGCTGCGTAGGTTGGTTTTTGATCAAAAAGGGAGTCCAGGGTTATGGCCGGCAGACACAAAAGTGGAGTTGAGATCATAACCACATCAACCATGATCTTATTGAATGGCAGAGTGTGTTCAAAGGGCTGAATTGCCTACTCTTTCTCTTCAGCTCTATATTCCTATGTGTCGATCATCGATCATTGTGAAAACCCATCTGGTTCACTAATGTTCTTTAGGGAAGGAATTTGTCGATCTTTATCTGTTCTGGCCGACATGTGACTCCAGATCCACTGTAATGTGGTTGACTCTTAACTGTCCTCTGAAACGGCATAGGGCAATTTCTGGTCAATGGTAATCCCCAGGATGTCGATAGTGAGGGATTCAGTAATAGCAATGCCATTGAATCTCGAAGGGTGATGGTTAGATCCTCATTCTGTGCTACCTAAACATACCTTCATAAGTAACAAAAGCTGTAAGATATCAGCTTTGCTAGTAGTGTCTGAAAATAACTCCTCAACACGATGACGCCAGTTTGGAGGGGCGGAGCATGGCGGACAAGCATCAAACTCGCGCCGGCCCCGATTTCGGCATGGGAATCCATTCTCCGCCCGATTGCCAAACACGTTTTTGGCATTGGACTATGGACCTACATGCTTTTGAGACTTGGACAACCTACAGCAGGCACCTCAAAGCACTTGAGAAGTAACACAAATGCAGCCTTTGCGAGGTTTTCCAAATCCAGTGATGAGAAAATTGGTCGAACAACAATGTCCTCGCCCAAGCCAAAATGCCCATAAGCTTGACTGACACTGCAACAACACAGTGAGCTTGAAGTCAACAGACACACACACTGAACAAGTGAACAATCGAATATAACAGATGACTGGTTTAAAGGGCTGAAATTAACAGTGCACCAGGAAGCAAGCAGCAATTGCTAACTTCCATCATTAACTTCATCCCAAATTACTATATCTGGGAAAGCCCTTGGGGCTGGTGGGGTTGGCAATTATAATGTGTCAGATCTCATTACCAGCTGTTCTAACTAGGAGTTTAATATGTAACTGTGTGTACAAGTCTTCCAAGCTCAAATAACCAGCTGAGAAGACAGCTAGGATGTTTACGAGGCTGAACAAGTGACAGGGTGAGAAATCCTTTAAATGCTGAGGTCTCACACCTGTTTTATTGTCTAGGTGAATGGCTGTGCCTCACAGGGCATGTTCTGAGGGGTGCTTCATAGTTTTGGATTGCAACTGCTCTCAAGGTCAGTTCAGCTACTTTGGACTTTAGTTCATTTTTTCTCCTGAGCTCCCGCCCAGTGATGCCTTTGCAAGGTTCTCCAAAGCCACTGGTGAGAAAGGTGGCCCAACAGCAGCGTCCTCATCCAAGCCAGGATGCCCAGCATCAAGTTGCTAATCACTCCTAACCAGCTCTGGACAGGGCACATCATTCGTGTGGCTGACACCGAACCCCAAAAACAACTGCTCCACTCGGAATTCAGCTGTGGCAGCAGATTAGTTGGAGGGGAGATGGTGGCAAAATGGTATTGACACTAGCCTAGTAATCCAGAGACCAAGGTTAAAGCTTAAAAATCAAATCCTACCACGGCAGCTGATGGAATTTAAATTCAATTAATAATAAAATCTGGAGCTAAAAACTAATCTCAGAAATGGTTGAAAAACCGTCATCGGTTGTTGTAAAAACCCAGCTGGTTCACGAATGCCCCTTCAGGAAAATAGACCTTTCACCTTTACCTGATCTGGCCTACATGTGACTCCAGAGCCAGGGGCAAAATTCTCCGACCCCCAGCAGGGTCGGAGAATCGCCTGGGGCCGCCGAAAATCCCGCCGCCGCCGTGGCAGAGATTCTCCGCCACCCGGGAATTGGCGGGGGCGGGAATCTCGCCACTCCGATCGGCAAGGCCCCTGCGGTGATTCTCTGGCCCGGATGGGCCGAAGACCCGCCGCTGGGAGGCCTCTCCCGCCGCCGAGGTTTGAACCACCTCTGGAATGGCGGGATCAGCGGCGCCAGCGGGCCCCGGGGTCCTGGGGGGGGGGGGCGATCGAACCCCGGGGGGTGCCCCCACGGTGGCCTGGCCCGCGATCGGGGCCCCCCGGTCAGACTCCGGGCCAGTGCCCTGGGTGCACTCTTTCTCCTCCGCGGCCGCCACGGCCTCCGCCATGGCGGAAGCGGAAGAGAAACCCACATCGCGCATGCTCCGACCGGCGAAAGCCTTTCGGCCAGCCCCACTGCCAGGGGCGCTGGTTTTTTGCGCCAGTCTTCTGGTGCCAACCGCTCCAGCGCGGGGCTAGCCCCCAAAGGTGCGGAGAATTCCCCACCTTTGGGGAGGCCCGACCCCGGAGTGGTTGGCGCCACTCCCCTTCGCCGGGACCCCCCGTCACGCCGGGTAGGGGAGAATCCCACCCCACAACACAATGGGCGGGATTCTCCGACCCCCTGCCGGCTCAGAGAATCGCCAGCGGGCGGTGCAAATCCCGCCCCACTGCCCCGACGCCGGCTGCTGTATTCTCCGGCACCGTTTTCCGGGCGGGGGCGGGATTCATTCACGCTTGTCGGGGGCTGTTGGCAGTGGCTCCGGCGATTTTCCGGGCCCCGATGGGCCGAGCAGCCATCCATTTTTGACCAGTCCCGCCGGCGTGAATTACTCACCTTACGCACGGCGGGACCTGGCAGGTATGTCGGCGGGGGCGGTCCCACGGTGGCCTGGCTCGTGATCGGAGCCCACCGATCTGCGGGTGGGCTTGTTCTGTGCGGACACTCCTTTCTTCCGCGCTGGCCTCTGTAGGGCTCCGCCATGCCCGGTGCGGAGAAGAGAACCCCCCCACGCATGCGCCAAAATACGCTGGCCGGTCTGCACATGCGCGGAACCACGCCGGCAGTTCCGCGCATGCGTGAGATCACGCTGGCACTTCAGCGCATTCGCAAACTTGCACCGTCCCTTTGGCACTGGCTGCAGTGGGGCCAACCCCTCCGGCATCCACCTAGCCCCCGAAAGTGCAGAGAATTCCACACTTTCAGGGGCTGTTGACGCCGGAGCCCGTTGGAGCCGGTTCTCCCGCTGGCGTGGGGACTTAGTCCCCAGAATGGTGAATCCCGGCCAATGTGTTTGACTCATAACTTCTTTCTGGCTTGTAACTGAACAAAATAGTGAAGGCTTTTCCGGAATCACCAAACATATCATGAGACTTTGTCGGAACTATGGAGCAGTGAAGTTGAGGTATCGGAGGGAGTGCACAAACCTCCAAACAACTCCCCTACCAACCTTTCTCACACCACCTTCCGTAAAGTGGCACTCTGCAGGTTGCACATTGGACTTATCCGATATCTCAAAACCCATTAACCCAAGTGGAAGCAAGTCATCCTTGATCCCAATCCACCATCTGCCTCCAAAGAAGAAGAAGAAAATGTGTTGTCCATAAAATGCAGGACAAATCCAACCTGACCAATTATCAGTCTCATCTTTATCATCAACAATGTGATGGAAGTCATTGACATTGTTATTAAGTAACACTTACTCAGCAATAACTTGTTCAGCAGTGCTCAGTTGCGTTCTACCGGGAAAATGTGACTCCCTCAATAGAATCTTAGTCCAAACATGGTCAAAAGATTGGATGGTGAGAATGATTTCCCCTGACCGGAAAGTAACATTTGACTGAATGTGGCATTAAGGAGCCCCGATAAAATGAAGTCAATGGGAATCGGAGGAAAACTTTCCACTGACTGGTGTCATTTATACCAGGAAAGGAAGATGGTTGTGGTTTTTAGAGTGCACTGCCAAGACAACATTGCAAGCGTTCCTCATGGTGGTGTCTTGAATCCAACTATCTTCAGCTGCTTTATTAATAACCTTTATTAATATTAGAGCAGGAAGAGGTTGGAAAATCAGTAGCAAGTAACTGATCACCTAACTCCCTAAAGCCCATCCACTATCTACAGGGCACAAGTTAGAGTTGTGATGAAATACTCTCCATTTGTTTGGGTGATTATGGTCCAACAACACTCAAGAAGTTCAACAACATCCAGAACAAAAGGCCTCACTTCATTACTACATAATGACACATGATTGCGAGGGGGGAGCTGGGTGTTTGTGGCTGTGTTAGCTGAACATTTGTTGTATTGACCATTTAAAATGAAATTTATCCTTTTATTTTAAAGGTCATTTACCTTTTAATTCATATTTCATTTATGTTGATCCGAATTCATGTTAAAGTAAAGGTGGAATCTCATTGGTAATATCTTCATTTGAGGCTCATTCAGTAAATTTGGCTATTTTGGTTTATAGTTCCCCCACAGGGATTATAAAAAATGATTCCCACATCCCACAAATGAATTTAAAAAGTAATTGCAATCTGAAGGAATGAGACTCCACATTTGCAAAGTTAATTTTCAGTGCCAGATAAATTGTTTGGTAATAATAAAGACTGATTACACCATTAAACATGTAGTCACCCCTGAATGGGTCTGCCTTGACTTTATCTGGCATCTTTATTGGGTATTTACTGGCTAAGCATTGCAACTTCATACCCTTCATGTATTTGAGTGCTTAGTCGGTAGGTGAATTTTGGTGTAACAAAGCCTGGAAAGGAGCAGAGAAACTCGGACAGCAAATTTGGTATCTGTATTAACCATGTATGCTAGTAGTTGTCAATTCACTCTGTAATAAGGGTGAGCACTGTTAGCCCCACTGTTATACTTAAAGAAAATTCTGGGCCTTTAGAAGCAGTCATTTTCACTTCGGACCTGTTTCCCTTGATTCTCTGCCAAGGAATTTTGCAGCTGTATAGAACCTTAGTTGGGCCACACTTGGAGTATAGTGTTCAATTCTGGTTGCCACACTACCAGAGGGATGTGGAAGCTTTAGAGAGGGTGCAGAGGAGATTTACCAGGATGTTGCCTAGTATGGAGGGCATTAGCTATGAGGAGCGATGGAATAAACTTGGTTTGTTCTCACTGGAAGGAAGGAGGTTGAGGGGCGACCTGATAGAGGTCTACAAAATTATGAGGGGCATAGACAGAGTGGATAGTCAGAGGCTTTTCCCCAGGGTAGATGGGTCAATTACTGGGGTACATAGGTTTATGGTGTGAGGGAGAAGGTTTAGAGGAGATGTACATGGCAAGTGTTTTTACACAAAGGGTAGTGGGTGCCTGGAACTCGCTGCTGGAGGAGGTGGTGGAAGCAGGGACGATAATGACATTTAAGGGCCATCTTGACAAATACATGAATAGGATGGGAATAGAGGAATATGGACCCAGGAAGTGTCAAAGATTTTAGTTTAGACAGGCAGCATGGTCGGCACGGGCTTGGAGGGCCGAAGGGCCTGTTCCTGTGCTGTACTTTTCTTTGTTCGTTGTTCTTCGTTTTTGAATTGGTTGCAATCTGAATAAACATTTCATAATGACTCAATTGACATAATTGACATTTCCAAACTGTGTAGAAAGATACATTTTCTGTACCAGTTTCTGATTTAGGTTAGGTTGAAATATTATCACAGTTATTACTGTTAAATACCAGCTAATTATGCTTCAATGCATGCCTAACATATAGGTTTGGGTTTGTTAGTAAACCAAGACAATTCCTTATTGTCCTTTTCCTACTTTATCATCATTTGACTTATGGCTTAAAGTAATAGTGGAAAGCTCACTGGTTATTACAAACAAGGCTTTCATTCATTCAGTTGTGGTTTGACTGGTATTGAGTGTTGAATTTCAAATCTGCCTTGAAATTCTAAAAAAGTAATCTAAGCTGGATATTCACTTCATTTAAGTTTTGACACGAGCCTTCATACAGATAAATAGTCAGTTTTTGTGTGACTACATATTGGTGAGCACATTCTTCCACTTTTCAACATATGCTGACTTCCTGGATGTAACCTATATTTTACATACCTCAGTAGTAGAGTGGAGTTCAGAGTTGAGGTCTGTGGCTGTTCTAAACTGTTGTGCTGCAGGCAAGCCTATCACTAAATAGATTTACGGCAGATTCATTGTCACATTAGTTGCATTTCAGGGTTTATAGTGACAAAGCGTTACATTGTTCTGCATCTTCCATCAGCCACTGAGACTGCAATATCCTGCCCATACCTCTTGTGTGATAACCACCACTTTTCGCTGATAACAAACAAGAATGTCTCAAAATGACATTATTGTAATACCTCCCTAAATCACTGTTTTTAAAACAATTATTTCCCCCCACAACTATTATCCGATCACCTGTGCCTCTCACTGATAGGACAGGCTGATAATTTATTCATAGCTTCAGAGTTCTTGATCCAGCCAAGAGGTGCTCATAAACATCATGAATTGCCTCTCTTACCTCTTTCCTACAATCCTTGATACTTTCCACAGTGGAAGAGTAAATGCACATGATGAATCGTGGACTTGGATTTGTATGTTATTGCTTGCTGTAATAATTGTGGCTAGCCTCACTGACATAATTTTACTTAAGTAATTATGATTTTTATTTATTCGTTCATGGGATGTGGGTGTCGCTGGCCAGAGCAGCATTTGTTCCCAATCCCTAATCATAAGAACATAAGAACATAAGAACTAGGAGCAGGAGTAGGCCATCTGGCCCCTTGAGCCTGCTCCGCCATTCAATGAGATCATGGCTGATCTTTTGTGGACTCAGCTCCACCTTCCGGCCCGAACACCATAACCCTTAATCCCTTTATTCTTCAAAAAACTATCTATCTTTACCTTAAAAACATGTAATGAAGGAGCCTCAACTGCTTCACTGGGCAAGGAATTCCATAGATTCACAACCCTTTGGGTGAAGAAGTTCCTCCTAAACTCAGTCCTAAATCTACTTCCCCTTATTTTGAGGCTATGTCCCCTAGTTCTGCTGTCACCCGCCATCGTCCTTGAGAAGATGGTGGTGATCTGCCTTCTTGCATTTCTGTTGTCCGTGCAGTGTTGGTACATGCTCAGTGCTGTTAGGAAGGGAGTTCCAGGATTTTGTCCCAGTGACCGTGAAGGAATGAAAAAATAGTCCCAGGTCTAAATGAGGTGCACCTTGGGGTGAAACATCCAGATAGTGGTGTCCCATGTATCTGCTGCCCTTGTCCATCTAAATAGTAGAGGTCACAGGTTTGAAAGGTGTTGTCAAAGAGGTCTTGCTGCAGTGCATCTTGTAAATGGAACACGTTGCTGCCACTGTGCATCGGTGGTGGAGGGAGTCAATGTTTAAGGTGGTGGATGGGCTGCCAATGAAGTATGCTGCTTTGTCCTTTGTCCATTCACCTGAGGAAGGAGCAGTGCTCCGAAAGCTAGTGTTTGAAACAAACAGGTTGGACTTTAACCTGGTGTTGTCAGACTGCTTATTGTCCTGAACGGTGTGTGTCTTGTTATACTCTTGGCGTAGCATAAGCGGCTTCCTTGATGTGCACTCTGACAAAGGAAGGTTCAGATGTGGAGATAACTTCAACACGTTTATTGAACTATTTACAATTCACCTACTCGGGTTCGCCACAATGTTAATCCTTCTATAGCTACTCAGGCTGACAAACCAGTCTGCTACAATCCAGGTGGTGGGTGTGATTTTGAATCAACCCTGTGTCTGAACTCACTGAGTGTCTCCACTGGAAAGAGGAAGATCATGTGTGCTGTGTCCTTTATATATGGGTTGGTGTAATGCCCCCCTGTGGTAGTGTCACCTCTGTGTGTATCTTGAATGCCCATTGGTTGTGTCCTATCTTACTGACCTATTGGTTGAGTGTCTGTGTGTCATGTCTCTGGTGCTCCCTCTAGTGTTACTTACATTAACCCCTTGTGTATCTACAGTGATGCATATCACCACAGTGTGCTTCTTGAGTGTTCTTGGAGCTGCACTCATTCAGAAATGTGGACTGTATTCCATCACACTCCTGCCATCTGCCTTGTAGATGGTGGACAGGCTTTGGGGAGTCAGGCAGTGAGTTACTATCCACAGAATTCCCAGTTTCTGACCTTCTCTTGTCGCCACATTATTTATATGGCTTGTCCACCTCATTTTCTAGTCATTCGTAATATCCAGGACGTACGGGATTTAGTGACGGCAGTGTGATTTAATGTTGAGGGGAGATGATTAGATTGTCTTGTGTTGGAGATGGTCATTACCTAGCACCTGTGTGATGTGATTATTACTCGCTAGTTGTCAGCCTACGCCTGGATATTGTCCAGGTCTTGCTGTGTATAGACACGGACGTCTTCAGCATCTGAGGATTCGCGAATGGTGTTGAACATTGTGCAGTTATCAGCGAACATCCACAATTCTGACCTTAAAGTGGAGGGCAAGTCATTGATGAAGCAGCTGAAGATGGTTGGGCCTCGGACGATATTCTGAGGAACTCCTGCAGTGATGCCCCAGGACTGAGATGATCGACATCTAATAACCACAACCATTTTACTCTATGAGTCATCAAGTAACATGAATTGTTATTTAATGAAACTTATTTCTCAGCCTCCATTAGTAAGTACATTTTTGTATTTGAAGTAGGGAAAGGACACCATGGGCGCGATTCTCCGAGGCCACGCAGGTTGGGAGAATAGCGGGTGGCGCCAGTTTTTCACGCGACGCTGGTCCGACGCGCTCCTGCGATTCTCCCAAACGGCGAAATCGGTCCCGTCGTGTTCCGCGCGGCAAAATCCAGAGAATCGCCCGAGGCACCCAAAATGGCGATTCTCCGGCACCCCACTATTCTCCGGCCCGAATGGGCCGAAGTCCCGACGGCGTGGCCCCAGTTCACGCCGTCGCCGTCCACACCTGCTTTTTATAGTCGCCAGCCAATCCTGCTGGCTGACGCTGAGCAGTGAGGAAGCGAGCGGACCGTCCCGGAGTCTCCGCAAACTGGGGAAGGCATCCCCGAGAACGCAGCAGCCGGGGGGTGGGGGGAGAGGGAGTGAGTAGTGGGACGGGGGGGAGAGGGAGTGAGTAGTGGGACGGGGGGGAGAGGGAGTGAGTAGTGGGAGGGGGGAGAGGGAATAGGGGGGGGGGAGAGGGAACGAGTACTGGGGAGGGGGGAGAGGGAGTGAGTAGTGGGGAGGGAGAGGGAATAGTGGGGGGGAGAGGGAGTGAGTAGTGGGACTGGGGGAGAGGGAGTGAGTAGTGGGAGGGGGGAGAGGGAATAGTGGGGGGGAGAGGGAGCGAGTACTGGGGAGGGGGGAGAGGGAGTGAGTAGTGGGGAGGGAGAGGGAATAGTGGGGGGGGAGAGGGAGCGAGTACTGGGGAGGGAGAGGGAGTAGTGGGGGGGAGAGGTAGTGAGTAGTGGGACGGGGGGAGAGGGAGTGAGTAGTGGGACGGGGGAGAGGGAGTGAGTAGTGGGAGGGGGGAGAGGGAATAGTGGGGGGGAGAGGGAGCGAGTACTGGGGAGGGAGAGGGAGTAGTGGGGGGGGGAGGGAGTGAGTAGTGGGACGGGGGAGAGGGAGTGAGTAGTGTGAGGGTGGAGAGGGAATAGTGGGGGGGGGAGAGGGAGCGAGTACTGGGGAGGGAGAGGGAGTAGTGGGGGGGAGTGGGAGTGAGTAGTGGGACGGGGGGAGAGGGAGTGAGTAGTGTGAGGGTGGAGAGGGAATAGTGGGGGGGGAGAGGGAGCGAGTACTGGGGAGGGAGAGGGAGTAGTGGGGGGGAGAGGGAGTGAGTAGTGGGACGGGGGAGAGGGAGTGAGTAGTGGGAGGGGGGAGAGGGAATAGTGGTGGGGAGAGGGAGCGAGTACTGGGGAGGGGGAGAGGGAGTAAGTAGTGGGAGGGGGGAGAGGGAATAGTGGGGGGGAGAGAGAGCGAGTACTGGGGAGGGAGAGGGAGTAGTGGGAGGGAGAGGGAGTAGTGGGGGGGGAGAGGGAGTAGTGGGGG
The DNA here is from genome assembly GCF_902713615.1 of Scyliorhinus canicula. Classification (NCBI taxonomy): domain Eukaryota; kingdom Metazoa; phylum Chordata; class Chondrichthyes; order Carcharhiniformes; family Scyliorhinidae; genus Scyliorhinus; species Scyliorhinus canicula. The sequence goes on from NC_052159.1 coordinate 35,217,735, forward strand.
GGGAGAGGGAGTAGTGGGGGGGGAGAGGGAGTAGTGGGAGGGAGAGGGAGTGTGTAGAGTGGGCCGTCCACCCCGGATGCAACATCTTGGCCGCTGGTTGCCCTGTGGCTGATGGGCGCAGAAAGTAACATGGGGTTAGGCTGGCCGCGTGTCAGCAGCGCGATCAGGCCACCGAGACACACAGGTATCCCGTGGTAGGCGGCTGCTGAGGTGTCGACTAACCTCCGTCTAACATGTCGTTCCTCTGCCCCCCACCACCCTTCTGTAGGTGACCATGTATTCGAACGGAACGGCGATGTTCAGCGCAGTGGTTGGGGCCGCTGCACTGCAGTTGGCCATCCAGCAGCATCCACAGCCACATCCCACAGTTGATGCAGGGGCAGCTGCAGCAGCAGAGGGAATGGCTGCGGAGTGGCCCGTCATCGCCGTAAAGGCCGCAGGTACTCATGGCCGGTATGTCCAGGGGAATGGCGAGGGGAACATTGACCCCCAAACGCTGAGGAAGGCACAGGATGCGGGCACTGATGTCGAGCAGCATGGGGGGGGAGGAGGAGGAGGAGACGCGGATGGTGGAGCCAGGGCGCCAGAGGCGACGAGCGAGGCCTAGGGTGTACCGTGACCGAATCTCTTTTGAGGCACTGCTGGACATCACCTGCAGGAGGAGACTCCGGTTCAGCAGGGAGACGGTCGCACATATCTGCCACCTCGTGGCGCACCATGCAGCAACTAGGGGTGTGGTGGAGCGCTGCTTCGGATTGCTGAAAATGAGATTCAGGTGCCTGGACCGCTCCGGAGGGGCCCTGCAGTACCAGTCCGACAGGGTCGCTCGCATTGTTGTGGTATGCTGTGCGCTGTACAACATCGCAATGCAGAGGGGAGATGACCTGGTGGAGAAGTCGGAGGGAGAAGCCAGTGGCAGTGGTGCCAACGCTGAGGAGGAGGAGAAGGAGAAGGAGGAGGAGGAGGAGGAGATTGAGGATGAGGAGGTGGAGGAGGTTGGCGTGCAGCAGGGTGGTGCATCGGGCGCAGCACACAGACACGACCCGGGTGCTGGTAATGTCCAGGAGGCTGCACGTGAAGGGACTGCACACCCGGCACCGAAGTTTTACCGCTTGTCAATCCCAGTGACACTCGGTCACCATCACGATCCCCGTGGCAACGGAAAAATCAAACAATCTGACAAGTTAGGTGCAACAGTGAGTTTAATGGTAAATATTATGTACAGATGCCCTAGCCCCTACAACTAAACTGTGTCCTGCACTCGTGCCAACGTACTCTGTGTCCCTCTTCATTGCCTTGCGGGTCCTACCACTACGCCTAAGTGAATCCCCAGATGGTACAGCAGGAGTGGAGGCGGACTGCTGAGAATCACGCCCGCGACATGGATCCCCATCGGCTCTCGTTTCCTGGGGCAACCCGGCCTTGACGGGCCAGGCTGCTCCACGGATGTTTCGGATGATGTGGTGCCACCCTGCTCTGCCCGCTGCCCACCCGATGCACCAGGGATGGGCCAGGGGGAGGCCGAGCGTTCAGGGACGTCCCGTGATGAAGTTAATGGAACGGCCCCCAGAACCTCCTCCTCCCTCGGGGAGCCCGGTAGCCCCCGGGCCTCACTGTGAGACGGAGGTGCGAGCGGGGATGTGTCCCATTGCGCGACGCCATCCAGCACGTGCGTTAGGCGGTCGATGCTGTCCGTGACTGACTGCTGGGACTGTGCCATAGCCTGCTGGGAATGGGCCATGACCTAGTGAGACTCGGACAGGGCCCGTAGCGCGCCGGCAATGTCATGTTGGTTCTGGAACATTGCTGCCTGTGAGAGGGCAGCCCTCTCCTGGGCCATGGATGATGTGTGCCCATGAAGCCCAACGCCTTGCAGAACCTGACCCATGTTCGATACCGTTTCACCCATTGCCTCGATCGCGGACGCCTCATGTGCGGTGTCGGCCTGGGTGGCTGCCATGAGCGACACCACTCCCTGCTCCTGGACACGGTTTGACTCCTCTAACTGCATCTGCAGCTGCTGGAAGACGGCCCTCATCCTGTCATTGTGTCCCTAGGTTTCGAAATGCATCGGCTGTCCAGGGGGGTCGAGTAAATCCAGGAACCCGGGAAACGTCTGGGAGCCAGCTGGATGCTGGGCCTGGGCTGCCCTCCGACCATCCAGCCCCTCAGCTGCTCCGACCTCCACCTGCTGTACCGGCTTTACTGTGTGGTGCACACCAGACCGTGAGCCAGGAGCCTCATCACTTAATTGCCCAACCGAGGTGAGTGTCTCTGGGATGGTGGATGATGTGGGAGACAGCAATGCCGCAAGCTCTAGGTCTTCGTCCATCAGAAATTCAGGAGTGTCCTGATCCCAGTCATGTCCCGGCGTAGGGCGCACGCGGCCCATGTACGGTTCAGCGTCAGATGAGTCCGTTGACTGCGTTGCCATCCTCTATGCGTCTGGGTCCACTGACCCCGTCCTGTCCTGTCACACGGCCCGACCTTCGGGCAACGCACAGCCATGAAAGTCGTCACTGTCCGTCCTCTGTACGTCCCGCTCGAGAGTCCCGGATTTGGAGGATGGCCAGACCACCTGCCACCCTCTGGCGTGTGACCCTGGGTGCGGTGGTCGTCGCTGATGGTCGGCTGCGTGTGGCACCAGACAGCCCTGGACGTTCATCGGCTGGCCGTGGGGAACAGAATGATACGGGGTTAGTTAGACATGCAGGGCCGGGTGTCGGGTGGTCCAGTGGGCAGAGTGTGAGGGGAGAGAGGATGGGGGGTCCAGTGGGCAGAGTGAGGGGACAGAGGATGGGTGGTCCAGTGGGCAGAGTGTGAGAGGACAGAGGATGGGTGGTCCAGTGGGCAGAGTGTGAGGGGAGAGAGGATGGGTGGTCCAGTGGGCAGAGTGTGAGGGGACAGAGGATGGGTGGTCCAGTGGGCAGAGTGTGAGGGGAGAGAGGATGGGTGGTCCAGTGGGCAAAGTGTGAGGGGGCAGAGGATGGGTGGTCCAGTGGGCAGAGTGTGAGGGGACAGAGGATGGGTGGTCCAGTGGGCAGAGTGTGAGGGGACAGAGGATGGGGGGAGGTCCAGTGGGCAAAGTGTGAGGGCGCAGAGGATGGGTGGTCCAGTGGGCAGAGTGTGAGGGGGCAGAGGATGGGTGGTCCAGTAGGCAGAGTGTGAGGGGACAGAGGATGGGTGGTCCAGTGGGCAGAGTGTGAGGGGAGAGAGGATGGGTGGTCCAGTGGGCAGAGTGTGAGGGGAGAGAGGATGGGTGGTCCAGTGGGCAGAGTGTGAGGGGAGAGAGGATGGGTGGTCCAGTGGGCAAAGTGTGAGGGGGCAGAGGATGGGTGGTCCAGTGGGCAGAGTGTGAGGGGAGAGAGGATGGGGGGTCCAGTGGGCAGAGTGTGAGGGGACAGAGGATGGGGGGGGGGGGGGGGTTCAATGGGTAGTGTGAGGGGAAAGAGGATGGGTGGTCCAGTGGGCAAAGTGTGAGGGGGCAGAGGATGGTTGGTCCAGTAGGCAGAGTGTGAGGGGACAGAGGATGGGTGGTCCAGTGGGCAGAGTGTGAGGGGACAGAGGATGGGGGGAGGTCCAGTGGGCAAAGTGTGAGGGCGCAGAGGATGGGTGGTCCAGTGGGCAGAGTGTGAGGGGGCAGAGGATGGGTGGTCCAGTAGGCAGAGTGTGAGGGGACAGAGGATGGGTGGTCCAGTGGGCAGAGTGTGAGGGGAGAGAGGATGGGTGGTCCAGTGGGCAGAGTGTGAGGGGACAGAGGATGGGTGGTCCAGTGGGCAGAGTGTGAGGGGAGAGAGGATGGGTGGTCCAGTGGGCAAAGTGTGAGGGGGCAGAGGATGGGTGGTCCAGTGGGCAGAGTGTGAGGGGACAGAGGATGGGGGGAGGTCCAGTGGGCAAAGTGTGAGGGCGTAGAGGATGGGTGGTCCAGTGGGCAGAGTGTGAGGGGGCAGAGGATGGGTGGTCCAGTAGGCAGAGTGTGAGGGGACAGAGGATGGGTGGTCCAGTGGGCAGAGTGTGAGGGGAGAGAGGATGGGGGGTCCAGTGGGCAGAGTGTGAGGGGACAGAGGATGGGGGGGGGGGTTCAATGGGTAGTGTGAGGGGAAAGAGGATGGGTGGTCCAGTGGGCAAAGTGTGAGGGGGCAGAGGATGGTTGGTCCAGTAGGCAGAGTGTGAGGGGACAGAGGATGGGTGGTCCAGTGGGCAGAGTGTGAGGGGACAGAGGATGGGGGTCCAGTAGGCAGAGTGTGAGGGGACAGAGGATGGGTGGTCCAGTGGGCAAAGTGTGAGGGGGCAGAGGATGGGTGGTCCAGTGGGCAGAGTGTGAGGGGACAGAGGATGGGTGGTCCAGTGGGCAAAGTGTGAGGGGCAGAGGATGGGGGATCCAGTGGGTAGAGTGTGAGGGGACAGAGGATGGGTGGTCCAGTGGGCAGAGTGTGAGGGGGCAGAGGATGGGTGGTCCAGTAGGCAGAGTGTGAGGGGACAGAGGATGGGTGGTCCAGTGGGCAGAGTGTGAGGGGAGAGAGGATGGGGGGTCTAGTGGGCAGAGTGTGAGGGGAGAGAGGATGGGGGGTCCAGTGGGCAGAGTGTGAGGGGAGAGAGGATGGGGGGTCCAGTGGGCAGAGTGTGAGGGGACAGAGGATGGGGGGGTCCAGTGGGTAGAGTGTGAGGGGACAGATGATGGGGGGTCCCGTGGCAGAGTGTGAGGGGAGAGAGGATGGGGGGTCCAGTGGGCAGAGTGTGAGGGGAGAGAAGATGGGGGGTCCCGTGGCAGAGTGTGAGGGGAGAGAAGATGGGGGGTCCAGTGGGTAGAGTGTGATGGGACAGAGGATGGGGGGTCCAGTGGGTAGAGTGTGAGGGGACAGAGGATGGGGGGTCCAGTGGGTAGAGTGTGAGGGGACAGAGGATGGGCTGGGGGGGTGGGGGTTGTCATGCAGGGTTGTCTCACTTGCTTCTGCGCCTCCAACCTCGCATTGCGCGACCTCCGGGTGGCGGATCCCCCAGCAAGGTCCAATGCCCTCTGCTCAAACACTGTCAGGGGGTGCAGAATGGGTGAACCCCCTCCGGTTCTGTTGCGCTCCCGGCTGTTGTGAGCAGGCTTGTCCTGTTGGGGGGGGGGGGGGGGCATAGATAGAGCATCACAATTAGGCAGGTATCATCAGGGCTTTCAGATATAGGCTACATTAATGCAGGGTGGGGGGAAAGTTGCAGCCACACCATGGCATCTCTCCAGGGGGTCGTAGCACTCATGTGGGTCTGTGACAACGTAGTTAACCACCCTCCACTCACTCTCGCCCCACCCCCCCTCCCCATCGTGCCCGCGGGGGAGGGGTGTGTGTGTGTGATGAGGGACATAGGGGGGATGGTTGTGACCCAGGGGCACCCTCGTGGCACTCACCCTGGCAGCCCTGGTGAGGTTGTGGAGCTTCTTTCAACACTGCTCCCCGGACCGAGGGGTCTGCCCCACCGCACTGACTGCCATGCCCACCAAACGCCAGGCCCGTCGCATGGCGCTGGTTGGGTGGCGATGCCCTCGTCTTGGGCAGAGGATGCCCCTGCGCTGCTCCACCTCATCGAGGAGGGTCTCCAGGTCCGTATCACGGAACCTCGGGGCAGCCCTCCGTGGCTCCGTCATTTCCCTCTCTCCTTTCTTTCCGTGGATCACGCCCTTTTAGGACGCGGACGATCGGGGGCCGTTTCGCGCCGTTGTTGAACTCGACAGAGTTCACGACGGCTACCTCGATGCGGCGCGGCCTCGGAGAATCGCGCCCCAAATACCCAATTTACTTAAATTGGATAAAGTTAGTGGTTCAAATAAATGGTAGACTGAATATTTCTGCTAATAATCTATCTTTTGGGGACATAAGACCTTGTATGTCAATATAATACTTTTGATACCATATAATAAACAGCCTGGCATTTTCATTAAAAATTACTGCAGTGTTCTGGACATGTGACTTCCACTCAGTTTCATGGAGGTTTTTGAAAATGCTTTTACGAAATACAGAGCAGTGTAATAAATATGTGCGACTCTTTGTTTTTAGACAGCTCCTGTTGCCCAAAAGGTCAAGGAAGATTATCCATAACATTGGAAGATATCTTTCTGAAATCTTTCTGAAAGGATTCACACGTTGTAGCCCCCATGGGGTAGAGCAGTTTGAAGGCCACAGGCTGCAGATCCTTTGAACCCAGTGCCTGGGAGGAAAGTTCAGGGAAATGTCGGGGAGAAATAATCCTGTGTTCAGGCCTGCAAGGAATCTAAGTAAGCTACTATGCTGAGGCACTAGTTTCCCAGCAGTGGAAGATTGTGGCACAACTGTCTTGTGAACAACATGTTGCTTCCCCTACTGAGTCTTTCATTTGATCAAAGAAAATCTGCACTTCAAAGACTTTGCTGTCCTCTTATTATTTCTTGAGGCCAAATAGGGTTTCCAGTCGGTACACTAATTTGGTAATCACAGCTGTACACTCCTGTAATTGTTTGAAACATCATATTTGTCATTTACTGGTATGGTTATCAGTAGGGCAGTAATTTTACCCTTAACCCCAGGAAATATAGAAGAACAGGATGGGAACTAAGCAATAACTGCAGTGATTAGCTTTTCTATGGCAGTAAAACTTCAACAGCCAAAGAGCAAAGTGAAAAACTGTAAAAAGCCAAGATACGAATTACTCTGAGTGATATTGTTGGCAGTTGCTGGTGTTATGGACAGGAAGGGGATTCATTAAAATAGTCCTGGTTTCTCCTTTCATTACCCATCCATAAACAGAAAGGTGGCCTGATTCTGATTTCTTCCTTTATAAATTGTGGTGTATTTGCCAACCTATCAGTTTTGGTATGATTCAATGACATTGATAACCCCACAGCAAACTCAAGATAGGGTAAACTGAGAGGGTTAGTTTATTCGCGCACACTCGAAACGAGGGTAGGGGTGCCGCAAACAGGTCTCGCCCTATGCATTAGTAAAAGAGGAATAGTAGAAAGATTTACAGGGCAAAGACCACAGAGCAAAATATTATTGTTTCACATGAGTCCAGAGCCCAGAATCAGAATTCCATTGGTGGATTACTTCGCAGAGGTCAGCAGGCTGAACTCACTTTTCCAGTTGTATTGATTTCCGTGATGAGTCAGGCACGCAGAGATAGGTTAGTTTTGTAGGTGATCGTATAGAAGTTCAGAGGTCCCAGTAGAAACAGTGTAAATTGTGGTGGGGAAGGGGGAGGTGAATGCATTTGCACCAAGACAAAGCCCTTTTTCTGAGCTGCTGCTTGCTATATGGAAAATGGCAGACTGAACTTTGCAACTCCCCAAGGAAATATTACAGGTTCCTCCAACTAGGGGTCAAGTAACATGACTCCCATCCCTCCACATTTGTTTTTAACAAAGAGTGTATATTCCTTCGTTTGTGGTCCTGAGATTGTGAATATTCCAACCATTAAGCATTCGAAATGAGATTGCAGGGTTCTTTGTCCCAGCAGACGAGGAGATTCCAGTGGCCAGACCTGGTTTATGAAATGTAGGTGGCTTTTGTATCATTCTCTTCAATTTGGTCTCTGCAGCCTGCAGGGTCATGTGCATGTCTTCAGAGACAACATGGTGTCAGCTTCTCTGATACTGCCAGATAGTTCCTTTCATTCAGGGTTACAGGCAGACATGGGGCGTGATTCTCCGCTCCCCACGCGGGGTGGGAGAATCGCGGGAGGGCCGGGCGACTCACGACACGCCGCCCTGGCACCCCCCGCGATTCTACCACCCCCCCCGCTCGGAAGAATCGCTGCTCGCCATTTTTCACGGCGACCAGCGATTCTCCGGCCCGGATGGGCCGAGCGGCCTGGCGTTCCCGACCGGTTCATGACAGCGGCAACCACACCTGGTCGCTGCCGTTGTGAACAGGGGCGCCAAATGCTCGTTTTGTGGCTTGTGGGGGGGCGGAGAGGGGAGTGAGCACCACGGCCGTGCTCGGGAGGGGACTGGCCCGCGATCGGTGCCCACCGATCGTCGGGCCGGCGTCTCAAAGCGACGCACTCTTTCCCCTCCGCCGCCCCGCAAGATCAAGCCGCCACGTCTTGCGGGGCAGCGGAGGGGAAGACGGCAATCGCGCATGCACGGGTTGGAGCCGTCAGCCGTCGTGACGTCAGCCACGCATGTGCGGGTTGGAGCCGGCCAACCTGCGCATGCGCGGCTGACGTCACTTAGGCGCCGCCGTCGCGTCATTCACGGCGCGCCGCCTTGACGCAAGTGTCAAGGCCCGGCGGCCGAGAATAACGGAGCGCCACTCCTAGCCCCCCGGGTGGGGGTGAATAAGGTGCAAGGAGCGGCCTCCGAGGCCGTCGTGAAACTTGGACGAGTTCACGACGGCCTTCCTGATTCATTGCGGGAGCGGAGAATTCCGCCCATGGACTTTGTCCAGATTTTAACATTTTAGGAAGTAGCAATGATGGTAAATATATATTTTATAAAAACATAGTGCAACGTCTTACATCACTTTATTTACACAAATGACAGAAAGTTTCCCAGGAAACAATAAAGAACAATAAATGTGGAAGAAATGCAGAAGGGATCCTATACCCAGTCTTGGCAAATTAATGAACTGCTGGAGCTATCAGGGATTCCAGTATAGCCCAGGAGATCTTCAATCTGTTGGCAAATGTAACTGGGGTGGGTAGAAAAAGCCCCTCTACTGATGCTGGGTTCACAATTTGCTGTAACTTTAAACTTGCAACAGAAACCTCATGGAAATGCGTTCTGAGGGTGGTGCATGTATATATTTTCAAGTGTCCTGTTTCTGCTTCTCCAGTGTCTTTGCTTCCTTCTTAACAGGTTTTCTTTTTCACCTTCCATTCCATTCATCACATCCTTATTAGAGCTGGGTTGTGCGCTACCTCCTATCCCTTTGAACTGCATGTCTCACAACATCTGGAATATGCTACCTGACTTTGTACATTCTGGATCTTAATAAATGTATTCATGAAACTTCAAAGTAGCACATTTCTTCATTTTCAAAGTTCTATCTATTTGGCTAGACAGTAGTATCACTTGTAAAAGAAACGCTTATACTTTACAGACAAATAAAATACATGACTTGACCATGACTGTAAATTTTACAGAAGCTTTTGTAGCATATTGGCATATTATCTTTTCGTCTTTGTCAGCTTTTGTGAGCAATAATTACACAAATGTGTTTCATATCTGTATGGGATTATCAACATTTAAAAAAAAATTTCTAATATAAATTTAGAGTACCCAATTCATTTTTTACAATTAAGGGGCAATTGGGCGTGGCCAATCCACCTACCCAGCACATCTTTGGGTTGTGGGGGCAAAACCCACGCAAACACGGTGAAAATGTGCAAACTCCACACGGACAGTGACCCAGAGCCGGGATCGAACCTGGGACCTCGGCGCCGTGAGGCAGCAATGTTAACCACTGTGCCACCGTGCTGTCCTGGGATTATCAAACATAACACTGACAGCGATGTCCAATTATATTTAGGCATTATGGAAACTCGTCTATTGTGGGCAAAATGTGTAAACAGATATTGCCATAAAGCCAACAATATTCTAATTGTTATCTGGAGTGAAAAAGAAAGAAAAATAATGGAACAAGTAGGGTGGAATCTTACCAAATATTTACAAATTGTCAGTTCCGGGGAGACTACCCCGTGTGGGCAGCACGGTAGCATGGTGGATAGCACAATTGCTTCACAGCTCCAGGGTCCCAGGATCGATTCACAACTTGGTTTACTGTCTGTGTGGAGTCTGCATGTTCTCCCCGTGTCTGCGTAGGTTTCCTCTGGGTGCTCCAGTTTCCTCCCACAGTCCAAAGATGTGCAGGTTAGGTGGATTGGCCATGCTAAATTGCCCTTAGTGTCCAAAATTGCCCTTAGTGTTGGGTGGGGTTACTGGGTTATGGGAATAGGGTGGAGATATAGGCTTGGATAGGATGCTCTTTGAAAAGAGCTGGTGCAGACTCAATGGGCTGAATGGCCTCCTTCTGCACTGTAAATTCTATGATCTAATAACGTTGCGAATTCCGTCGACGGTGTCGGCAAGATTGCCCATGGAATTATGAGCCTCTTTGCCAAAAAAAGTGAGTGGGTGTGGTTTACAATGTCACCCTTGTCAGGGCGGGGCCTCTTATAGCCGGGAACCAATGCCATATGGATCGGGACACTATCTTTAAAGGGTGCCAGACCAGCGCTGCAGGCTAACCGCCCCCAGCCTACATCACAGAGGTCTCGGGGGCTCTGCCATAAGAGAGACACCCACCAGAGACATCATAAGAAAGACCCCCACCATGGAACCCCCCAAGAGAAACACCTACCAGAAACCACCCGTTATACAGACCCCCACCAGAGACTCCCCATGAGAGAGACCCCCATCAGAAATCACCCCATTACAGAGAACCAAGACCAGAAGACCCTCATTACAGAGCCACTTGACTGGAAGCCACCCCCCCCCCAATTAGAGACAGACCTGCCTTGAAGACCCCCATTCCAGAGACACTTGTCTGGATGCTGGAGAACAGCCCAGACAGAGCCAGTGTAAAAACCTACCTGTGCAATACACCTGCTGGTCAGGCAGAGGAACTAGCACCTCAAAGTTCCTAGAAAGAGAAAACCAGTCAGCTGGGTTTAAACCCCCTCACATCTTTGATCTGCAATGATTTCAAGCATATCAATGTGAAATTGATTTTACTGGACTGTGATTGGCAATTACCACACACAACCAGCCATCTGGATTGTTTAATTTCATTTCCCTTCATGCTTGAGTAGATTTCAAGTCGTCAGTTATGAAGCTAACCACAATTTTTGTAAACATCTAGCTATGATGGACTGCTCTTGGACCGCATCAAATAAAGTTAAGTGCCCTCATTTTCTCTTTTTCTCCACAGAAACCCAACTGATGTAGTTTTCTCTTGCGAGGAATTTACAATTTCTGGTTCCTCTGACTGAGTTAGAAGTTGCATTGCACAGGTGAGTATTAAAGCAGTGTTTTTTTTCCTGTCTCTGTTTGGACTCCAGCTCTCCAGCTTCCAGGCAGGGTCTCTGTAATGGGAGGCTTTCAGACACCGTTTTCTCTGAAGGAGGGGGGGGGGGGGGTGGTTCCAGGCAGGGATTACTGTGTAATGGGGAATTTTCAGGGAGGGGTCTCTGTAATGGGGAACTTCCTGGTGGGGGGCTTTGTAATGGGTGGTTTCTGGTGGGAGGCTCTCTTCTGGGGGGATCTCTGTAATGCGGGTCTCTGGCAGTGGGTTGGTGGGAAGTGGGTTCAGGTCATTCTCCTACTGTGGGATGGGGGAACCCAGAGAATCCTATGGGGGGGGGGGGGAGGGCAGAATTGAGTTGTGCAGAGAGAGGGGGACCAGCTGGTGATCCGCACTATCAGTTCACTCGCTAAAAATGGCAGCCTGCGCGGGATTCACAAGGAAATCCCCAACAGTCCCCGCCATACATAAGTTTGCATGCCAAAGGATAGGGAATCACCTCAGGATTTGTGCTCCCAGTATGTGCGCAAATCAATGGCGATTGAACTCCGGTGGGAGAACATAGGGCTGGATTCTCCGATTTTGAGGCTCTGTCAGGAAGTGTCTAGTTTTACAATGAAAAAGTGCGCAGCCGCCCCCGTACCAATGCTCCGTCCGGTGGGGGGCTAGCAGCCGCGCCACGTAAAACTCCTGGCTTTGCCAACATAAATGGCCGGAGAATTGCTGGGTGAGTGGCCGCGCATGCGCACAGCGACGACCTGTAGCAGTCCCGCCATACAGCATGGCGCCAGCCACGAGCGGACCTAGCCAGCCAAATAGTCTCCCCCTGGACACCCCCTCGCCATCCCCCACCAATTCCCCCAGCCCCCCCAGCACTCGCCAAAGCCCCTCCCCCCCGCCCTGCCCGACTGTGGAGGCAATGGACACAGTCCGCAGCCGCTACACCAGGTTTACGAAAACCCAGACCACACGCGGGGTCATGAACTCGGCCCATCGGGGGTGGGCCTCAAAGCACCTGCTGACTCCGTCGCAACGTTGTGCGGCACGCACCTCAAGGAGGCCGATTTGGAGGACGCGAAACATCCGAAAAATGCGCCGGCCCCAATTTGGTCACAAACGGGGATTCTGCCCATAATCTCCCAAACTGATAATTCCGGTCTGGTGGCCTTGTCCTTCTATAATGAATCAGCAAGGGAAATGCTTGAAGAGTTGGCTTAAAAGATCTAAAGATACCTTTATGTAAAGAGATCCCGAATCAAAAAGTAACAAAGTTATGGGGCGGAATTCGTGGACTTTCATGACAGCAAAACTGGTGCCGAACTTGGAGCGATTCAGTAACTGTGGAGGGGCTAGTACTGGTGCCATGTGGAACACTATCGGTTCTAGTGAGAAACGGTGCGGAATTTGCGGGGTCCGTGTCTGACACTCGAGAGGCTGACAAGCTGGGTCGAACACAATATATGGGGTAATTTTATGCAGGCAATGGAGGTCGGCTGGCTACAGACCCTGCGAGAACCTTGCCTCTTCGAGGTCCTCATCAGACTCTGCTACATCTGAACTTGTACACGACCTTGTCTCACTGCAAGGTGACACTTGTGCTGACTTTTCCACCATCATGACTGCTGCCCATTAGTTCCCAGTTCTTTGCACTACAATGTCCCTGTTCCACCCCAGCCTACAAATTTGGGGTGGAGGCACTAACCTCTGTGCTGTCTGTGACAGTAGTAATGATGACACAATGCTCCGTTCTTCACTCTTGTCCTCCTCCCTCTTCCTCCAGGGAATTTAAGTTTTGTTTCACTTTGGTCTTCTGAGAGAACGCAGGTGAGGTGTTGAAGAGGGATCTGAGTGAAGCAAAGTGGATCCTGCTGCTGGGAATCTTCAATGATCACATTGGAAGGGTTAGGGAAGGGTCCGGGTGTGGTGACTATCGGAGGTTGTGTGGTGAGAATATAAAAATCCTGGGAATTAGGATAGATTCGGGGATTCGTGATCAGCAATAATTGTGGATATATAAGGAATTTGGAGTGGCTACATACCCGTGGGCAATATGTGCCCTGCCCTCTTTGTGGCCATGACATCCACCACTGTACTTCACCCCTGATCACTGTTAGCTCTGACTATTGAAAAGGAATACTGTCATGGAGACCTGCATCAGTTCCTGTGGGCAGGTCCTGTTATGTGTGATTAGGTTCAGGAAATGAAGGTGTGTTGGTAGCGAATTGAATTGGCAGGTGTGTTTGTGATGCCTCATATGATTGATGAGTTAGGAGTTGTGTCTGATGTGTGAGTAGTGCCAGTGAGGGATGAAATCATGTGGATTGTGGTAATGTCAGTGTATAATTGGATGATGGATGCAATGTTTTGAGACGGCGATGATGGTGGTGCAGGCATTTAGAAATGTGTTTGTGAGATGGAATCTTACCTTGGTCACGTATAAAATCATTTCATATTTTACAGCCCTGGAACTAACATGTTCTGAGGCCAGTGCTCCTGACTGAGACCTCCAAGGTGACCCTCCCAGACCTGCCATATTTGTTGCCTCTATGGCCTTCTTTCACCCTGTAAAGTACAGGAGAACCCTCCTGTTCTGTACCTCCTCCATCAGGCCCTCTGACAGTCCTTTTATTAAGTTACCCTTCCAAGTGCTGTATTTTTGCTCCTTTTATGTGCTCTAGGCCTACAATGGCGGCAGAGTGGCACAGTGGTTAACACTGCTACCTCAGAGCAGCAAGGCCAGGTTCCATACTGACCTTGGGACACTGTCTGTGTGGAGTCTGCATGTTCTCCCCCGTCTGTGTGGGTTTCCACCGGGTGCTCCGGTTTCCTCCCACAGTCCAAAGATGTGCAGTTTAGGTGAATTGACCATCATCAATTGCCCCTTAGGGTGGGGTTACAGGAATGGGGGAGGAGAGATTGGGCCGAGTAGGGTGGCCTTTCAAAGGGTCGGCGCAGACTCAATGGGCAGAATGGTCTCCCTTTGCAGTGTAAGGATTCTATGATTTAGTGAGTATATGCTTGGAAACTATAAATACTGCTTCAGGAAAATTGCTGCTAATTAGCCCTTCAGTTCTGAACCCACAGAATCGCTGTTTTAATGTGCCCCCAGGCAACTTTAAATTGTGGTGATCAGCAAGTAGCCCCAAGACTGAAGGTTAAATTGAAACAAGAGAACAGGCACATTTTATTCTCATGACACTCACTCAGCGCCTGTTATTATCCTTTCCACAATGTATTTGACTGTAATGTTCAGAGAACTAAAGTTCACCGCGATCTAATCAATAGCCTCCTTTACTTTGTGGATTTCATCTTGCTTCAAATAGGGAACATTCCTGTCTCACTGTGTTAGGTAATTTTGAAACATCTACAGTTAAAAATGGAAGCTGGCTTTCTTTAATCCAATATCAAGTTGAAGGAATTATCTCTCTCAAACTAAATCAGCCTCTCGACCACCGTCTCCTCCTTCTCAGACACTCCTTACCTGTCTGACCAAGCATTTGGTCACCTGTCCTAATATCTCCTCGTGTGTCTCGGTGTAACATTTTGTTCTATAACCCTTCTGTGAACTGCCTATATTACAGGTGCTATAGAGATGAAAGTTTTTGCTGTTGGGACCTGGAGATGAGTTAGCTATGAGACCAGCAGAGGTTGTTTAATTTGTTTGTGAGATAAGGTTCAAAGGCTTTGCTGTTTTTTGATTAAATTAAATCAAAGTATATTTTCCATTTTTACCTTTGTTAGTGCTCTGGCTGTTATTATGATGTTTCTTTTCCATCACTTAGAGTTAAAACTATTATTGAAAACTAATTGCCAAGCCAAACTCAGGCAGCCTAGTCCTCAATAGTAGGCCGTGAAGCAGAATGGGATGCCATTACTTTTCTGTACCAGGCATAACCTGGGGGAAATATTTCAGTGTTCTTAATGGTCAACAAAACTGATTTATGCCCTTTTAACATAAGTCAGTACAGCCCGCATTTAATTCAACTACTTAAACTAATGACAGAACAGTAATTGATTACTGTATGTTGTAGTAGATTCAATTGTAAAATTATAGCCTTTATGACAGAACAGACAGAATAACCACACATAGTCATATCACTGCATAGAACTGTACATAGAAACATACATAGAAAATAGAAGCAGGAGGAGGCCATTCAGCCCTTCTAGCCTGGTGCACCATTCATTATGATCATGGCTGATCATCAAATTCAATATCCTGATCTCACCTTCCCCCTATTTCCCTTGATCCCTTTAGTCCCAAGAGCTCTATCTAATTCTTTCTTGAAATCACACAATGTTTTGGCTTCAACTACTTTCCGTTGGAATGAATTCTACAGATTCGCCACTCTCTGTGTGAAGAAATTTCTCCTCATCTCAGTCCTAAAAGACTTACCCTTATTCTCAATGTGATGAACGGTTACTGTACCCTTATCATCATGTAGGCGATGCCCCTTTAAGACCGGGCTTGGAACCCTGGGGGACTCCGCCTCCGGCTCCACCCACCAGGAACTCGTATATAAGGGGCCGTCCTGTAGGCGGCACCCAGTAAGCACCCGTCTCGGCAACAGGCTAGTTCTCTGCTTACTAAAGCCTTCTTTTATCGTTCTACTCTTTTGTGTCGTTATTGAGGGTACTACGCTCAAACTATGTCCCCTAGTTCTGGACTCCCCCCATCTCCGGGAACATTCTTTCTGAATCTACCCTGTTAGAATTTTATATGTTTCTAGGAGATCCTCTCTCACTCTTCTAAACTCAAATAAATATACTCCTAACTGACTTAATCTCTCCTCATATGTCAGTCCCACCATCCCAGTAATCAGCCTGGTAAACCTTCGCTGCACTCCCTCCATAGTAAGAACATTCTTCCTCAGATAAGGACTATGAGCAAAGTTCTTTAGCTTCAGTTCTCATCCGATTGAAAATGTGCATCAGAGAAAAAGAGTGTCTGTAGAGAAGTAGGTTTCTTATCTATGTTTTGCAACTTCCAATTTTCTCAATGGGGTTATGACTGATGACCAAATGCAGATTTGATGGCCGTTCACTTTGCGGGGAACCTCCATCCTTTCTGTAAGGGTAACTCTGAGCTTACAATCACCTGTCATTTTAATTGTGCTCCTGAAACCCCCACTGACCTTCCTTTTCCAATAAAGCTGAATATAAGTTTGAAGAACAGCACCTCTTTTGATAAAACACTTGACAGCCTTCCGGACTCAGTGCTGAGTTCAACAATTTGGGAACACGTCCTCATTTTTGTTTTGGATGGCAGAGTTTCCCCATCCTACTTATAAAAGTTAATCTCACCCATCACTTATTCCTTTTCATTATACATATAAACTTGCCAGCCACACTCTACCAATTTGTTTTAAATACTGTTTATTATGCATTATTACAGCCAAACTTCAGCAACATAATTCAAACAGCTTTCCCTTGACTGGGGACAAGATAGGGCAGCTAAATGTTGATATCGATTATTTTTGCCCACTTGGGTGTCTGAACAGAACTTAGTCAGATGTCTATATATGAGACTGTCTTTAATGTGGCTTTATGTGACTGTTTAAATCAGGCAGCAAAGATACAATGGGCGGGATTTTCCAGCACCGCCTGCTTCCGGGATCATTCAGTCCCGCCGAAAGTTTGACTGAGCCGCCAAATACTCGTGGCCTATCTCGCCTTGACGGGACCAGAAAATCTTGACCTTAAAGAAGATGGGATTATATAATATTTACAGAACCTAAAAAGCCCATGCCAGTATTCATGTTCCACATGAGCCTCGCATGATCGGAAGACTCAATTTTCACCAATTTTTTGAAATACCCAGCGTCACTATTTGTAATGTGGATAGACCGATTCATGTTTAAGCAGACCCCTTATCAGAACTATAAACTGAAGGATGAAAACTTCTTAACAGGTTGAACTGAAAAAAGTGGCAGGTAGAGAGAACAACAGGCAAAGGCAAGCATCAAAATGCTGATAGAGGCTAATGTCTCACAATGGTTAATAAACAGGTTTAGTGAAAAGTTGGAAAGAACTGAAAACCGTTGTCACAGGGAGGCTGTTAAGGAAACATGGAAACAGTTAAATAAAGTGGAGAAATGTTATAGAATAGAACCATAGAATTCCTACAGTGCAGAAGGAGGCCAATCGTCCCATTGAGTTTTCTCCAACCCTCTAAAAGAGCACTCTACCAAGGCCCACTCCCCCGTCCTTTGTCCTTTATGAGAAAGGTGAACACTCATAAAAATCAAAGCCTCAAGAAATCTGAAATACGATGAGGTGTACAAGATGCACAGCACATTCAATGAATCTGTGAAGACAGAAAGGAACTGCCGTGCTCTGCTGAAGAACCCATACTCATAATGCCGCCATAAGAACGTTAAAACAGAAGCTGACCATCCTGGAAGCTGCTCCACCATTTGGTATGCCCATGGCTGATCTTCTGGCACAAGTCTCCTTTCTGCCTCCCACTCTCCATATTCCTTGATCCCCTACGTGCGCTGGACCTTGGTGCTGCGTAAAAAGTGGCGCCGCGTAAATGACACCACCCGCGCATGCGCGGTTGCCGTCCTCCTCGAGTCCACCCCGCAAGAAGATGGCGGATGGTTCTTGCGGGGTGGCGGAGGAAAGGAGATCCTCCTATAGAGAGGCCGGCCAGCCGATTGGTGGGTACCGATCGTGGGTCAGACCCCATCAGAGGCTCGCCCCGGTGCAGGAACCCTCCACCCCCCCCCCCCCCCCCACAGGCCGCTTCCCCAGCGTTCCCACGCAGTTCCCACCAGCAGCGACCAGGTGTGGATGGCGGCAGTGGGAACCTGTCGTGTTGGGGCGGCCGCTCGGCCCAGAGAAGCGGCGCTCGCCCTTTGCAAACGGCGAGCGGCGATTCTCCGAGCAGCCAGCCGTGATTCTCGCTGCGCTGGTTTGGGGGGGGGAATCGCATGCGGGTGCTGGGGCGGCGTGGCAGGACTTGCGCGTTGCCCCGGCGATTCTCCCACCCCGTGTGGGGGGAGGGGGAGAATTCCGCCCCCTATCAATGAGAAGCCTCATGGGACAGTTTGGTCTTTTGGGGGGAAATATGTGTCATTCTTTGTTTCAATCCTATTCAGGCCCCTTCCTTGACCACCTTCTCTGTTGCGTTGATAATGAGATCGGTATCACTTCCTCGTCTCATTCTAATCTTGAGAATTTCATTGCCAATCCTTTCAATTTCCAACATACTTCCTGAGCTATTCTCTGGTCAGTCCCATCCCTTCCTCAGCTTCTTTTTGTCATTTTTTCACCAATATTTATTACAAGCTCACAGATTTACACAATAAATTGGATTATGCTTTGTCTCTTTCCGTTTCCTGTAAAGATGTCACAGGCTACTTTTAAGACTCCACCATTCCTCTTATTTTTCAATTCAAGATTAAAAATCATGCCACCCCTGATTCTTTCTACCAAATGCTGCAACTGGAATTTTACCAGCATTTGGAGCTGGGTTGGAAGGCAGCAGAACAGGTAAAATGGAGGAGGGAGACATAGGGACAGATTGATTTCCAAGTTTTCCTTTCCTCTGACCCCTTCTTTTGAAATCATAACAGTTAAATATCTGTCCATGTACCCATTCATGCACCATTATTCAGACCATTGAATATTATTATGTTATGAGACAACAACTGATGGTTAATTCCTCCAATTTAATATCCTGTATCTGCCAAACAATGCTGGAAAGTTTCCTTGGTCAGCATGGAGAGGCAGCTCTACGTTTTGACCATTAACTTCCATATTCACCATAATGTATCCCTTTATGGCATGACCTCTTCTGTGTACACCCTTAGGGCAATATTTGAAGGTTGTGCAGGTAGACATTTTAGCTTTTGACTGTATATCGCCTCAGGTATTTGTGATACTGTATCACCCGTATCCACTTCCATCTTGATCACATTTCCATCAGGTTTTGGAAATACCCAGAAACGTTGTTGATCACCCCGTACTGACAAGGCACCGAGCTTGAATTCTTGATGCTGACTTAGCACGTTGAGTCGTCCCTTCCATCACTTAACTTGTAAACTCGACCAGTAGACCTGGCTGTATTTTCCTTGGGTATACTTCTTTTGTGTTGCTGAAAGTTGACATGACCAACATGCCTTGACAATATGGCTTACTATGCCACAAATTTTGCATTTATTCTCTGACTCCAACATTCTCCTGCTCAATGTCCCACTTGAGTACAGCAATGGCATGGTGAATGTTTTTGCAGACTTGCTTTTAACAGCCTCCATCCTATGACTGTTTGCTTGGGCTCCAATCAACGAAGCCTGTTTCGCTGCAAGTTCCATGGAAGTAGTGGTTTCCACAGCAGATTTAAAGGCGAGAGCACTCTCAGTCAACAGTTTCCTATGGACAGCTTAATTTTTGAGTCCATAGACTCAAACATATATGCTCTTAAAGGGTGGATAAGGTATGTAGAACTGTCAAATTATTCAATTAAAAAATGAAAAGAAAATTGTCTCTCTGAGTTGCAAAATTCAGTCCGAGCAGTTTCAATAGTCATTTGTTGACATAACCCTAATTGCTAACATTATAACACGATGAATGCTTGACTCTTTTTTATGGCCTATTATTATCAGTGTTGGGGGAGATGCTGTATGTTTGCAATTTTATTAACAGCTCACAAGTGTTATTAAAGCTTTAGCTGTCTTTAATGTGGAATTATGGATTCAAATCATTGTTGTTATAAGGGATAAAGTATTTGTGGAGATTTAAATATATTTAATGGGCTTTCATGAATGAGAGTGGGTTGGTTATATGGTGAAAAGTGTAAGATATTTAGAATTCTATTTAATTTCACCTCGACGTGGCATTTGAGGTTGCCCATGGTAGATAATGGGTGATTTGGTTTGGAGGGTGTAAGTGTAAAGGTGGTGGGTAGGTGAGGGGGGGGGGGGGGGGGGGGTCCGTGAACTTGCATTAGTTGACACTAAGTTGGCATTGGGGCTAAAACGCCTATGGGATGTGTGGGGGTCAAGGCACAGGTTGGTCTGGGGTGGTAGAAGCCTTCAGATTGGTGCAGGTGCATGGATTGGTATGGCAGGTATGAGGTGCCATTGGGGACAGAGGGCACAGGTTGGCATGTATGGGGATGGGCAGTAGGTAGGGAAATGAGGCTGGTGAGGGCTAGAGGACCTAATGTTCACAAAAACAACTGGGGTGGTGTCCCAGAGAACTGAGGTGGGCCTTTAAAATGACAAAACACCTCAGTAATCAACAGCCTCTGTGGTTGCCCCTGATCTGCAAGTAGGGCCAACAGCCCCAACTCGACCCTCTACTCATGACCCCAAAACAAAGATTCTGCCCCCGGCCCACTTTTTCCACAACTAGATTCAGACAGCTGGGAACTTGCCTGGCTCTACGCGGCAACCTTCTGAGCCAAAATCCCGGCCACTTAGTCAAACAGTGAACAATTGATGAAGTGAAGACTATAAGCCCGCTCCCACCTGGCTGAAACTTGCTTCTGAAGAAAATCAGTCCCATCCTTTGACTTTTAGTCTTCCTCATACGACATATGTGTGACTCTTTCATGTGCCTTGTATCAAGTTCACTGTATGAACTATACTTAGAAGCTCCACTTTCAATGTGCCTCCACCTGTTTCCTTGTGTGAGGGAATATGAGCGAGTTGCTCACAGCCACCCTCAGCCCCCCATGCTGCACTTGTACTCTCCAGCGGCCTATTTATTCCATAAAATTACACTCTTTAAAATTACACTCGTTATTTTTCTGAGTTCAAATGATATGTTTTGAGAGGTTGTAATTTTACTTCCTTTGTAGGTAAGCTATCATTTATTAAACAGTACTTATAGGATTTCCACTTGGTCACTAAAATACAGCAATTTAAAAAATATTGATTTTGTTTTAGTCATAAATCGTTCTGGCCTCCCAATTTTGCTTATTTCTTCTGTCAGAATGTCAAAGTATTTCTGGCATCGGAGAATCTTAAAAAAAGGTAAATGTGTTGACTCTTGACTTGACGGCTTATAAAACTTTAGTTTGGCATTGGTTCTTGAGATCGCCATGTTCCGTTTCAGGTCCCATGGTTATGATGTTAGAATAATGATTTCTACCAAATGTTGGCACAGAACCCCAATTGACCCTTGTTATTATTTGTTTTAAATGTGTCCCCTTAATTTCACCCTTTATCCACGGCTATTTCTTTTAATGGATCCAACTTTTCAGAAGTCATGGAATAATGCAGTGCAGAAGCAGGCCATTCAGTCTATAATGGCTGTACTAGCTCTGTGAAAGAGCTATCCAATTATCCCTTGACATTTACACAAAGTTGTACTGGACAGGTGTGAGGTAATGCACTTTGGAAGGTCTAATGCTTGTAGGAATTACAGAATAAATGGTAGAACTCTTGCGAGTACTGACAGGCAGAGAGATCGGGGCATGCGTGTCCACCGATCACTGAAAGTGACAAGGCATGTGGATAAGGAGATCAAGAAGGCATACGGCATGTTGGCCTTCATCGGTCTGGGAATTGAATACAAAAATTGGCAAGTCATGTTGAAGCTGTCCAGGACCTTAGTTAGGCCCCATTTGGAATATTGTGCACTATTCTGGTCGTCACACTACCAGAAGGATGTGGATGCATTGGAGAGGGCACAGAAGGGGTTTATTAGGATGCTATCTGGTATGGAGGGCATTAGTTATGAGGAGAGGTTAGATAAACTCGATCTGTTCTCACTGGATCGACGGAGGTTGAGAGGCGACCTGATAGAAGTCTGCAAGACTATGAGTGGCTTGGACAGAGTGGATAGTCAGATGCTCTTTCCTCGGGTAGGAGAGTCAAGTACTAGGGGGACATAGGTTTAAAGTGCATGGGAAAAGTTTAGAACAGATGTGCGAGGTACGTTTTTTGCACAGAGGGTGGTAAATATATGGAACGTGCTGGCTGGAAAGGTAGTGGGAGCAGGGAGCAGGTGGCATTTAAGGGGCAGGTACCATGGTCGGTGCAGGCTTGGAAGGCCGAAGGGCCTGTTTCTGTGCTGTATTGTTCTTTGAAGTCCTGCAAGTTCTTACTTTTCAAGTATTTTTCAAGTCCACTCTGAAGGTTACTACTAAAACTACTTCCACCACCCGTCCAGGCGGCGCATTCCAGGACATAACAGTTCCTTGTATAAAATAGATTCTGCTCAATTCCCCTCTGATTCTCTCACCAATTATCTTAAATCCATGACCTCTGATTATCAACCATCCTGCCAGTGGAAACAGTTTTTCCTTAATGACTCTAGCAGAATCCGCCATAATAGTGGGCACCTTTATTAAATCTCCCCATAATCTTAGAATCTACATGGTGCAGAAGGAGGCCATTTGGCCGATCGAGTCTGTACAAGAGCACACTACCTAGGTCCACTCCCCCCCACCCCCTCCCCTCCCCATCCCCATAACCCCTGCACATCTTTGGACACCAAGGGGAAATTTAGCATTGCCAATCCACCTAACCTGCACAACTTTGGACTGTGGGTGGAAATCGGTGCGGCCAGAGGAAACCCACACAGAAACGAGGAAAATGTACAAACTCCACACAGTCACCCGTAGCCGGCTTTGAACCCGGCTCCCGGGTTCTGCGAGTCAGCAGTGCCAAGCATTGTGCCACCGTGTCACCCTTCACTTCCATAAGGAGATCAATCCCAGCTTCTCCAGTCTTCCCCACATAACTGAAGTCCCTCATACCGGATGCCCGAACAAATAATATGATGGCAAGTCACAATCAGGAATCATTCATTGGCATAAGAAGAGTTTTGTTGCTCAAGGTGTGCCAGGCTACACTTCAACTAGGCTGAATTCCAAATACCTTGTGGATTCAATGAAAATGGAAGCTTTCCAGATAAGAGGTCGCGCTGTCAGCACTCAATAATTCAGGAATAAACGTAAGCCTTGGCCAAAGAAGCCCCCATATCAGCTTTACACCTAAAAGATAAAGTAAAACTCTCTAAGAATCTCTTCTATATTCATTTACCAACCATTACAAGGTGCCCAGTTGACTTTTCTTGCTCTCTATTCCTAATGAAGAAAGATTTGTCTTTGTTATTTGGGAAAGGGGGTGGAGGAATAACAGCATACAGACTAGGAAGGGCAAGAGCTGAAATTATCCTTTTTCTATTATTCATCTCCACAAAGTTGCTTGGTCAATTTGCCCATTTTGTTTTGTCTGGCTATTTTAGGAATGGATGCAGGAGCAATGATCCAGTTAAGGTTCATACAAAAAATATTAAGGATCATATCCTTTTATTGCAGCCTCTCACATCCATAGCGTTAACTTCAATCAGTTTTACCAAGAATAGACACGTGTGGAACATAAATCATTTACTTCAAATGTTTTATTTTGCCCGTCTTCAAAAAAAAACAGAATTTAAATTCAAAGGCACGTATTATTTTGGGTGAAATGTCACTATTTTAATATCTTTCTGAGACTATTACTTCTGTGTGACAATGCTAAGAGCCGCTGGGCCGTGAAAAAAGGAAATTGAATGTGTGTGTCCATGCAATCTTTTCATTGAGGGGAGGAAATGCTCACAGTTTGGTAATGTAAGGATAATTGTTCGTTTTAATACCCAGAGCATTTGTTGCCAAGCACCAAAGCATTCAACAGTAAGGCCTGGAGCATAGTTCAAATACGATACATCACATGCTGGTTTAATGTTGGAGCAATTAAAGTGTGGAACCCGAACACTGAGTCGTGGATCCTGAATCACCGTTAAATGGTTTTACAAATAAATGCGAGCAATGTCCTGTAATTTATTTGGTTTGCTTTACAATGAAATTAGAAAAATATTTTTTGTTACTTTTAAGATAGAAATCAAGGTGGCTGAGTGGTGCCGGTTTTATTTGATTGGCTGAAGAGCCAGCACAATACGGACAAAATCAAGTCAAGCTTCAATATTTATATTTAACACAGTGATTATACGTTTTTTTTCTCTTCATCGAAAACAACGATAGGGTGACAAAACTCGATTTTACCTCTAAAATTCAGGACTGCTACAATCATGAGTTACAAGCCCTTCAATGATGACATTCTTGTCTGAAGTGTTTGTGCCCAGACGCTGGGGTGTCCTGCTGCCAGGGCGGTGTGGGCCTGTGGTGGGGGAGGGGGGGGGGAGGGGGGGAGGGGGGGGGGGGGGGGGGGTGGCGACACAGACAATTCCAAGCACCAGGGTCCAAGGCTAGACTGGGGCAATCTCCTGCATCTTAAATCAAAGCCCTGTCCATAAAGGAGCAAGGTTAGTCACAGGCACAGGGATCCCTTAGAACATGAGGGCAAGAAAAACTTAGAGGGAATTTGTGCCTAAGCGCACTTGGGTATATTTATGCATCTATTATGCTAAATGACAGTTTCCTCACCATATAAAATAATGAAATGTTGTCCCTCAATAACCATCAGGGATTATTTAATGGGGGGCCCCTTACTCTGAGATTGCACCCTCTGGTCCTAGACTCCCCCACAAGAGGAACATCTTCTCAGCATCAATCCTTCAAGCCCCCTGAGAACCCTCTATGTCTCAATAAGGTCACGTCTCATTCTTCTACACTGCAATGAGTCCAGGCCCAATCTACTCAAACCTCTCCTCATGAGAAAATCCCTCCGTATCTGGGATCAACATATTGAATCTTCTATGGACTGCCTGCAATGACAGTATAACCTTCCTTAGATAAGAGGACTGTAATATCCTACATGTGACATGCCTGAGGTTCATCTAGCTGGAGATGATTGTTCCCCTGTCCTGATTGACCGGGAATGAACCAGCATTTATATAATAGTTTGGCATTGTAGTGAAAGGCAGAGCCAGGTGAAAGGCTCTGGGTATGTGCTGCTGTAAAGCTGAATAAACAGCTCCCAGTGAACTCAGTGGTGTCCCCTTGTCATTACTGCAGGGACCAAACATGTTCACAGTATTCCAAGTGTGGTCTAACTAGTTCCCAGTATAGTTTTAGCAGGACTTCGCTATTTTTATGCTCCATTCCCTTTGAAATAAAGGTCATCATTCCATTTGCCTTCCCAATTACCTGCTGAACTTATCATTGAATTATAGAATTTACAGTGCAGAAGGAGGCCATTTGGCCCATCGAGTCAGCACTGGCCCTCGGAAAGATCGCCCAACCCAAGCACACATCCCCACCTAACCTATTGGACACTAAGGGCTATTCAGCAATAGCCAATCCACCTAACCTGCACATCTTTGGACTGTGGGAGGAAATCCACGCAGACACGAGGAGAACGTGCAGAGTCCACATGGACAGTGACCCATGATGGGAATCGAACCTGGATCTGTGAAGCAATTGTGCTAACCACTGTGCTACCGTGCCGCCCGTGCATGCTTGCTTTTTGTGATTTGGATTGGATTCTGTTTATTGTCCCGTGTACTGAGATACAGTGAAAAGTATTTTTCTGCGAGCAGCTCAACAGTTCATTAAGTACATGAAAAGAATAGGAAATAAAAGAAAATAAAAGAAAATTTATGCAGGAGAACCCCCAAATCCCTCTGTGCTGCAGTTTTTTGCAATATTTCTTCATTTAAGTAATATTCAGCTCCTTTATTCCTCCTACCCAAGTGCATATCATCACATTTTTCTGCATTACATTTCATCTGCCAAGTTTTTGCCCACTCACCTAACTTGTCTATAACCCTCTGTAGACTCTTTGTGGCATCCTCAGCACTTGTTTTCCCACGTATTTTGCTGTCCTCCGCCACCTTGGCAATAATGCATTCACTTCCCTTATCCGAGTCATTAATATTTGTTGTGAATATTTGTGGCCCAGCACGGATCCCTATGGCACTCCACTAGTTACAGGTTGCCATCCTGAAAAAGCCCCTCTTATCCCTACTCTCTATCGTCTATCAGTTAGCCAACCCTGTATCCATGCTAATAGACAACCCCCAACAACATAGGCTCTTATTTTAAGAACGCTTTTTGGGGAAATGCAAGTATATTACATTAACTGGTTCCCCTTTGTCTATCTTGCTCATTACCATCTCAGAGAATTGAGGTCCTATGTCCTATGTAAATTTTATACCACTCCTGCACTCCGTGTAAATTGTACTGCAAAAAACTACAAGCCCCCGTTATCACTTCAGACAAATGTAAGCAAGTGGTTCAGGAGCTGAAGAAGGCAAAAAAATAATTTATTGTTTCCAGGTTTTAAACTTTTAAAAATCTTTCCTTTGCATTCTTTAATCATTGGAACCTGCAAATCATTTTATCGTAATGTTCTATATTCCCAGAAAATAAATTGTGACCTCTAACTTCACCTCCCCCACCCCATCCCAGACCCACACTAAAATCAACTTCAGACAAGTGACGACCTCCTCCATGAGCATACCTCTCTATACCATTACAGTGGGGGATGGGTTGCAGCAGCAGTACATTCAGGTCAGATGAATCAGGCAGCATTGCACAGAACAGCAGCCCAATAGATTTTACCCTCCCTGGTGCATGTAACTAATGGATCACTGAGAGGGCCGTGTATCTGGCAGCTGACCTTGGCTATTTGTGCCAACTTCCTCGAGGGATTTTGTAGATGGGCTCCACAATATCCATGGCAGAAGTGGCAGCAGCTCTCGGCCTATACTCAACATCCTGTATGCAGCAGGGCAACTATGCAATATTCGGCAGGAAGCTGTAAGGGTTGAAACGTTCAGGTGACTATAGCCCTTTTTCTCAGAATAGCTTGATTTCTTCACTTGGCCTTGTTCCCAGGCAGTCAGTAATCAGAGCCAGGGACTTCTGCAGTATAGCTGGATTCCACAGTGTGCCACGATAACACATATATGTGGCAACAGCGGTCAAACATTCAATCCCTTGTGCCTATTCCTCCATTCAATTAGACCATGGTTGATCCATACCTCACCATAAGATATAGGAGCAGAATTAGGCCAATCAGCCCATTGAGTCTGCTCCACCATTCAATCAAGGCTGATATGTTTCTCATCCCCATTCTCCTGCCGTCTCCTCTTGTCTTTGATCCATATCCCTGGGGGGGGGGGGGGGGGGGGGGGGGGGGTAGAGAATATCAGGGGCTGGATTCTCTGCCCTGCCACGCCACATTTCTGTTTCACCCCTCTGGCGGGACGCTCCATTACGCCGGCTGGTCAATGGGGTTTCCCACTGTGGGGCAGCCCCATGCCGTCGGGAAACCCCCGGGCTGCCAGCAAAACGGGGCATCCCAACGGCGGAGAATCCAGCCCCAGATTTCCACTAACTCTGCGTGAAAAACTGCTCCATCAGGACTGATCCATCTCTAATTTTAAGAGTCTGCTCCGTTGTCCTGGATTCCCCCAGCTGGGAAATAACTTCTTTGGATCTACCCCAATGAATTTTTAAAAGTTATTTTAAGCATTCATTTAAATAACCCCTCAACCATCTATACAAATCAAGTTTGTGCAATCTGAGTGCACAGCCCTGGTATTAATTCAGTGAATCTGGATTGTACCCAGAGTTCAGTTCCCATGGTTTCTGAATTTGTATTCTTATTCATGGTCTGAATAATGCACCCTGTGCTTTAACACCATACTTATCTCTACCTGTTTAATCAGTTTTTGGAAGTTAGAATTACTAGTTATATTTCTTTCAGCTGTCTGATTACCCCTTCGCCCCATGTAGAATCCAGATGTTCAGATAATATTCTGTGTTTTCTAGCTTTCAGCATGCGTCGAATCAAAAGAGATTAAAATCTTTGGATCATTATGACACCCTCTCATGTAACCTCTTATGTGTGAAGTAAATTTTGACGTTGGACAGAAAATCACCATTGTTTTAGTTACTTAAACCCTCTAATGGATGAAGTAAACCCATGAAAATAAACAGGCTATGAAATATGCCACTAAATGGAGTAAAACAAATCATAAACACAAATCCTAACTCTGCAGGTATCTGGCACTATTTGGCTGATGTTGGATTATTGCTAACCCACGTATGTTCAAAAGCATACATTAAATCTCCTTTAATAGATATGGGTAACATGGCTTTCTCGAATCCTATATATAGCAGTTTATTTATTTTGTCAAAGATGTAAAAGATTTCTTCACAGACTAATGAAGTAAATTACTAATTGTTCAAATATACTAAGTGGAGCAGAATTTCCATTTGCACTTTTAGAATGTGCTATCAATTCTCCGTTTTGATTTACACGATAAAAGGTCCAAGGCAATTATGTTGTACGTCAGTTATAGATCACCTTTACACCACTCTGACAAAATCCTCGCTGAAACCATACAAAACAGATCATCAAAGCTGCATCTCTCAGTCAAGTTAATGATGGTTACAAATTTCATGGGTTTATACCCATTTTCTCTCACTGCAGACATGTTACTGCATTTAAATTTGTGAGTTTAAAATAATCATTTGAAGAAAAATCTCCTCCCTTTCAAAACATTTCTTTATCTTTGTGTGTTCAGTTGCATATATTGTGTGGTGTACTAAAATGGGAATGGGAGAAGGATATCTCGAGGTTAGTTCTCAGGCCCAAAATGGTCATTCTGCTCAGAGTATGGCTGCTGCAAAATGGCATTCTGAGATCTGTTTGACCTCCTGAGGCGGCTCATTTGTTTCCTCCATTAAACGGTATCATCTCCGCCACCATCAGCAGTCCTCCAATAGTTCATGGTAGGGGAAGGTGCATTTAGTGATGCAAATTCATAGAATCTACAGTGCAGAAGGAGGCCATTTGGCCCATCGAGTCTGCACCGGCACTTGGAAAGAGCACCCTACCCAAGCACACACCTCCACCCTATCCCCATAACCCAGTAACCCCACCCAACACTCAGGGCAATTTTGGACACTAAGGGCAATTTAGCAAGGCCAATCCACCTAACCTGCATATCTTTGGACTGTTGGAGGAAACCGGAGCACCCGGAGGAAACCCACGCACACATGGGGAGAATCTTGCAGACCCCGCACAGACAGTGACCCAAGCCAGGAATCGAACCTGGGACCCTGGAGCTGTGAAGCAATTGTGCTAACCACTATGCTACCGTGCTGCCCGATTTGGCGAGCAGCAGGCTGCTTTGGCTCTATAAAACCAGAAATATTACTGCTATTCTAACTGGCTCCACGTTGAGGTAAGTAGATAAAGAAAAAAACTTCCATTTATGTTGGTGGCCTCCGCTGATTATAATAATCTTTGCAATAATAATCTTTATTGTCACAAGTAGGCTTACATTAACACTGCAATGAAGTTACTGTGAAAAGCCCCTAGTTGCCACATTACGGAGCCACACTCGGGTACACAGAGTGAGAATTCAGAATGACCAATTCACCTAACAACACGTCTTTCAGGACTTGTGGGAGCAAACCGGAGCACCCGGAGGAAACCCACGCAGACACAGGGAGAACATGCAGACTCCGCACAGTGACCCAAGCCGGGAATCGAACCTGGGACCATAGGATCTCCTTCCTCCTCTGGATCTCCTCCTCTACGATGTCCAGAACTGTATCTAAGAATCTGCACACTTTCACTTAGTCCATGAACTTTCCTGAGACCTGTTGCATTGTGTCAGACAATGCACTCCATATATCTTCGGTGGAAGGTATGCGTGTGGAGCTCCACAAATATTATGTTCAATCCGTGCTCGAGTGTTAAACCTGCTGTTTTTTGTTTTACTGCACCCAGGCAAGATTCAATAATAGTACTCAGCAATTAGGACCAAAAGTACGTGTGGAAACTGAATTTTCAAGCAGGTGTGTCTAATTAGCATAGCACCCATTTAGTAGCTGTTTTCACCTTTTCACCAAATTATCCTCCAGTTAGTCTCACTTTAAATCCATGAAGAAAATATGGAGAAACATTTATTAGATTTAATGTACTCCACTTGTTGTCCACTAGGATGCTGAACATTAGAAATTAGAGCAGTAGTAGGCCATACAGCTCCTTTGGCCTACTCTGCCAGTCAGTAAAATCACACCAGATCTCCTACTTAGATTTCATTTTCACTCCCTTTCCCCATATCCCTCGATTCCCTTAGAATCTAAAACTCTATTGATGAGCATCCACAGCACTCTGACGTAGAGACTTCCAAAGATTAAGAAATCCCTGTGCGGAGAAATTTCTCCTTAGTTCAGTGCTAAATGGTCCACCCCTCTCTTGGACCATGACTCCCTCGCATGCTTCAGCGATTTCTCAGCAACTGTCCTCTAAGAATTTTAAATGTTTCTATGAGCCCACCTCTCACTCTCCTAAACCCCAGAGAATATACATCATCCTCCTCCAGCTCGAGAACCTTTTCATCCCAAGATTCAATCTGGTGAGTATTCATCGCACCCCCTCTTTAAGACAAGTATATCCTTCCTTAGGAAAGGGGGTCTATTTTAATGGAAGCCTGAACTTGTTTGAAATAAGCTGGCTAATGCTTCTGCTTAAGTGACAGGCAGAGAACTGCAAATGTTACAGTAAGGATTTCCGTGCTCATGTTGCAGAGTGTAACTTCTAGGCTTTAATCGCTTCTAATCATAATACTTTCCGTGAGTTTAATGCAATAGGCAGCAATAATGAATAGTTGTATTTTATATTTAATAACAGAACACGGAATGGCCGAATGTGATTACAAGGTTCAAATGGTAACAAACCACAACTGTAAAGTTTGAGCAGTTTAACTGAACATCTGGGTAAGATAATTTACTCTAGGCATGCCCACCTGTCTATTGCTTTTTAAAGAATGCATTATTGTCTGGGCAGCACGGTTGCACAGTGCTTAGTACTGTTGCTTCACAGTGCCAGGATGCCAGGTTCGATTCCCAGCTTGGGTCAATATCTGTGCGGAGTCTGCACGTTCTCCCCGTGTCTGTGTGGGTTTCCTCCCGGTGCTCCAGTTTCCTCCAAGTCCCGAAAGACGTGCTGTTACGTACTTTGGACATTCTGAATTCTCCCTCAGTGTACCCGAACAGGCGCCGGAATTTGCCGACTAGGGGATTTTCACAGTAACTTCATTGCAGTGTTAATGTAAGCCTACATGTGACAATAATAAAGATTATTATTATTTATAACATTTACTCATGTTTAATCCCACAATGCACTGCTGTGTAACACTGAAATACATTTAGAAAATTTTGCACTAAATTTAAAGTTACCAGAAAAATTAGGCAGCAGATTACACCATTTGCACTTTGAATTCAATTATGCAGACCCCTGAAGCACTCAACTAATCACCACAGGCTCAGAACTGAATGGGTCTATAACGTGTTATATGAACCTAGGAATACTTTCTTTCCAAGTTGCCAGGTATTCACAGGGCGAGTCTGATTGTTTTACCTTTCACAACAGAGTCCACTGAATTGAATGTTTGAGGTAATTGATAATAATATAACTTTGATAAAAAGGAGTTCTGTTTATGAGGAATTTTATGACATCTGCTGTTCACCGACTGAGGGGGTCAAGCCTGCTTTTGTCAACTGACTGATGGTCAAGAAGCAATGCCCACTGAGTTTGAGGCAGTGGTACATTTACAATACTGACGTGTTGGGCAGGCTGGGTCGATGTGGACTGCACTTGATGCAGTGTAGCGAGAGACAACACAATTTTATTTAACATCTAAACTATTATACATGTTCAACTGTGGGTTGACACTATGCTGACTTGACTGGAGACCTGATGCTCGCCTGACCAGACTTACTATCTACCACATGGTGTTTGCACTGGCTAGCTCATGAGCTCTGACTATCTCAGAGGGTGGGTCCTGAGAGAGCGGGAAAACTGTTGCCCTCTGGCTTTATAGTGGTCGTGTCCTGTCTGGTGATTGGCTGCTGTGTTCTGTGTGCTTACTGGTCATCCTATGTGTCAATCACTGCCTGTCTGCACTCCATTACAGACATAGATGTATATTATGACAAATACCTCTGGGATTATATTGAATCGATCTTGAGACAGAAGAACTTAATTTGAGCACAGAGGGGTTCCACAAGTAGCAACATGATCAACGACTTTAATGGCCATGGAAGCCAGTGATAGGAAATAAAGATTTATTGTATTTACAGTACTCTGCCCACTGCAGTAATTATCCAGAATCACAGTCGCTGTTGGGATAACTGTCCAGACCCTGCTTGTCCGGCTTTTGTGTCCAGTTCTAATGAGCTCCATTACCTGCACCACCAGTTCAGCCCACTCTACAGATTGTACTGGACATATGATCCCCAGATTCTTCAGGCACTGTAGTTCCATGTCAAATTTGGCGAGCAATGTATATGGAACAGGCCTCGTCCTAAAGTGTCTGGGTTGAGCCTCAGGGTCTACATAGATATGTGCCTTTGTCCCTTTTATCCTGCCAGACTCTCCTGGAACACTTCAGGATTTTTGCCCAGGATGTCATATAAATTTCTGGGGAGAAATTCTCCCCTACCCGGCGGGGCTGGGGGTCCCGGCGTAGCGGAGTGGCGCCAACCACTCCGGCGTCGGGCCTCCCCAAAGGTGTGGAATTCTCCACACCTTTAGGGGCTAGGCCCGTGCAGGAGTGGCTCCCACTCTGCCGATGTTGCCAAAACTGGCACCAACGGTCTTTGGCGCTATGCCGCCCGGTGTCGGGGCTGGCCGAAAGGCCTTCGCCGGTCTGCGCATGCGCCGGAGCGTCTGCGGCCACTGACGTCACCACCGGCGCATGCACGGTGGAGGGGGTCTCTTCTGCCTCCGCCATGGTGGAGAAATTGTAAGAGCAGCTGTAAACCACTTATATTTCTTACAATGCCTCAGAAATTCCCATCCCCAGAGGTTTGTACCCTGGGAGTACCCCTCCGGAGTTCTCAGGCAAGGAGTACACCCATTACCATCGAATTATTGGCACAGTGGCTAGCACTGCTGCTTCACAGCGCCAGGGTCCCAGGTTCGATTCCAGCTTGGGTCACTGTCTGTACAAAGTCGGCACATTCTTCCCTTGTTTGCATGGGTTTCCTCCGGGTGCTCTGGTTTCCTCCCAAAAGTCCTGAAAAGATGCGCTGTGTGGCGAATTGGACATTCTAAATTCTCCCCTGTGTACCCGAACTGGAGTGTGGCGACTAGGGACTTTTCACAGTAATTTAATTGCAGTTTTAATGTAAGCCTACTTGTGACGATAATAAATATTATTATCCAACCCCCATCCCTAATGGTGTCTTAACCATCAAACAACCCTTCCGACCTCTCTCCCCCACCAGCTCGATCACCCTTGACCACACCTCCAACACCTAAACTCGAATATTCTCCAGACCATCCACATCCAAGTGCCGACCCCATATCCAATACCTGACTGCCTCTCTGACCGCCCGACTACCCTCTTGACAATCCCTCCCCCCTTCCCCGAACAATCCTATCCACTTACTTTACACCCTTGGCTTCCTTCGAAGCTTGTCAGAATGGCTAGGATATTTAAACTTACTGGTCTACAGCAACTAGTTCTATAAAAATGGAGTGTGGCTTCACTATATGATCCTAGGACTCTAGGAGCAGCTATGCTGCACAATTCCCGGCAGTCCCGGATCAGACAATCGAGTGGGAAACGTGCAGCTCCAAGCTGAGGTAAATAAAATAAAATCTGATGATGAT
The DNA here is from genome assembly GCF_902713615.1 of Scyliorhinus canicula. Classification (NCBI taxonomy): domain Eukaryota; kingdom Metazoa; phylum Chordata; class Chondrichthyes; order Carcharhiniformes; family Scyliorhinidae; genus Scyliorhinus; species Scyliorhinus canicula. The sequence continues at coordinate 35,251,258 of NC_052159.1, forward strand.
TGCCACTCCTGGGGAGATTTGGCTCATTATGCCTGAATTACCTCAATCTTTTCCATCGGTTCAACCAGCCCTGCGCCCAGACCCTTCATTGCTTGTTCGCACTTCCCTGCCCGAAAGAGATTTAAAATGCAAATGTCTCACATTTACACTGGTTTAGAACAGGTGTAAATTGCTTCCAGGTGCACAGGCTTCCTTTCAGCTTGCGTTTAAAGTTGAGAAGAGCAACTCCAGTTTTGCAATTCACTTTGACACAACACCAGACTTGCTCATTTAATAAAAGATGTACTTAGAGTGCATTTAAAACACCAATATCAAACAGAAAAGAGCCTGCATTGAATTAATAGTGTGGCAGCTGCCAAGTAAGTACTGCAAAACAGAAACTGCCAGCATTGGTGTTGCTGTTTATTCTAAACATATTCTGGCAACGGCTAAACTGATGTATGCTGTGATGTGGAGATGCCGGCGTTGGACTGGGGTGAACACAGTAAGAAGTCTTACAACACTCAGTTTGTCTGGAATCACTAGCTTGCGGAGTGTAGCTCCTTCATCAGGTGAGTCTCACCTCACCTGATGAAAGAGTTACGCTCCGAAAGCCTGCTTGGTCCTCACAATCTCACTTGCTTTGTCATTCAGTGTTACATTTCTGGTAAGGACTTCAGCTGATGACTAAGTTCTCACTGCATCAGTTGAAAAAAAATCGAGAAGTTTGTCCTCAAACTCACCATGCTCAGTTTTCAAATGCCTTTGAAGCTTTGAGAGTTTTAAACTTTCATTTGCCAGTACTTCCCTGCATATGAAACAAATTAACTTTGCATCCTGATTTGCAGTGGCACAATTAATAAACCAACACCTCAAGAAGTCATCTTTGTACTGCTTTGTTCCTGTTTTCAGCTTCTACTTCATGGGTTGTTCACTAGAGGCCCTAGAGCTCACACTAGCACTGCTGCCAGCTACAAAATGGAGAAATCACTCTCATACCCAGAACATGTGACGTCAGTGTACGAGGCGCATGACTTACTCTCTGCCACTGCACCAGGCGGGAAGACTGTCAGGAGCTGACGCCAGGAGGAGGTGGTCTGCCTCGCTGGGCTCCGGAACCGGGCACTGCTGAGGGGCCACACATGCGCGGGTTGGCCGACATTCTGAAGGTCACTTTTAAAAAGCTGATCGCAGCCGTTAGACACTTCTTCCCACGATCAGAAACGCCACGACTGATGACCCCGCGACCCTCCCTTACAGTGCAGAAGGAGGCCATTTGGCCCATCGAGTCTGCACCGATGCTCTGAAAGAGTAGCCCACCTGGGTCCACTCCCTCACCCTATCCCCATAACCCCACCTAACCTGGGCAATTTAGCATGGCCAATCTCCCTAACCTGCACACCATTGGACTGTGGAAGGAAACCTTGACCACTGTGCCTCTGTGCTGCCCTATGGGAATGTTCTTGTCAGACAGAAGATTTGCCTCAATATTTCCAAGTAATTAACAGTGTAATTTTAGAAAATATCTTTGGGATATAGATGACACTGGAAAGGCATGATTAACTGCCCAATAATTGTTGCCCTAAGACATTAAGAATCAACCATGTAATATGGGCCTGGGGTAGATTGGATTAGATCAGAGCGCCAATCCCTTCTCTGTAGAATATTAGTGTAGCAGTTGCATTTTTATGGCAATCTGGCAGCTTGCATGGTCATTTTTCTGGGGTCAGCCCACAAATTATAATTGTTGAATTCGATTTCACATTTTGCCGTGCTGGGATTATGAATGGACAACATCTGGTTACTGGTCCGGAACCACAATCACTAAGCTTACCCACAACCCTTTACAGACTGCTACAGATGTTCATCGTTATTATGCAGATTGCCATGAATACACTATCATGTGAAGTTTGAAATAAATTAAGCTGAGAAATCATCAAAACTGTGCTAAAATAGCTAAATTTCAAATCAGAAATGACCGCTGTGGAGTTTCCACATCAAATATGCCAGTGTGTGATCTTGTGCAAGATACAGTATGTGATCTTGTGCAAGATACAGCATGGGTATTATTTAGACAGAATTTTATAGGATTACTGATGTAAATATATTCTTTATGGCCCTGATTTCTTTCTGCATACTGTGCAAGCCATTCTAATTCCAATTTACGTTCCTTAGTGCAAAGGGACTTTCAGCAAGACGCAAGTTGCTGTTGCAGTAATAGTAACGGTTGAGCAATAAAAGGGATTTTCATGGATTAAGAGGGTCTCAAAGTGGTAGCAACGGATTTTCCAATTTTTTGGAAAACTTCATACATTCCACCCAACCAGAGTACAATCCGATGCTTACCAGCTGTCAAGGCTCTTTGCATGAGACTATTTAGCTGATGCTCTGGTTATAGTGAACTGACATATTGTTTTAATCACTAGTGAGAATGCTGACATGGTGAGTCAGTGTCAGTACAAGACTGCAAGGCTTCTTTTCAATAGTTTGAGGGAGGTCACCCTATCATGGATTCTAATCTCACTGTGAATCGGACAGTTGGGGTGGTCTGTGCTTGACGCTGTGTGAGAATGGATGAAATGCACCCAACAAAGACAAATGGAGAAAGCTATCATCACATGCAGAGAAATCCCATTGCCATGCAGTACAGTAACTAGATCTGGCTCATGGCTCTGATGGTTGAACGCTTACAGATTTATCGCAACAATGCTCAGTCATTCATAACCGGAATACAGTAATAGCATCAAGGTGAAAGGAGGTAGGAATCAGGAATCATCCCCTCTCATGAGTTTTGATGTAGATTTTAATCGACAAAACCAGCTCAATATAAAGCAAACCAGCGTAAAAGTTTTGAATCATCAGCCACTAGACTTACCTCCGTACAGATACAGGTACAGCTTCTTGCCGGGACTTCAGAAAGAAAATTTGGATCAGCAATACACTGGAAGAAGTGAGATGCTAAATCTGAAAGATTGAATGGAAATTGCTGCTTAGTATTCTCACAGGCCACTTGTTATCAACCGGAATATTAAACTTGGTATTATATGTGGGTGATTGTTGGTGATTGTGAACAAAGAGGAGTAACATGAAGGTCAGGTTGGTCTCTCAGAAAGATTTCTTCTTTGGGTTTTGCATACCAAAGCCATAAATCTACTATTAAAGAATACATTTAACGTCTTGACACATAAATAGTGCAGGAAATCTTCCTCCAGTGGCCTCAACTGAAATGCAGGCTTTCAAGAACTTTGGACTTTACAAAGCGGTGATGTTTTGAAATGACTCCTTTAACTTAAGGTAAAATTGGGAATTTTGGAAGCAGACATGCAATCGACAATGCACATGCTAGAATGTCACAGACATCCCCTCCTGAATCTCATGGCCGTGTCCTATCATCTGCATCAGCTCTAGGAAAACCTTGTCCAGAGGCTTTGCGTCTGATTGGGACTCAGCTGAGTCCTGAGATCCAGCAGACCTCCAACTGCTGACTCCTCCTTGGATGTTCCTGCCTCCACCTGATGCGCATCAGCAACAGTGTGGTGCTCATCAGATTGCTCCCCAGAAGCCTGTCCACTATGCCGCCCACCGAGGTGTGTGTCTCTGCGTCGGTGGAAGATGGGGGTGCCAGCTGTGACGCTTCGATGCTGGTCTCCTCAGAGCTTCCATCCAAGTTGGTTTCTTGGGTGGCAGAGGGGGGGGGGGGGGGGGGGGGGGGGGGGGGGGGTATGACTCCAGATGGCCCGGTCCCATCAGATGCCGATCCTGGGAGACAATGGATATGTGGTCAGTGTACATGGGCTTTCAAAAGGCATTCTATACATTGGGGCTTCAATAGAGTTAATATAAAAAAACACCAAGGTCCTCCAGCCTCACATCTCAACTTCCTCACCACTCCACACTCCCATTATCGATCCATGGCACCTCATGACCACTCCCCCCCCCCCCCCCCCCCCCCCCCCCCCCCCCCCCCTCCTATGGTTAATTCATTCATAGCTTTCTATCATGTTTAAGAACTGTAATTCACTATAGGGCAATACAAGTTGAAATTATTCAGACCTTTAAAGTATCAATAATTATAATCAAGAAACTATAAGCCCTTGAAACTACTTAATCTTGTGTAAATAAGCTTGTGAAATTGACCACAGAGATCAGAGAGCCTGCGCTGTCAATCAATGTTTTCTCTTGAGCACAGCTGCGTCAACAAGAGGTGTGGTTGTGTGGGCTCCCAGTGAAGCAGGCATACTACTAGAAAGTTATGAATGAATTTGTTTTTTAAATTATTTTTATTTACACAGACTTCTGTCGCTATTGGGTCCTTTGTTTCTATGCCATATATAGTCAGTTAAACAACATGGAAGTGCCATAATTTGGCATTGGAGGTATGATGGGGCATGTGCGTTGGTGGATGTGCATAGCTTAACATTGGGCTATAAGGGGCTATGAGGAGGCAGTTGAGATGTTCAGCTTGACATCAGGGCATAGAATCATAGAATCCTTACAGCGCAGAAGAGGCCATTCAGCCCATCAAGTGTGCACCGATCCTCTGAAAAAGCACCCTACCTAGGCCCACACCCCCACCCTATCCCCGTTACCCCACCTATCCTTTTGGACACTAAGGAGCAATTTATTATGGTTAATCCACCTAACCTGCATATCTTTGACCTTTGGAGCATGAGGAGCCATGGGGAGTTGGTGAAGGTGTACAGGTTGACACAGGGCATAGCTTGGCATTGGGGCATGAGCGACCATGGGAGTAGGTGGAGCAACATTATCAAAATTTGCAAGCATGTAGGAACATCAGAAATAGGAGCAAGTGTAGGCCATTCAGCCCATTGAGCTTGCTCTACCATTCAAACAGATCATGGAAATGCAGGAATGAAAGCGATGTTAGTCTATCCCTTACTCCAATGATAATGCTGCACCATGTCTGGAAACTATGCAATGAACATAATTTTAGGCGTCAAATTATTTTGGCAAGGATTACCTGGGCGATCTTCCTCAAGTCTCAGAATTTCTTTCACATCTGTTCCCACAACCCAAGTATATGAGAGGTAGCATTCATACCATCAAAGTAGGAATGTTCACATGCATACCTTTACTGATCTTCCATAACTGCTCATCATTGTAGTTAAAACAAATAGCATGGTTAAAATGAGACCGTGGTGCTTCAGATGCTGCTGGCTTCATTATTTTCTGACACATCAATTGCAAATCTGTGTCCATACAAACTGCATCACCAACAGAACTAACATGATTAATTCCAACAGGGTCAGACTTTGCTTTAGTTACATAGTAGATTGCAGCGATCAGGCCTCTATTTCCACATTACTGGTTAATAGCAGCGATTCTTACATTTTAATTCAGTTTTCGGAAAGTAGGATCGAAACAAGTAAAAGTGCCAATTTGATTCCATTATTTTAGTAAGCAATATGGTGTTCAAATAATTATGACAGTGGGCAGCACGGTGGAGCAGTGGATAGCACTGCTGCCTCACGGCGCCAAGGTTCCCGGTTCGACCCTGGTTCTAGGTCACTGTCCGTGTGGAGTTTGCACATTCTCCCCGTGTTGCATGGGTTTCGCCCCCACAATCCAAAGATGTGCAGTGTAGGTGGATTGGCCACGCTAAATTGCCCCTCAATTGGAAAAAATTAATTGGGTACTCTAAATTTATAAAAAGATAATTATTGTGACAGAAATTCGTGTTACACTCCAATAATCTTAAAACTGCCAATGCAACATAATCCCCAAAATAGAAGCAGGAGTTGCCCATATGGTTCTGCAAGCCTGCTCCAATGTTCAATGTGATCAAAGCTGATTTTGTACCTCTATTTCATTCCCCGCCCCTGTGTTGTTCTCTGCTTTACTTTACCCAGATGGCTTTGATTGTGTAGTGTGATCAAAGAACAAGAAGTTTTGTTAACAAACAAAACTACTTTATTTAACACTACTAACTGGATTCAACACTTATCCCACAGAAACATCCCAGTTGATAAATAACACATAAAATACTCTCATCTACATCTAAACTCACTACCAGGTTAAACTACTATCAGGGGCTGGTTTAGCACACTGGGCTAAATCGCTGGCTTTTAAAAAGTAGACCAAGCGGGCCAACAGCACGGTTCAATTCCCATACCAGCCTCCCCGAACAGGCGCCGGAATGTGGCAACTAGGGGCTTTTCACAGTAACTTCATTGAAGCCTACTCGTGACAATAAGCGATTTTCATTTTTCATTTCTCTCACTCTCTTCAGTCTGTCGAGCTAACTCCTCACTCCTTCTGCTACCACCTTCTCTAACCTTCTGTCCCACAAGGCTAAGAATCATCCCTCATATGGTCATAGGACTAGCTCCCTCTAGTGGCTGTCTGTATATATTTCATTAACCCTTGCATTGCCTTCATGTATGATAATATCACAGCCCCATCCCTTCATCTGGAAAGAAGTTAAAATATGTACAAAGTTTATCATGTAAACCTGAAAAAAACAGGATTAACATTTCTGATTTAAAAATTGCCTTTAATCTCAATAATCCTACTTCAGGAGTGAAATATTTGGCTCAGAAACAAGCCGTTCTGAAAATAAACCTTAGCACAACTGTTGGTTAACTTATAATAGCTGGGCAGACAACCAGTAACACACAGAATTCTGTCGCAAAACTGCCATTACATTCTTCTGTAATAAGTTAAATTTTAAAAAATGCTAATTTGGTCCTTCAAACTGGTAATTTAATAATTGCAACGTATAAGTCAAGTAAGGTATCTGTTACTCACAAGGTGAAAACGAGCAACTGCTCGAGCTACTAATTTTACATCGTAATCCACTCCACCCTTATTTTAACATGCTATTGGGAACCAAATATTTTAAACTTTTTTTTTTAATAAGGCACACGGTATAGTGAGCATCCGATAACATGAAGACATTAGGAGCCAAGCTGCCTTATAATGAGGCAGATCTATTCTGGAGCTTTAGAATGAGGGCTGGGTGGTAGCTGCCCTATGTTGTGTCTACGATGCCTGTGTTCAGCTGCTCTGAAATTGCAGAGAAGATAACATGCTTGGCTACAGCATGCGTTTCACATCTTTTAGCAGCTGACTGGGACTTTCCATTGCCTCAGCTGCGCACCCTTTTGGGATGTATATGAGGGCAGGCGCAGAGTTAAAAATGGGATATATCCTCTGGCAATGCATTCATATACCAGGAAAGAAAGGTGGGGGGGGGGGGGGGGTAACAGGTTACGTTCGCAGTCATTATATCATTTTCCTTTGTTTTTCATAGTGCTAAAAGATGCCAGCAGTGTTTCAGTGAGCACTCTGATTGTTGAGTGAGAAGATTGTGGTTTCAAATCCCACTCATGGTGGTGGTGGTGGCGGGTGGGAGGGGTGAGGGGGGGGGGGGGGGGGGGGAGTGGATTAACATTTCTTGACCTGCTGGGAGCAGAGGGCCTGATAATCTGCAGAAAACCCCAAGGTTTTCACTCAATTGTATGATGATAGGATTCCTGCCTGGAATCAGCTGGATTGGCAGAGTTGGCTTCCATTCGGACAGGCAGAGCTGGAGAAGGACTAGTTGGACCTGACCCTGCCCTATTGGGGAGGGGGGGGGGGGATCAAGGGATGTTGGTGTGAGACTTCTGAACCCAGGAATCCAATCATGAGGAATGCAGGGGTAGGGTAGGGGGGTGGGGGTGGGGGGGGGGGGGGGGAGTGTTTGAAGCAGATTTCAATCCTGGAGTGTCCGATATCCCAGAGAAAGCTGCACCTGAGAGCAGTCCAGGAGGAAGGAGGGGGCACTGGGATCCAAACCCGGTGGTGTGGACAGGGGCGGGTTTGCACAAGGGATCAATCTCAGGCAATCTAATCCTGTGGGCATGTTGGGGGGGGGGGGGGGGGGAGGAAGGGGTTCAATCCTGTGGGGATCTGATGGGACCAGTCAGGGCAGTGCCAATGGTGAGAAGGGACAAATGCTGTCCGATGTTGCAGGGCAGGCAGGTGGGGGTGGTGGCGGGGCGGGGGGGGTATGCTGATCGAGGGTCTAATCCCAGGGAGTTTGATATTCCGGAGGTGGTCCAATCACAGGGAGACAGTCTAATCACTGAGGTTGGTAAGGGTCAGGATCATTTGGAGTTTATTGGGAAGGGATGTAGTGCACGGGTGGGGGTGGTGTGTGTGCGGAGGGGGTGGCTGCGGAGTGGGTATGTTGGAAGTGGGTTGGGATTGGGATTGGGAATTTTAACACCCTGCCGAATCAATTTTGGGGATTAAAATTCCTCCTTGGGCACAATATCCAGGCTGATACTCCAGTGCATTAGTGAGGGAGCGCTGCACTGTCAGCTTCAGGATCAAGTTGTAAACTGAGACCCCACCTGACCTCTCCAGTGCACATGAAAGATTACACAGTATTTTTTGATGAAGAGGAATTTTTCCTGGAGTGCTGGCCAATATTTATCCCTCAACCAACAACATTAAAACCAGATTACTCAGGCATTATCTCACAGCTTTTTGTGGGAGCTTGCTGTGCACAAATTGGCGGCTGCACCCCCTAGATTTGTACAGAGCCTACGTGTAGACAGTACTTCATTAGTTTTGGAATAATGCGGTCATGACAAGTGCTAATTCTTCCTTAAAGATTAGCTGGGAGATTTCCCTGGATTACCCAGGCACAGGGAATACTGAAAAATCAAGTTAGAGAGAATTTCTATTCATGGATTTGCCCATTTTTCTCTCCTTTACGTTAAGAGAAACATCAGATGGGTTCCTTTGTTGCTATGAGCACTGACTGGCCAGGTTCTCGATTTTGACTGTGCCCAGGTAATCCAGTGCATCTTGGCACATAACCCAGCACTATTTCTCCTTTTAATTCTACATTTGTAGCCAGAACACAAATTGCGCATCATGTGTGGGATAGAATTATATTTTGAAAAGTGTATAATTGAGATGAGTAAATGATATGAGATGAGTGCATGGGCAGCATCGAGAGGAACGGACACTAACGTCCTGCATTCAGATGTGTCTAATGGCGTCTAGCATTACTTCTGAATATACTCCACTCTGATTCAGCAGAAAGGTCATAACACACATACTATAAGGCATCAGCTTTAGGGATAGCACTTTGTAGCTGCTTGGAAGTGTACGGAGCACTAATGATGTCTGCCACAAGTATTGGCAGTGCCTCCAGATTAAACATGGTACTGATCAGGTTCATAAACAGCTACTACACACAGTTCAATTTCATAGGCTGTGTATGGTTACTAATAGGTCTTCAGATAACTTAATACACAGACTCTCCAGAGATATTTAGATCTGAAGGGTTTCTTGTAGCTGTTTCTGGACAGCAGCCAGAAGGCTCCAAAGCCAACACAAATCCTCCTGTTCGGTCTGCATTAATGGATGTGTTACTACTTTTCTTTTGTTGGTTCAAGTCCCTACACCGAGCACCTCTTACCTTTTTTCCTTTTTAGTCATTTATCCAAGGCAAAGAGGGGGAAACAATGGATAGAGGCAGTAAGAGCAGACCCCAGTGAGGAGTTTGGAATTTGGAAACAGTCCTGACTTCCATTTTCTGCCCCCAACCACTCAAACATTCAGCTCAAAAGGCCTTCCCAACTTGCAAAATTGAGCCTAGTAAGGATTGGGTCTTACTTACAGTAAGCCAGCGATCCAGAAAGCAGCCTACTGGTTGAAGAGGGCAGGAAATCAGCCTGCTTCAGTGGGGAGCTGGCCAACAGTCAGCTCTCTCAGGGACAGGTAGGCCCTGGGAAAAGCCCAGCATAGGCCAGCAATGCTCCAGAGTTGTTTTCCTCCAGGCTGGCAAGAAATCAAAGTTTCCAAAATGAACCGTGGCTTTTTTTCTGAGGCACTTACATCAGTCCCCTTAAGAACCATGGGTGAGGGTGACTCGATTATGTAATATATGTGATGCAACCATCAATTCACTCGGAGACTCGAGTCGAAGTAAACAGTGGTTTTAATCAGCTTACAACTTTGCCTACCTGCAACCGGTACAATACTGAAGGTGGTCCCGCATATCTGCTGCTCTTATACTTCCTATAAGGGGCGGAGCCATGGGCGGAGCCCGTACATGCTCCACATTTCCTCCTGTGGGTGAAGCCACACAGTGGCCCATAGATGGAGCCCACAGGGTTCATAGCATGGTATAATGCAACACAGTATACTGGTGAATTAACAGTACTTATACATTCACCATAATATGGAAAAAGCTAGCTTGGGTACACCCTCTGTATATTTATACTGCATAAGTGCACTCAGGATCCAACGACTGTCAGAGTACCTCAATTTGCATATTGTAAGCAACCTGCTGCTTGATACAGGTGGTTTATCCTCTCAGATCGCTAAGAACCAGCAGGTAGATGCTAGTTTAAACAGGGCAGTAGGTGACCTGCCATAATTTACACTCAGCTACCGCCCCGTTTAAGTCAGGCAAATATACTTAAAATCTGGTATGCACAATGATACCACGATAAATTCCCGGGCTCTTTAAAATGATACTTAAGTTAATAATAATAATAATAATAATCTAGAAGTAGGCTTACATTTTCACTACAATGAAGTTACTGTGAAAAGCCCCTAGTTGCCACATTCCGGCGCCTGTTCGAGTACACAGAGGGAGAATTCAGAATATCAAATTCGCCTAACAACACGTCTTTCAGGACTTGTGGGAGGAAACCGGAGTACCCGGAGGAAACCCACGCAGACACAGAGAGAACGTGTAGACTCCGCACAGACAGTGGCCCAAGCTGGGAATCGAACCTGTGACCCTGGAGCTGTGAAGAAACAGTGCTACCCACTGTTGCATGTCGCTAAGATGATTTGGGAATATACAGGAGTACGATATTCCAGCCACATCACCGAGGCAGTTAAATTGAAACATTGCTTAATTTTCAAGTATCCCAATCAGGCTGCTTACCCGGGGGTTTCTAAGGGTGACACTAATGGGCCGTGCAAGCTTTGCACTAATAAGCCGGAAACCCCTGGGTTATATTGGGAGAATCCCTGGAAGAGAGGTGCAGCACTGGAGGAAGGCAGGAAATTGCACAAATCACCAGAGTGGAGATAATTGCAGTTTGGTGCAGTAAGCTCTTCGGAGTATTCCAGAAACTGAGGAGGGTAAGATTGTCACCTGTAATGATATACCGATTGTTGTTCCTAAAGTTCAAAGGGCACAGGCTCCATTAGGCTGAGTAAATGATCAAGCTGCTTCCTAGTTCTGAGGAGAGGCAGAGCATCTGTAAAGTAAAGGAGGCACATACTGGAAATTAATTCAGACTCCAGCAAGGCCTACAGCGTGCCACAAGGGATGACCTTAAATTATTTTTTTTGATGGAACTGGGCCGCAAACTTTAATTTGGCTGAGGTGGGTTCAGATTATGTTTCTGGTTTATGTTTAACACAATGTGCAAGTATCGGACACTTTAAAAAAACCTTAGAAATGCAACACATCATTAAGCATCCTGGTGGCCAGAAACCCTGTTGTTGCTGCCGAGAAATGTCTTCATTAATTGGATGGTTGCCGATATATGGAGAACACTGTCCTTCTGGAAACTCAGTTGTGCTGTGTTTTCAAGTTGCAATAACTAATCTACACCACGCGTAATGCATATGCCATTTACTGGCAGTGGACTATGAAGTTTGCTGTTCCTGTTATATGGATGAGTTAGACATGACGAGCAGCATTTACGTAACTATTTTTCTTCCGACGTACAAAATTAAGCAGCAAACAAAAAACTTCTTTAAGCATAAATTACATAAAGAACAAAAATTTAACATTAACCTGAGCCACGTGAGAATTAAACAAACTGGTCCAATGTGGATGCGTTTAGTTCAGTCCATTTCCCTATTCAACAATGGACCACATACTGAAATTATTGAAAGCATTTGCCCTTTAAACACATGTGAAATGTTCTGGGAAACCAATTTTTAAGTCAGGCCATTGAAGCAATTGAACCAAATTGAAGTGAGGTTAGTAATTATTAACATTCCACAAGGTAGACCATGCAGGGTTTCCACCTTATAAGCTGTGTATTTAACTTTGCTAACCATTTAAAAGCTGTCATTACAAGAGTAGAATGGAGACTTATTAGTTCATAAGAAATGAGAGCAGGGGTAGACTCATCGAGTCTGCTCCGTCATTCAATAAGATCATGGTTGATCTGAATCTGGCCTTAACTTCACCTTGTTGGCTGCCACCCATAGCCCTTTGCCCATTTTCCAATCAAAAATCTGTCCAAATTAGCCTAGAGTACATTAAATGACCCAGCCTCCACTGCTCTCTGGGGAAGAGAATGCCAAAGACTAACCATCCTCCAGGACAAGAAATTCCTCCCCATTTCAATCTTCAATGGGAAATCACTTATTTTCAAACTATGGGCCCTAGTTCTAGTCTCCCACACAAGATGAATCATCCTCTCACCATCTACCCTGTCAAGCCCCCTCAGAATCATAAATGTTTGAATAAGATCACCTCTCATTCCAGTGAGGTATAGGCTTACTCTTTCCTCATCTGACAATGCCTTCATCCTAGGGATCACCCTTACAGTAAGGCTTCCCTACTTTATACTCCATCCACTTTGCAATAAAGGCCAACGTTTCATTTGCCTTCCAAATTACTTGCTGTACCTGCATGCTACCTTTTTGTGACTCATATAGAAGGACATCCAGATCCCTCTGTGCTGCAGTATTCTGCAATCTCTCTCCATTTAAATAATATGCTGTTTGTATATTCTTCCCGCCAAAGTGGACAACCTCATTTTCCCACTGTTATTAATCTGGAAATATATTCTTGCTGGTTCTGCGACACGTGGGTATGTAGTGACGTCAGCAGAATGTTGGCTTTGAGCAGATCGCCATCTTGTTTTAATGAGCAACACCTTTAATAAACCTCTCATCATGTTTTACAAGAATCCAGAGCATGGGCATCTCCATACCTTTACTCTTTGCAACAACTAAGAAATATGGCACCACCCACATTATCCACATCCGCTAAATTTCTGCCAATCCATTCGCTTACCATATACCTTTGCAAATCCTTTGTGAAATATCACAGCTCCTCCTGCCAGCAAAAGTTTTCAGTCCTTCCAAAGCCAATGGAGATTTTAATGTCTTGTCGCATTTTCTGCCCTGCCACAATGGGGTTATAAAATTCCACCCTTTGTCACGACAACTTGTTTTCCTGCTTACCTTTGTATCATCAGCAAATTTGACTATAATACAGTTGGCCCCTTCATCCTGTGATGAATGTAGGAATTTCAGCTATATTTATTAAAGATATTTGGTGCAGTAAGGGTTAAAAGCTCAGTTAGAGTGTGTTTGACTGCTGCAGTCATGTTTTAAAAGAAATCCTAGTTTGGGAGCCAGGGCTGCAATTGATGTATTGTAAGAAGCATGGAATAATGGGATTTTGTTTTAAGTGGATTCCCTGTGGAGTTAATTAAATTTCAGCTTGGTAAGATGATGTCATTGCTGGCTGGAGCTAAGGTATCAGACTTTCGGTAGGAAAAGCAGGTCAGTGCAGTTCTGGATGAAGCTGTGACCACAAGTCAGGTTATTCTCTCTGCAGTTCAGTTTACTGGGATCATTGCAAGTTATTTTCTGGTGTTAAGTTAAAGACGTTAATACTGTGTTAGTAATAAAGTTGGTTTTCATATACCATATCCCTATTTCTTTGTGCAATCACTCCTGGGGCAAAGTATCCTTTACTCACAGTCTTACAAAATTAATATAAAGGTTTGGAGTTTCTGTCCGGTACCCTAGCCACTGCTGGGGTCAGATCCAGTATCATATAATTCCAAGTCATTATGTGGTTTGACACTAATCCAGGAAAAAGCAGCTTTCTTCATTGGTACCCCATCCACCACCTTAAACATTCAGTCCCTCCATCATGAGTGTACAGTGGGAGCAGTGTTTACCTCTCTAAAATGCACTGCAGCAATTCACCAAGGCTCCTTCAACAGCACCTTCCAAACCCATGGCATCAGGTCAGCAGGTGCATAGAAATTCCACCACCTGAAACTTTCTCTCCAAGTCCTTCACTAACCAGACTTGGATATATATTGCTGTTCCTGCAGTGTACTCAGGTGTTCAGAGGTTTTGCTGGTACATTGGAGTTAATGCTGGATTTCATTGACGATGTTTGCTCGGGCCCAGAGAAGGTTCCTGAGGTGTGGGAAATAGTTCACGTTGTCCAGGGTCGTGCCGTGGATGTTGATGGTCGTGGAGCAGTGTGGTGTGACAGGCGTTTGCTGGTGGAGAACTTTTGTTTCTCGAATGTTTAGTTTCAGGCATATTCCTTCCTGCACCTTGGTGACTGCGCAATGATGGTTTGTAGTTCGCCCTCTGAGTGTGCACACCTGCAACATACAGCTTTGGGGCAATCCGTTGGTGAGGATCATAGCACGCACGTCATTGTGGAGTAGACGAAGAACGGTGATTAATTTATGCAGGTAGCCAAATTTGAGGAGGATGTCCACAATCCTTCATGGTTGACAGAGTCGAAAGGCTTTGTGAGTTTGAAGCAGGCCATGTACAAGTTTTGGTGATGGTCCCTGCACTTTTCCAGGATTTGTTGCGTGAAGATCATATTAATTGTGTCTCTTGACGGGCCGAAGCCGCATTGAGACTCAGGGACATAGACACAGGATCCCTCCAGTACAGAAGAAGGGCATTTGGCCCATTGAGTCTGCACCAACCTTCTAAACGAGCACCCTATCTGGGCTCACTCTCCCGTCCTATCTCTGTAATCCCACCTAACCTGCACATCTTTGGACACTAAGGGGTAATTCATTAGCATGGCCAATCCACCTAACCTGGACATCTTTGGACTTATGGGAGGAAACCAGAGCACCCGGAGGAAACCCACGCAGACACGGGGAGAACTTGCAAATTCCACACGGACAATTACCGAAGGCTGGAACTGTGGGTAGCACGGTAGCACAGTGGTTAGCACAGTTGCTTCACAGCTCCAGCGACCCAGGTTTGATTCCCGGCTTGGGTCACTATCTGTGCGGAGTCTGCATGGTCTTCCCGTGCCTGCGTGGGTTTCCTCTGGGTGCTCCGGTTTCCTCCCACAGTTCAAAGATGTGCAGGTTAGGTTGATAGGCCATGCTAAATTGCCCATAGTATTTAAAAAGGTTACGTGGGGTTACTGGGTTGTGGGCTTAGGGTGGAGGTGTGGGTTTAGGTGGGTTGGTCTTCCACTGCAGACTCGATGGGCCAAATGGCTTCCTTCTATACTGTAAATTCCATGTCTATGTCTATGTCTATGAACCCGGGTCTCTGGCACTGTGAGGCAGCAGTGTTAACCACTGTGCCACCATGCCGTGACTGGGAGGAGGGAGTTGAGGAGGATTCTCGCAATAATCTTTCCTGTGGTGGACCGCAGGGAAACCCCTCTGCAATTTCTGCAGTTAGACCTGTCTCCTTGAAGATGGTCACAATTATGGCGTCTCTGAGATCTCCTGGCATGCTCTCTTACTTCCACAATAGGGCGATGAAGCCATGCATTTATGTCAAGAGTGCCTCTCCGCCATATTTTAGTTCTTCAAAGGGGATTCCATCTGCACCGAAGCCTTGTTGTTTTTCAGCTGCTGGATGGCTTTTTTGACCTCACGGCGGTCTGGGGTTGTGCCGAGATGGTGGTGGGTACTGTGCTGCGGGATGGCATTGATGGTACATGCGTCGAGCGCTGTGACTTGGTTGAGGAGGTCCTCAAAGTTCTCTCTCCAGTGGGAGTTGACTGCCTCTCTGCCTTTGATCAGTGCCTTTCAATGTTTGTCTCTCACTGTGTTAGATCCCTGGATACTCAGAATGCAGATGGCTTTGATTGCACTAGGAACCCGCGCATGTTGTGGTTGTTGGCGAGTTGCTGACATACTGTTATCGTAGGTGAATAGCTGCAGTGCCAGTGGTCCATTGACCTTCACATCCTTTGGTCATCTACTCTCTGCCAACAGATTCCCATAGATGTGGGTAGAGATCTAACCAAGGTGAGAATGCCGCATTAGCAATTTGATCACTTTTCAAGCATGCCTGATCAATTTAACTGATCATTCACTTCCACACACCAATTAGCCTGGCGATGTATCAACTCCAGTCACTTCCCATTCCTCCTCTTCTGGTCTCTTAATTTTCCTCCTTTACTGCCAGATTCATAGGATCTTACATCACAAAAGGAGGCCATTCGGCCCATCATGCATACATCAGCTCTTTTGAAAGAGTTAAATAATTGATCCTATTCCTCTGCTCTTTCTTCATAGCTCTGAATATTTTTCCCCATTGAGTTATTACCCAATCTGCTTCCATCACCATTACAGACAGTGTATTCCAGATCACAAAAACTTACTGCTGTTAAGAAAACCCTAATCTCTGACCTTTTCTTTTGCCAATTATCTTAAATTTGTGTTTCTCTGGTTACCACCGCACCCATCAGTGTAAACTATTTCTCCTCATCCCTCAGAACAGATTTGTTTTGAGCTGGAACTGCTAGTTTGTCACGCTCTCCTATAAAGTTATACAGTAGAATGAAGAAATTAGATTGGCCGGAATCTTCTGCACTCGCTGCTGGCAAGCTGGTTGGTGGGGAGGGCATGCAATTAGGCAGGAAGGTTGTGAACCTGAATGCCACCACCTTCCACCAGCTCAAGGCTGAAGTTCTGGGCAAGAGGTCTCATAGTCGATCTTCGTACCCACCCGCTATTGAGCCCCTTAAGTGTCCAATTAATGACCAATTAACAGCCTCATCCCACCAACCACTGCTTTTAACCCAGCTGCAGACGGATCTGTCACCATGCAGAGGGCATGGCATCTAAATCTAGCTCATCACCTCCAGGGGTGAAGAGGTCCCTGTGTTGTTCCTCGTGTCTTAATAAAGCTCGTAGTCTCAAGTGTGGAGAAGATGCTTTATTGTGAGTTCGTTCAGTTTCCAGAGCTCGACCTAGAACTACCTTCCAGTGCTAACTACCAGCTTTGCTTGCTGTGTGTCCTGCTTACCAGCCCGCCTGCTGTGAAGAGTGTCCTCACTTCCTGTCCTGATCTATTTATATGGCTCTCCCGTGCTCCCTCTAGTGGTCGCTCAGTTGTGTTGCATCTGGTTAACTTGTGATCACCACATCCCCCTTTTTCTCTTAACATATTTTCTGAACATTGTTAAAGAAAATTGTACATCCTGTCCCCGTGTATTTATAGCTCTCCCGCTCGTGTTTGCTCTGTTGTTTTTGTATCTAGTCAATCTACGATCACCACATCCCCCTTTCTCATTACATAGTTTCTGTACATCATTAAGGAAAATTATACAAAACAGTAACTTATGATATGCGTATCTATACAAGTGATGATGCTATTGCCTTAGTTAACAAAGCCAATGTATTTATATGTCCAAACTTAATAAACACATTTATGAGTCCAAACTTGATGAATTTGTTCAGAGCTTTTTTTCTTTTTTTCTTTTTGTTGTTGATGACGTGGTGATATTGATATTGCAAGTCCGCTGTGAATGTTGTTGGTGTTCCTTGTTATCTTAAGTACCCAATGCGTCATCCCGAGGTGTTTGCATGGTCACATCACTGATGTTGACTGGCATGGACTTTTTTTTGTGCTTGTGGTGTTGATTTATTGTCTCATCCGCCTTGGATGCTGGTGTGCTTGCTTGTTCTGGAGCAGACGTGAGTTTGTGCGATTCGTTGTCATCCCATGACATGTTTGTAGTCTTGTTATCGTTTTGCAGTGTGCTGTGGCATCGTCCATCATGTGCCAAGTAGTGCCATTGTGTACAAGTCGTTGTTTCATTGCTGTTGTTTCTGTCGTTCCTGTTTTTGTTGTTTCCGTTGCCGTACTTGTCGCTGTTTTTGTCGTTTCCGTCTTTGTTGTTGTCGCTATCTTTGCTCCTGACTTTGTTGTGTTTGTTGCCATTCTTGTTGTTTCTGCCTCTGTCGTTGTCGCGATCTTTGTGCCTGACGTTGTTGTTTGTCTTGTTGCGCTTCATGTTGCTTTTCTTCTTGCTGTTGTCGTTCCCGTTTCTGCTGTGCTTCTTGCTATTGTTGTTGGTCTTGTCGCGCTTCATGTTGTTTTTGTTCTTGCTGTGTTTCTTTTGACTTTTGTTTTTCTTGTTATACTCTATGAGTGTCCCGAGTGGATAATTTGAGTCATTGAGCATTCCGTCTCGCGAGTGGTGCGAATGATCTGATGTTGCATCGGTGCAGGTGACATCAATCAGTTGTGGAGAATTGGATTCCGCATCTTTGCTTTCTTGGTGCTCGTCTTCCGGAGTCAAAGTCTTCTTGATTACATTTGACGCGGTGTCTGTGGACTCTCGGCGCTCCTCTTCTGGAGTCCAAATCTGCATGATTTCAGTTGACGTGGTTTCTCTAGACTCTTGGTGCTCCGCTTCTGGAGTTAAAATCTTCATGATTTCTGTTGATGTTATCTCACTGGACTCCAGGTGCTCCTCTTCTGGAGTCAAAATCTGCATGGTTTCTTTTTGTTTGATGTCTCTGGACTCCAGGTGCTCCTCTTCTGGAGTCAGAATCTGCATGGTTTCTTTCGGCATTGTCTCTGTGGACTCCAGGTGCTCCTCTTCTGGAGTCAAAATCTGCATGTTTTCTTTCGGCATCGTCTCTCTGGGCTCCAGGTGCTCCTCTTCTGGAGTCAAAATCTGCATGTTTTCTTTCGGCATCGTCTCTCTGGACTGTTGGGTGGCCCGACTCTGTGCTTCTGTACAGACAAGCTGAGAACTGTCAGTCTCACTGTGATCCTGTACGTCGAGTGCGAGCACCTTGTCACTGTTTTCGCTCTGTGCTTCGGTACAGACAAGCTGAGAACTGTCAGTCTCACTGTGATCCTGTACGTCGAGTGCGAGCACCTTGTCACTGTTTTCGCTCTGTGCTTCGGTACAGACAAGCTGAGAACTGTCAGTCTCACTGTGATCCTGTACGTTGAGTGTGATCACCTTGTCACTGTCTTCGCATGCAGTGGGCAGAGGTGCATTGTCTTCTTCTTGTTCCTGTGAGCGTGTTGGACTTTCATAGTCTGCTCTTTCTTCTTGTTCCTGTGAGCGTGTTGGACTTTCATAGTCTTCTTTTTCTTCTTGTTCCTGTGAGCGTGTTGGACTTTCATAGTCCGCTCTTTCTTCTTGTTCCTGTGAGCTTGGTAGACTTTCATAGTCTGCTTGCGGTTGCTCAGGTACAGCGGGTTTACCTTCATGGTCTTGTTCATGCTTGGTGTCCGCCCGGGAGTGTTTG
Organism: Scyliorhinus canicula; assembly: GCF_902713615.1. Classification (NCBI taxonomy): domain Eukaryota; kingdom Metazoa; phylum Chordata; class Chondrichthyes; order Carcharhiniformes; family Scyliorhinidae; genus Scyliorhinus; species Scyliorhinus canicula. Next base: position 35,270,481 of record NC_052159.1, read on the forward strand.
CTTGCATCCCTGTTGGCGTCTTTCATCACTCGCACTGTGGAGCCTGTCATCGCTCGCTCCGTGGAGTCTTCCTGTGCTCTCTGTGTGGCGTCGTCTTCGTCTTGGGTATTGCTGTCATCCAATGTATCGACGAGCTGCCATGGCACCATGGTGTTGGATTCATCCACCATGAGTAGAGTCGTGTTGAGCTTTGCAACGGTGTCGCTGATGCTGTGATCAGCATGTCCAAATAACTCCTCCATGTCTGAGTAGTATTCTTTGAAACCTATTTCATCTTCGTTGGCTTCTTCTACCACGAGTTGATTCGTGTTGAACTTTGCGACCGTGTCGCTGATGCTGTGATAAGCATATCCGACTGACTCAGCTGTGTCTGAGTAGTATTCTCCGAAAACCAAATCATCCTGGTTGGATTCTTCTACCATGAGTTGATTCGTGTTGAACTTTGCGACCGTGTCGCTGATGCTGTGATAAGCATATCCGACTGACTCAGCCATGTCTGAGTAGTATTCTTTGAAAACCAAATCATCTTGGTTGGATTCATCTACCACGAGTTGGTTCGTGTTGTGCTTTGCGACCGTGTCGCTGATGCTGTGATAAGCATATCCGACTGACTCAGCTATGTCTGAGTAGTATTCTTTGAAAACCAAAGCATTTTGGTTGGATTCATCTACCACGAGTTGGTTCGTGTTGTACTTTGCGACCGTGTCGCTGATGCTGTGATAAGCATATCCGACTGACCCAGTCAGGTCTGAGAGGTAATCGTCGAAAAACAAATCATCTTTTGTTGTTTCGGAATTCTTTTTGTTCGCTTCACTGTGTGTGGTGAAGGCAGCTTTTTCCAAGGTTTTGTGCAAGTTGTTTTTCACTGTTGGTTTAAGTTCAGGCGTTTTTCTGTGTTCTGAGGCAAGAAAATTTGGTTTTACCACTTTAAGTGTCTTGTTTTCAATTTTCGGGCATTTCCCTTTTAAGTGGGCGTGGTCAGGATTCTCAGACGTCATGACGTCACGCGTAGGAACGACTTGCACATGCGCAAATCGGCTTTCTTTCCTTGTGCGGTTCGGTGTCCATTGCGCATGCGCGGCTTGCGCATGCGCATAACGATCGGCGCCGCGATCTTTTGTAAACTGCGCATGCGCGACTTCCGGTTCCGGCGCATGCGCGACTTCCGGTTCCGGCGCATGCGCAGACGCGATTTGTAGTTCTTTGCTTACCAGAGACTGCAAAATGTGCTCCGACGCCATTTTATCGCGGATTTCAGCGTTTTTTCTTTCTAAAAGTTGTAAGTTACCTTTTCTTTCCGATCTGGACTGGATTTCAGCGTTTTGGCTTTGTGAAAAATTCATGTTATTTCTTCTTTTTGATCTGTACTGTGCATTCGCGATTTCCTGATCTTTTTGTGATTTTTTAAGTCTTGCATCACTCAGTCTCTGTGCAGGTTGGACTGTGAGCATGCCTTGCTGTTCAAATTTCTCACAGTACTCTTCAAATTTGTTTAGTAACGTTTGTAAGCTGTTCCTGTCTTCACCTTTTGAGTGTTTAAATCCATTATACACTTTCCTATTGACAGGCCCTTCGATGAGAATTGCTATTTTAATTTTGTCTGAGGCTTCTGCTACATCATTAGCTATGAGATAAAAATCGAACATTTGTTTAAACCTTTTCCAGACATTTCTTACATTACCAGTCGTGTCCAGCTGAGGTGGGTATCCATGCCACATCCTCGAATTAGCGATGTCTTCCCCAATCAAATGTCCAGTAGGAGATTTCCATGCCATTTTGTGCTTTCTGTATCTGCAGCTGAGTTGTCCTGTCGTAAGCGTCCTGAAATCACTGCTGGTACCATGTGTTGTTCCTCGTGTCTTAATAAAGCTCGTAGTCTCAAGTGTGGAGAAGATGCTTTATTGTGAGTTTGTTCAGTTTCCAGAGCTCGACCTAGAACTACCTTCCAGTGCTAACTACCAGCTTTGCTTGCTGTGTGTCCTGCTTACCAGCCCGCCTGCTGTGAAGAGTGTCCTCACTTCCTGTCCTGATCTATTTATATGGCTCTCCCGTGCTCCCTCTAGTGGTCGCTCAGTTGTGTTGCATCTGGTTAACTTGTGATCACCACAGTCCCTCAATCAAAGGTACTCAGTGATCGAGCAACTAGACATTGGGAATAGGAGGGTTCACTTAGAGGCAACCCACTGACCTTGTGACCGACTCTCATGCACCCCTCTCTCCATGAGCTGCCAACCTGAGAACCCTGCACCTCCTCCCTGTCCTCTGCATTAAGGTCACTCAATCAAATGTACTCAGTGATCGAGCGACTGGATAGTGAATAGGGGGGTTCACTTAGAGGCAACCCACTGACCTTGTGACCGACTCTCATGCACCCCTCTCTCCATGAGCTGCCAGCCTGAGAACCGTGCACCTCTTCTCCTGTCCTCCACATTACTTGTTGTTCCTGGGTCATTCCACAATCCTGGGACACTGTGGTATCTGTCCTTCTGACAGCAGTCATGGCCTCCCCAGTAGCTGCCAGCCTCTGACTGGCCAGCAGCTCACCTTAGCCAAATAGTCCACCCTTGGGGAGTTGATTCCAAGGGAAGGTTCTCCATTGGCCTTGCCACTGCCTGATTGGCTTGTGGCTCAGCGGGCTTTCCACACAGGCAGCATGTGCCTCTCACTGGTCCTCCAGCCGGCAGCAGAGACTCCCGAGGTTTCAACGGGCTTCCACCCATTGGTGCAGAAGTGGTGTTTTACAAAACTCAAGACTGGAAAATTATTCCATACATTACATCAAACCCTTGGTATTCTCATCAGCATTTAATGGCAGGTGAAATAAAATTACAGTTCCTTGCATTGTTTTCTCTCACTTTGACAAGTATTTGAAGGGGGGAAAAAGGGAATTGAATGGAAAGAATGCGAAAAATAAACACAAGGAAGATTGTGGAAACTTGTCTGGCAATATGATTATAAAGCTGGATTGTGCTCCACAAGAAAATTATTGTCAGGTAGCGTTGATAGAATTTGGGTGTGTACACTGCAGAGAGGAATCAAAATTGTAACTCAAATTGTAGAGTATTCACATTTAGATGCTAACTGTGTGAAATTTGAGTTATCTGTCAGTTAAAGTGCTGTCATATAAGAAGCAAAACAGCACAGTTTCCATTTATATATCATCTTTGATCAAGACCCAATTCTTTTACAGGGCTTCTGAGTTGTGCAAAGATGGCAGCCTCCACGTCAAAATAACCAGGGGGAGAATTGCTTAGGTCTTAACTGTAACTCGAATGTAGCACCCTTGCCTCTGGGCGGCACGGTAGCACAGTGATTAGTACTGTTGCTTCACAGCGCCAAGGGTCACAGGTTCGATTCCCAGCTTGGGTCACTGTCTATGCAGAGTCTGCACGTTCTCCCCGTGTCTGCGTGGGTTTCCTCCGGGTGCTCCGGTTTCCTCCCACAAGTCCCGAAAGATGTGTTGTTAGGTAATTTGGACAATCTGAAATCCATTTCTGTGTAACCGAACAGGCGCCGGAGTGTGGTGACTAGGGGCTTTTCACAGTAACTTAATTGCAGTGTTAATGTAAGCCTACTTGTGACAATAAAGATTATTATAGAATCATGAAGATTGTCAAATCCCAACTCCAAAGATTGGAGTACAAAATTTAAGTGGATGCTCCAGTGTTGTAAAATTCCATCTGGTTCACAAATGCCAGTTAGGGAAGGAAATCTGCCATCCTTACCTGGTCTGGTCTACATGTGGCTCCAGATCCACAGAAATGTGGTTGACTCTTAATTGTCCCCTGAAATGTCCCGAACAAGTCCCTCAGTTCAAGGTCAATTAGAGATCGGCAACAAATGCTGGTCTTTCATGTAATGCCCACATCCCTTGAAAGAATAAATAAATAAAAAGGTCCACTCTGCCATCTCAGGTGGACTTTAACGATCCCATTGCAAAGAAGAGCAGATGTGTTCTCCCCAATATCCTGACAAATATTCATCTCTGCGGGGCAGCACGGTAGCACAAGTGGATAGCACTGTGGCTTCACAGAGTCAGGGTCCCAGGTTCGATTCCCCGCTGGGTCACTGTCTGTGCGGAGTCTGCACATTCTCCCCGTGTCTGCGTGGGTTTCCTCCGAGTGCTCCGGTTTCCTCCCACAGTCCAAAGATGTGCAGGTTAGGTGGATTGGCCATGCTAAATTGCCCTTAATGTCCAAAAAAGGTTAGGAGGGGTTATTGGTTTATGGGGATAGGGGGAAGTGAGGGCTTAAGTGGGTCGGTGTAGACTCGATGGGCCGTTTGACCTTCTTTTGCACTTTATGTTCTATGTTCTATGTTGTATGTTCTGACCCATTGATCATTAAAACAGTTTATCTAGTCATTATCACATTCTGAACTCATGAAAGGCACAAGGGAGATGTATGTCTTTCTTCTTTCTGAATGCAGATATCTATCCTCACGTCTATCAAAGCAAACACAACTTTGCAACAGCAGCAATAAGTTTGCTAGGGTCAAGCACAGAGATATATTTGAAGAGAAGACTGGAGAGGTAGTCTTAAGCATCAGGTTAGACCAGGCTACTGGTTTACCAGTTCATGTGTTTAAGTATGGATACTGGGCGCAAATCTCTGGTTGTTGCGGTTCAATTTTCCCACCGGTGGCGGAGCCCTGCCAATGGGTTGCATGGCAGCATGGGGTGGTTACAATGGGAAATCCCATTGACAATCGGCGGGAAGATGGAATCCCGCAGCCAGCCAAGGGCGTGTGGCCAAGTAACACGCAACCTTTGGACCGGAGAATTTGCCCACTGTGAACTATTGTGGGGAGCTTGTTCAACACAATCATCAAGGAGGCTTCCCTTTGTCACATATTTTCAGGCTGCTAAAAGTGACTCAGAAATGTACCAGAAATCCTGACCAGCAGCTGCCCATCCATGCTCCAGAGCAACCAACAGTCCCTTATTTTTGCAGGCCTGCAGATCTCTGGAACTTTAGGAAATACTTTACCAAGTGAGTAATCACTGCAGGCTTGTTTTGACTGAGCTGAAAGGAAACATAAGGTCACTTTTATGTGAAATGGTTTAAAACAACTCCTTTCCCTTTAACCTGTATTGCCTTAAAAATGCCAATGGGCATCTGCAATTTGAAACACTGAAGCTTGATATGGGAGGGTCATTGCTTAAAATGAAGTGCCTTATTGTTTTGACAGTTTATGATAATAAATATATTGTGGAATGAAGCAATACGATCAGTAGGTTGTGAGTCTCGGAGTTCAAATTCACACTGGTATGTCAAGAACACAATCAACCCCATCTTGGTTTTAATGCATCTGGGTATATTCAGACTGCCATTCACAGTCAGTTCCAGTTTTGAACATCTTGGCGTCAGCTTCCTTATTGTGTTCGGGCTTTTGTCTGCTGTATGTGGGCTGAGAGGAAGGAACTGATGTACAAGAATGATACTGATGGCTATCACAGTGCATCACGGCAAGCTCGAGTACGAAGAAATGACAACAAGAAAGGCAAAGGTATCGTGCAAGGAAAGCAAAAATATGAATCAATAAAGAGATATTGGCCAACTTACCTTTATAATCCTGCAGTCCAGCACTGAGCTGTCGCTCTTTCCCCGAGATAGAAACTTAGAGATGTACAAAATTATGAGGGATTTTGATAGGTAATGGACGTGATTCAAGGGCCACGCTGCGGCCAAACAGCAGCTCTCCACTTTGCAGAGTGGCTTCAGGGGGCCTCAGAGATTGGAACGCCATTTTAAAATGGCGCCTTGATCTCTCGGTATACTGAGGAGTTCCAGTGAATGGAGCTCTACAGTGTAGAAAATGGGGCTATGTGCAGCCTCGACCCCACGTTTCCCACTGAGGCCCCTTATTTAATGCGAGTGGTGTTGTATAGCCATGTGTTTCTCGGCATTGCAAGTGCTGGAAAACACTTGGCTAAACGAGCTCACTATATGGGACTTTGTTCCTATTTAGTTGAATCACGCCCAGAATGCCATTATCTACTCGACTGCATAGTACTGTGCACCAGTATAGTACAATGCATCCCACACCAGTCTTGTACACGCCCAGCTCAACCCAACAATCTCCACCACCTTGGGTACATCAGATCAACTCAACTCCACTGGCTCCCAATCCTGAGGAACATCCCACTCCCTCACACAGGGAATGGAATTGCAACAGGACAGCTCCTGGCAAAGGTTTACATCATACCAAACCTGTCACTACACAAGGACATTACCAATCCACCGGCTGCTCACCTCCCAACTGCTCACCCCCCAACATGACAGCCTGCATGGCTAAGACCACTGCCCAAAAGTAACAGCAGAGACCCTTTGGCAGCGGGAATGGAACTAATACGTCACCACAAAAAGCTTCTTCACCTTCCCAGATCCTACAGCCTGCCCACCTGGCTTCAACCTGCCATACAGCATTGGGCACACCACAACCATTTATGCAGTGGCCAAGGACATCGGGATGAAAATTGACACAAGTGAGGCCTTGCAGGAAACCTGGACTGCAGATATCACAGCAGTGGATTCACTCTGCACCTCAATCAATGACTCACATCATTGGAGTCTTCCCCTGACAGCAGAGTCCTCTGAGAGCTCCCTTTAGTGACCGTGGAAGATATTATCTAGCTTGGTGATCACTGCCTGTTGTGTTTGGTCCCTTGTACTTTATGAAGTAACTCACCAAACACTTCGATATGTCTAAACCAAGATCTTTTATTTTGTTTCATGTGGTAATATGGGAATCTGATACGGAGCACGTTATCATGGAGCCTTGCTACTCCTCTGGAATTTACACTCAGCAATAACCAATTACATGTATGTCTTATTACCCTCTCAATCTTCTTCTGAAGATGGCTGGATGTGTCTCCTTTTATATCTGGGTCCCAGGTCACACAACTTTGGTCTGGAGACCGCAAGGTGTGTCTGTACCACCATCTGTTGGTTGGAGGTCACACACCATCCAAGTATGACCAGCCCATAGGCATATCACCAGCCTGCACACGCAAAATAAGAAGACTAAACGGTAAAACTGTTTTGGTTTGGTACGGTAACAAGAGGACACATATTTAATGAACTTGGCCAAAAGAAGCAGAGGGGAAACATGCGCCTTCTTAAGCTACGGGCTGGGGTTTTTGGCTGTTCTCATCAGCGGGATCGGGTGATGACCCCCCTGCCACGGCTTCCTCAGCAATAGTGGATGCTCTAACAACGGGAAATCCCGTTGACAGCGGTGAGACTGGATGATCCCACCACCTGTCAATTGGCGGCCGCCTCTGCCACCGCAAAGCATGCTGCGTGGATGGGGGAGGCGGAATGCCGCCCTATATTTGGCTGAGGTCCTCATCAGCTGTCAGTCTGAACGTGGATTTATTCAGCCACATCAGGGCAGTGTGGCAGCGCTTCAACATTAACATTGGTCACCTCCTACCTCCTCGAAAAAACTGCAATGAAGACATGATACTTTTCCACATTTAAAAAAAAGTATAATGAAGCCTTGTGTAATCATCATTTATTTGCCAGAAAAGTAGGATTCAACCTCTAGAGAACTGATCTGAAGCAATCTATAGCTTAATTCTTTGTACAATTAATATCTGTTTCACTACACGTCCAAAGTTTCACTTTTTGGCCTGTAAAGTTGTGACTGCATGCTTTTTATCTTTCACTGTCAACATTCCTGGTGGTATCTGATATCATCTCATGTTTGTCTGTGGGTATGATTTTCCTCTCGTTCTGTAGCTGTCATCCAGTGCATTTTTTTCCACACAGATTCTCTTTGTTATCGCTCAGCTAGCGTTGTCCCTCTTAATTCCAGCTGCTTTTTAACTACTGGCAGCAACTAAGTGCTGGATGAGTGTATGCAGGTGCGAATGAGCCTCGGCATTTATATCCCCGAGATGTTGCTTTTATTCTTCTGTAATCTGAGTCCATTGTAAACTTCTGCTCTTCTAGCAGAGAGCCGAACAAAATGAAGGAACATATTTCTGTCAAACTCGGCGAATTAACGCACAAAATGTATCAATGTACCATCGGTTTTCTAAATGCTAGAAACAAACTGTAAAGCTGTGGGAGATTCTTTTTTTGGCAACCCGCTTGTTCGATTGACTTCCAGCTTTCTTAAAATAAATTCCCTTTTGTGCGACAGGAAATATCTGATCTACGAATTAAGTAAATGACCAATTGGCCACTTCAGATTCTGGGAACCCCGGGGGCTTGTTGAAAAGCTGGCTTTCTGCCAGGGTAGTCTATGTGGAGCAGAACCTGATTTCACTAGGATTGGGCTCCTTTAAATCTTGGCGGTGCTGGGTTCGTGGGTCGATCTTTTGTATGTCCCCTCATGCGAGAGGATATAACTGGGGAAATTCCCAGCTAGTATAAAAGCAGAAAATGCTGGATAAACTCAGCAGGTCTGGTAGCGTATGTCTCAGCCTTCTGTTCATTAAACCCTCGCTGGGTCTTAAACTAGGACCCAAACTGGAGCTCGCAGGAGATTCGCTGAGGTTTCAGAAGGGCCTCAGTTTTATTCTAGATTGGTAGACAATCTTGGTGACACATCTGTGTGGATGTTGAGGTATTCTTACAGGCAAAATACACCAACCTTGGTTATTCATTGTCTTTTTTCAGAATTTAGAATGGATTATTTTTGTTCTAAGGCATAGAGGATGCTCCACTCTAAGAGGGAACCTTACTTTTTTGCCCTTTCTGTTATATTACGTTGTGTAATAGCTTGGTACTCATTTGCTTTCTGCCAGAATGGGCATATGCGCGATGTTCAGTAACACTCAAAGTGTTCAAATAAAGCAAATATTGTTTATTCAGTGAATTCCCTAAAAATACCCAAGTGTTACTTTTGGTGAGTTTGGTGGAGTGTTTCCTGTGATCCAGACCCGGAGTCACCCATACTTAGGATGCAATTTACTGGCTGCATCCCACCAGAATTATGGGACAGAACATGGCTGGTAGACCCCGGGAGAGGCCTCTTCCGGGATTCCCGATGGTTGTTATGCCTTGCGAAATCTAACGGGATCTTGCCAGACGTCACGAGTTGGATGCTGCCCACAATGGGAAGGACCTAGACTCGCAGAGCTAAAAGAGCTTCAAAGCTCACTTAAGTGTGCTGCAGCCGGATCGAATGGCCACCCAGCATCTATTGGCCTTGCTGAGGAGGCCCGAGGAGCCGTGCACTGTTCAGCACAGTCTCCGCAAATGGGTATCATGTGAAATGGCACTTAGGGGAGGGCCTCCCAGGCGATTGGAGACCCCAGGTGGTTGGCCTCTGGGAAGGCTGCCATGCTGGCACCTGGTGCCACCAGGGCACCTTTACGCTGCTAGCCTGGCATGCTCCCAGTGTCACCTGGGAACCCTGGCACTTCTAGCTGGGTGCAAGTCTGGCAGTGCCAGGGTGCCACTGGCAGTGCCAGGGTGCCAAGGTGGCATTTTGCCCGTGTCACGAATTGGGCCTGGGGTGCCCTGCCGGTATGTGGTGGGGTTTGGGGAGGCTCAGAGATCTCCCCAGTAGCTGTGTTGGGGAATTGGGGAGGGGGGGCTCCAGGGGTCATGTCTGTGAGGGGTCAAGAGATCGGGATGCCATTTAAAAATGGTGCTCTGATCTCTTCCTGCGCTGAGGAGCTCCGCTAAGTGCAGTCTCGGGGGGCGGGGGTGGGGGGCTGGGAGTGTCATAATATACATCTATGTATATAATGGAGTGCAGACAGGCAGAGATTGACACACAGGGGCGTGACTATGTACTCCTGGTCGACTGCTTTTCCAATTACCCCGAAGTGGTGAAACTGTCTGACCTCACGTCAACGGCGGTGATTAGGGCATGCAAAGAAACATTTGCCAGACATGGGATACTGCTCACGGTGATGAGTGACAACGGCCCCTGTTTTTACAGCCAGGAGTGGTCTGGTTTTGCCCGGCTATACAACTTTCGTCATGTCACCTCCAGCCCCCACTACCCGCAGTTGAACGGGAAGGCCGAAAAGGGGGTCCATATCCTCAAGAGATTATTACGCAAGGCTGCAGACTCAGGCTCCGACTTCAACCTGGTGCTGCTGGCATACAGAGCAACCCCGCTGTCCACTGGGTTGTCTCCAGCGCAGATGCACATGAATCGCACTCGGCGAACCACGGTTCCAGCCATCCATGTTCCAGACCTTGACAATCTCACGGTCATACAAAAGATGCAGCAGTCTTGGGCCCAACAGAAATTAGCATATGAAGCTCATACCACGGATCTCCCCGAGCTGGTCCCAACTGATCGTGTTCGTGTACAGTTGCCTGACTGCGGCTGGTCCGCCACAGCTGTGGTGGTCAAGCAAGTGTCCCCGAGATCGTTCCTCGTCCACATGGCTGATGGCTCCTTCCTACGACGCAATAGACGGGCGCTGCGCAGAGTTCCACGCCTGCCACCCAACCGTGATGTCCCATCTCACACAATGCTTCCTCCGGACATGCCCTACCACGAGGCCATTGATCTACCAGCAATCCTGCCAGCCCCTGCGGCCACCGCATTGGCAGCGGTCCCGCCTATCCAAGTGCAGGCGGCCCCTGATCCACCCTTGAGGCGATCAACCAGAAATCGTCGCCCGCCACAAAGACTAAACTTATAGACTGAACTTTTGCACAATTTTGTTACCTCATCGTTTTGACCTCTGTAAATATCGTTTTTGCCGTTTCATCTGCCCTATATCTGCACTAGCGACACCTTCATATGTATATAAGTTCATGTTAGCACATTCTGTATATAGTCAAGCACATATACACATCCACACACACATGCACCTTAATATTTATTATCTGAACACAAACAATACAAAAAAAAGGGGGGGGAGATGTCATAATATACACATTTTTCACGTTCCCCATTAAGAATTAATGCCCCATGAAGAGCTAATGGTGCAAGGACTTAGCAAGCATCCCATGCCAGTGGCTTTGACAGTGACTGCTACATTGGGCATTTTGGCCAGCAGGGTTTCACCAGGAACCATTGCAAATATCACAAATTGATGACACACAAATGCCTTGGGGAGATAACAGACGTTCTTTCCAATAAAGCTCACCATTACGTCCAGCTCCACATGGATGACTCAAGCAGGCTGCCTGAGCTATAGGAATCACTGCGATCTCAGGAATCCTACAAGGGCAAGGCGTGTCCACGGCATATTTATGGCCTTGAAAGATCCCTGGCAGCAGACAATGAGATTCATAAATCAAAAAGGATTTCACTTTCTTAACATCCAGCTAATTTGTAATCACAGAAATCAGATTGTGCCTAACTGCCCGGGAACTCTCGCAACTCTTAAATCTTGCGCCATTGCTCAAAGTGCTTCTCTAGACCTAGGGTCGACAAACCGCACTTAATGTACCTGCAGGTGCTGGAGAACAAATTTTGCTACACATGTCCAGGGAAATGGTTGGTCACATTGGCTATCTGCTGCAGGATTTGGTGCAATGGAAATATGGAAGGCATCCACTGCCAGTGTTGGTGAGGGGCTGGTTTAGCTCACTCGGCTAAATCTCTGGCTTTTAAAGCAGTCCAAGCAGGCCAGCAGCACGGTTCGATTCCCGTACCAGCCTCCCCGGACAGGTGCAGGAATGTGGCGACTAGGGGCTTTTCACAGTAACTTCATTGAAGCCTACTCGTGACAATAAGTGATTTTCATTTCATTTTCATTTCAAATGATGGTGGTGCTTAATTTTTACACCAGTGGCTCCTTCCAGGACTCCACTGGGGACCTCTGTGGGATTTTGTAAGCTTCTGCACATACGTGCATTCTGTAGCTTGCAGATTCAATCTACACGAGGTCACACAACATTCTATATTTCAGTGTTCTTCAAACTTTTTTTCCGGGGACCCATTTTTACCAACCGGCCAACCTTCGGGACCCAACCCGGCCAACCTTCGGGACCCAACCCGGCCGGCCTTTGGGACCCAACCCACCCGACCTTCGTGACCCACACCAGCTGACGTTCGCAACCCACGCCGGCCGACCTGAGCGACCCACCATTTTCTCCTACCTTGTTTGCTGCTGATAAAAATGGAGGAAATGGTTTTTGGTCCCTTTGAGCCTCCTACACGCTCCTCCAATGGAACCTGTTGGATGAAGGTGAAGCCTTCTGGTTTCGGAAATATGGAGTCTCCATCTATCCAAAGTTTTGAATTTTGTTCCGTAAAATTTTATTAAATAAACCCCCCCGAACTTGAAAAAAAAATGAATAAAATAAATGAAAAAAATAAAAATGAAATGAATAAAATAAATGATTAAAATGAATAAACCCCCCCCCCCCCCCCCCCCCCCCCCGAACTTGTAAAACAAAAAGCTGTGACCGTTTAGAAAAATAGTGGCTGCACTGCACATGCGTGCCTGATCATGTTCGTGGCCATTTTAAAGGCCGCTTGCAGCCGGCTGCTGCGCGGGGATTTGCGTGATCAGGAGCGCCACGAAGGACGGCTCTGCGATCCTCCCGACAGCCGCCCACAACCCACCCGCAGGTCGTGCCCCTGAGTTTGAAGAACACTGGTGTATTTCAATCAGAATCCGGTAAACCAGGGAGAAAAAGTGCTGGGACATGCGCAGATCTCTAGTTTTCCACAGCTGCAGGGTGACATCGACTGAACTCACGTGGCACTCAGAGCTCCGTGGCAACAGGCAGTCAACTATATAAATGCAAGGTCTTCCACTCGCTGAACTTTCAGCTGCTGTGTGAACACATCAAACACATCCTGCAGGTGTGTGCTTGATTCCCAGGGTATGTGCACAACTCGTACATTCTGAGCTGCTCGCAGATCCCTGACATCTTTCAAGGTCCACAAAGCTTTCAGGGTTGGCTTATCGGCGACAGGGGCTACCCACTAGGGGCTGGTTTAGCACAGGGCTAAATAGCTGGCTTTTAAAGCAGGCCAAGCAGCGCGGGTTCAATTCCCGTACCAGCCTCCCCGAAAAGGCGCTGGAATGTGGCGACTAAGGGCTTTTCACAGTAACTTCATTTGAAGCCTACTTGTGACAATAAGCGATTTTTCATTTCAATTCATTTTTCATTTCATGTGCTGATAACGATTGTGCAGAGGCCACAGAGTGCAGCAGAGAGAAGGTACAACAAGACTCATACTGCAACTTGCACTTTGGCTGAGCAAACCATAGGAATGCTGGAAATGAGGTTCCAGTATCTGGACGGATCTGGTGAAGCCCTGCAATATAATCCACAGAGGGTCTCATGAATTGTCATCACCTGCTGCTCCTTCACAAACTGGTGCTGCAAAGTGGGGAGGAACTGCTTGCGGAGGAGATGGAGGAGCAACAAGTCTCCTTCGGTGAGGAGGACGTCAAAGGGAACAAGGCTGAGGAGGTTCGCGAGGATGAAGATAGCGACCGTGAGGCCAACGTGATGTCCAGAGGAGGCAGAGGAGCTCGGGATGTGCTCATTGCTGCTAGATTCGTAGATGGTGATGACATGCAGTGAGGGCACCGCATAATCATCACATGGCATTTGTGAACATTGCACTCATGCCTAACTAATTGCAGTGCACATACCCACTCCGATAAGGGCTCTGTCATGGAGACACAGTGGATGCCCATAGTCTCTACATTCCAGGAGCATGATAATGACCTAAAGTGGGGACATGCCATAGGTCGTCATAGAGGTAATGTGAATGTCTGACTCCTGCTTGGCTGATGGCGGCTCACTTGCTCTCAATGATCAGGGTCATATCATGGTGATACAGCAAGGAAAGTTTAACTTCCCCGGATACTATGGCACCTTCTTGAGCTGAACCCAGTGTCACCGGAGACAGAATCTGATGGGATGGGGGGCCAACACCACCTCAAAGGTGCATAGAGCAGACAGGGAGAATGATAGGACTCTGTGACGCCAGCCCAGGACATTCGGGTAGCACTGATAAGTCACATCAATGTGCAGGAACGACTGATGTGTCCAGTGACTGTGAAGGTGCAACATCAGTGTGCTGAGAAGAACAAAGCACAGGGAAGAGGCCCTGGATCTTTATCTTGGCAGGAATCTATTTTTCTTTTCAGACTGACAGGAACACTGATTATCAGAACAAGGAGCCATAGAAAGGGTGAAATTCATGGGAATTTATTTAAAGAAGCGAACGTTATGTACAAGTGATTAATACCCATGCCCTTTCTGTGCAACTACAATGCGGCTGAATTTTTAAAAAAAAACATGCTCGCGACCACTTGCAGCCGCCGTTATGAAAAGCCAGCTGCTGCACGGGGTTTTGCGTGATCGAGAGCGCCACGGACAACGGCTCCACGACCCTCCCGACACCCGCCCACGACCCACCCGCGGGTCACGCCCCCGACTTTGAAGAACACTGGTGCAACACATGCAAATACATTCAGACAGATTAGAAGGGAGATTTGAATTCAAAGAAGTAAATATAAAAAAAGGCATATGCAACAGTCCATGACTCATGAGGAGTCGATGATTGAGCATTGTGGTCATTGTGATTTACGATTCCAGTAGAGTTGACTTCAATAGTGAATAGTCAGTTACGAAGGTGCAGTAGAGTTCTCTTCATCAGGCAGGCAGTCAGTTTTGTGAATCCAGTGTTCTGTAGTTTGGTGGAGAAGCTTCCCAGTTCTCTTTTCAGCTGTGATCTTTATTTGCCAGACTGACTTCCACAGTCAGAGAGAGAGATCATGATATACCTGCAAAATGGCTATTTGCAGGTGTGAGTGTGTTTGCTGCTTTTTACTTCTATGTCAAACTTCCTAGCGCTTGTACTCACAAAGCACACACACTGACAAACAACGGGGCGGTTGTTCTGCTAATTTGTAACCATGCTTTGTATATTCCAAGTGGGAAGGGGAATCCACAAATGTCCACCTGGGCATTACACAGGGAATTTCATGATGAGGTGGCCCTAATGTGCCACTATCTCCACCGGAGATGGCAATTAGCTTCTGGATGTGTTTCAGAAGCACCTTGTCTGTTAACAGGCTGGGGTTCCATTGTGTCTTAGAAAATCACCCTGCAATAATTTAGCCTTGTATCCATTTTAAAAAATCAAATCTTATTAAAATTCCAATATTTCAGTGCTTTTCCCTTCATTATTATGACAAATTCTGTGCCGTGATGGAATGTGAACCTATGTACCCAAAGTATTAGCCTGGGCTTCTTGCTAGTCCAGTGACATTACCACTATACCACTATCTGCCCCTATTGACCATGAATGTGTCTGATTGTCATAAAAACACAGCTAATTCAGTAAACTTTCTACAGGTAAGGAAGCCTATTACCCTTACCTAGTCTAACCAACACATGCTCTAGTGCCACAGCACTGTGGTTGACTCTAATATGTGTCAAATTTCTAGAGTTTAAGCAGACAGCCCATTGCCATCTTCTCAGGGCAACTAGGGAAGAGCTATAAATGCCACACTTGCCTGCAAAATATCCCAAGAATGACTATTAAAACGGCTGACGAAAACTAACGGAACACAGAACAAGGACTGAACTTGGAAATTTCCAGCTTTGAAACTTCAATGTTCACCAAGTTATGCATTTAAAAAAATAAATAAATTTAGAGCACCCAATTCATTTTTTCCAATTAAGGGGCAATTTAGTGTCAATCCACCTATCCTGCACATCTTTGGGTTGTGTGGGGGCGAAGCACACATCTTTGGGTTGTGGTGGAGAAACCCACGCAAACACGAGGAGAATGTGCAAACTTCACACGGACATGACCCAGAGCTGGGATCAACCCTGGGACCTCGGTGCCGTGAGGCAGAAGTGCAAACCATTGCGCCACCATACTGCCCCAAATTGTGCATTTAACATTGAATCACTGAGGTGGCCCAATAACTTGCTTTATCAAAAGGTTATCGTAGAATTCAACTGTAAAGAAACATGGAGCTATTCATCCTTCAATCTTAAGTAGAACACCCTATAACATGAGTCGGAAACCAAAAATAAACTAGAAAGGAATTGGCAGTAATGTACTGTTAACTTCTGCCATATCTGCATTGTTGCTGTTCACACTTCAGGACACACCATAGCAGAGTTCTGACTCATTGTACAGAAGAGTGACTGCTTTACTGTAGATCTTGTCAGCAAGAGTGTGACAGGGAAACTCATGCCATTAAGCTACAGTTAATAACTGTGCAATCCTAAAATAGTCGTAATGATAGCAATACGGATTCACATTGACCTTTTTAACATCCAGTTCTTCATAACTTCAATTGAACCTTTCAGGCCCAGCAGGTGGGATTGTCCAGCTTCGCAGAAGGGGGAAGTCTCACATAGGGACATTTTGGAATAGCTTTCAGGAAAGATATCCACCTGCCCTTCTCCATCACATTGACAGTAAAATATTCACTGCTGAATTAAAACGTCCAACACTTCTCAGTAACTAGAATTTATTCATTTTTGTATTAAACAGCAAACTCAAGGCAAAGTGTGCTGGGACAGATGTTCTTGTTCCTCAGCTTTGATACAATCTCCATAGAAGTCGATAACCGATAAAAGAAATTTGAACGTCCAGTTAATAGCTGAAAGAATGTCATGACAAAATTAAGACGTTTGTTGTAACAAAACACTAAAAACATTCTAAAAACTACGCTTGGCATTTTCTCACTGGTGGAATCTTCCAGGCCAGCCAAAGGCGAACTTCAAAAGACGGATTCCCCGGCAGTGGGTTGAATGAGCCGCACAAAATACCGTGGCCATCAGTGGAAGCGGAAGATCCCACCACCGGCCAATGGTGAGATGTCTCTGCCGCCAGAAACCACGCCACAGAGGGGGGTGGAAAATTCCACCCTCTCTTTGTTGGCAACCTATACTCTAAACCACAGAATACCCTATCTCATATTTTTAGTTTAACTGTACAAATACGTTTCATAGGAATATGCTTTTTGTCTTTTAAATAGCCATTCAATTCTTTCTTTCTCTCTCTCTATCTCTCTCTACCCTCTTCCCCTCCCCTCCCCACCCCTTGATCCGGCAGACTAACATTTCAGTGATTTTTTAGAAAAGCCAATAACCCATCATCACAATGGCTTCCCCTGACCATCTCAATGTCTACTGCCATAGTGAACATGAATCACATGGGCCTTCTAACCAGGTAGAGATATGACTAGCTTTCCTTGAGAGCCCAACTATCTTTCACCTTGAAACTAAATGGACAGTTTGAAGCACAACTGTATACAAACCAACATTCGTTTGGGACTTGGAGATTCACAGTCTGTCCACTGGCATCACAGCAGCGTTTGCCATTGTCTGCCAGTGTGAATACCTAGCATCTTTTTCCCAGTAAAACAATCTTGGCCTTCCTTTAATCTTTAACAGCCACATCACGAATCCTTGGTGTAGTCAGACTTCATCACAGGCCACATGACCCACTTCAGTTTATCCTAAATTTAAAGGAACGGACTTAAAACATAACCATCTTATAAACCTCATCACTGCAACCGCCTGGGCCTAGCAAATCACCTGGGCATAACTAAGGTTGGAAAATTGGACATCCCTCTAGGGTAACTCATCCAACTTTGTGTCCCAAGAAATAAGAGCAAAAAAAGTGCTCTGAAGTCATAAAATCATAAAACAGTACACGTAGGTTGAGGTCATGTGGAACATTGGGCAGAATCTTATGCTCAATATAGCGAGAGTCAGGAGACTCAGCCGGTGGATCTGCAAAGAATCTAACGTGAAGAAAATAAACTAACACCCAGGCTTAGGGCCTAGCACTTACCTGGAGAGAGTCAGGAGAGGCAGCAGCAGCAGATGGGAACCCAAGGCAGTGGGCAGACCCACAAAGAACATACCAGGGAGAAACTAAATTGAGACCTGGGATCAGGGCCTGGCCTTGCCTGGAGAAAGCCAGGAGAGGCAGCAGTAGTGTTTGAAGAGTTAACAAAAACCGTGACATCACAGGAAAGTCATGAGTTGATTGGCTGATGAGTAATGCTGCTTAGTCTAAACATCGGGAAAGTTATACATGACAAATATTAACAAGTATCAAATAAACAGCTGGTGAATCATATCTTTTATTTTTAAGTAAGATCCATCACCATTATTAAGGCTTATTATTATTGGTAAGGCTATTATTACCATTGATAAAGTTTGTTACTGTCGGAAATGTTTATCACTATTACTAATGTTTATTACAATTTATGACACTCATTGAGATTGCAAAAGTTTATTGGTAGTAGTCGGTTTTAATAGTATTGGTAAGATGTATTACTAGTGGTGAGGTTTATTACTACTGGTAAGGTTTATGAATAGTTGTGACGTTTATTAGCAGTAGTAAACTTTATTAACTAATAGTTAGAGGAATGGCAGGGTTGTTCTGACCTCTAGGATGCACATTCTGTATTATGTGGGAACTCCAGGATGCTTCCCCCAAGTCCTGAGTAACGATTTGTACAGGAATGTTGTCATTTGCAATGGTTTGAACTCCTGATTTCCAAGATTGAGGAGCAGCTGGCATCACTGTGGTGCATCCATAATATTAAGAGTGACCTGGATAGCATGCTTACAGATACTATGTCTAACTTACTGTCTAAGATACTAAACTACAGCGTAAGAATATTCAGGCGCAGAGGGAGTGAGTAGCTGCAGTCAGTTTGATGGCTTCCTGATGGTCTCGCACAAAACCTACAGGACGGGAATGCTTGTCTTCCCCGTGCTCCTTGCGAGAGGCTGGGTATCTCAATTAACCCATGAGAGAGAGAGTGGTAGGGATGTGGGGAGATTTAGGGAGGGGATTCCAGGACCCAGCATCTTGGCAACTAAAGACTAGTGGAGCAATGATAACCTTGGATGCATATAAGGCAGGAATTGGAAGACAGCAGAGATCTCAATGGCAAAATGAAACGGTAGTCGGAGGGGTGAGGTTGTGGAAAAATATGATATTTACCAAAATGGGAGCCAATATAGGTCAAAGACATGGGGATGAAGGCTGAAGGACAGCTGGTGCCAGTTAGGACATGGCGGGAGAGTTTTGAATGACCTCAGGTTTCTGGAGGGTGTAAATTGGGAGGTTGGTCAGGAGATCTTTAGAATTGACAGTCTTGGTAAGATAATAATCTTTATTATTGTCATACGTAGGCTGACATCACAGCAATGAAGTTATTGTGAAAATCCCTTAGTTGCCACACTCCAGCGCCTGTTCGGGTACACTGAAGGAGAATTCAGAATGTCCAAATTATATAACAACACGTCTTTCGGCATGTCTGATTTGTGGGAGGAAACTGGAGAACCCGGAGGGAACCCACACAGACACGGGGAGAACGTGCAGACTCGCACAGTGTCCCAAGCCAGGAATCCAACCTGGAACCCTGGTGTTGTAAAGCAACAATGCTAACCACTGTGCTACTGTGCCGCACGATTACTGTGGTGGCTCGAGACATACACTGGAGCAGTAAATAAACGTGTTTATTGATAAAAGGCAGATGTAGATAGATAAAAGAACATGATATAACAGGCTTTTATTCTTCAGTTCCCTGGCCCGGGGTCCTACTTCAAGGGACGTGTTCAAACTCCCCATTGGCTAGGGTTCACTAGCCAATGGTGAACCCATTTGGGGGGTCTCCCAGGGGATCGGATGCCCCCAGGTGGTTGCCCCCTGGCAACCACCGCACGATTGGCCCTGAGCTGATCATGTGGTCAGTGGAGTCTACCCCCCCCCTTAAAGGTGCCGTTCCACCACAGTTACAAATCATCCATCTCAGTTTCAGACTGTGACCAGGGAGAGGGATCGTTTCAATGTCCCTATTACCCCACTAACGCATTGATGAATGGTAATAAAAACTGAAAGTGCTAGAAATACTCAGCATGTTTGGCAGCATCTGTGGGGTGTGAAACAGAGTTAATGTGATTGTTAGATGGTTCTGTGAGCACAATGTTATAGTCAGGGCAACTCATAAGTAATGTATGCTTTGGAACTATGGAGGAGTTCAAACAAAATAAAATAAACACCTTTGCGAAAAATAAATTCACAGAGCTACAAAAGTTCACATCTAAAAAATGCATTCAAAAGTTTGTCAAAGAAGTTGAAAAGCACTTCACCCCACTGGTGATGAACTAAAGCTTTCAAAATCACAACACTCCATTATTTATTGTCTTGTGTTTATCTCAGTTATAAATTCCTTTACATAGTTTAACATTCTACTCTGGCAGCCATTTTGCTTTTATAGCACTGAGAGAAACATTTACTGTTGCATTTGTCTTTGCAACGTTACCTCATCATTCATTTTACAGATGAAGGATGGGCGTGATCTAACCAAATTGGACAGAGTCCTGTGACGAGCGCGTTTAGCCAGATGTTTCCACGCTGAGGCTGCAATTTGCCCCGTTTCCTGTGCTGAGAAGCTGCGCTCACCTGAACTCCTCAGTGCAAGAAGAGATTGGGATGCCATTTTTAAATGGTATCCCAATCACTCGACCCCCATCAATGTGAACCCCGAACCCCCAACACATCTAAGGGGGTCCTCGAGACCCCCCCCCCCCCCCCCCCCCCCCCCCCCGCAACCCCGTGGGCCCGATCCCTATTTCAGGAAAAATCTCAGCCTGGCACCCTGTCAGTGCCCCTACCAGCAGTACCTGGACACCTCACCAGTGCCAGGCTGGAACTGAAAGGGTGATAGGCTGGCAGTGCCAGAGTGCCAGGCTTGCAGTGCCAGGGCGCCCAGGTAGCAACAGCAGTGCCAGGGTATCACCCTGCCCAGGGGGCAACCACCTGGGGGCATCCGATCCCCTGGGAGACCCCCCCCAAATGTTGTTCTGTTTGAGGGGACCAGCACTGAATGGCATTACCCAAGGTCTCCAAGGCAAAGGGAGTAGATCAGGGGAGATTTGCAAAATACTGACTCGCCCACAAAAGGCGGAATTCAGATCACGACGTCTCACGAGATCACGTTATCTATTTACCTTTATCCACACAATATGTCAAATCATGATTTGTTGGTTAATCTATTTGTGGTCAAATTTGTTGGGCAGAATTTAATCCAGGCGATGGGGTTCTTGCCCACCAGCTGCAAAGCTGACAGGGGACCCTTACCACCTTCTTTGGGCAAGGCCTGCTGTATTAAGTGCTAGTCAGGCACTGAAGTGGCCAACAATATCCCTTTGCCAGGATCAAGGCTGAAAGTGCTCCCTTGAGAGTTGCCAGTCAATCAGAGGCCAGCATCTCTTCATCGCCATCAATATGTGCCATTGGGGGAACATCGTTAGCAGCTGGCGATGTACCTTCCAGAGGCCTAGGATCAGCGAGGGATTCAGACCTCAGGCAAGTGAGGGTAGGAGGTGGGTTGCAGAGAGGGAGTCACTGGCTAAGGGGAAGTGGGTTGAGCAGTAAGGGCAGTGGTGTGGCTTTCAGTGAACCCCCCCACCTCCCCCCTCTTCCCAATGCAGATCCTTTGATCAGACACCTAGTGCCTAACAATGAGGAACTCCATTGAGAGCTTGCAAGTAAATTCAACAGGGTTTGCTTTTTGGGCTTCCCATTTGGCGCCTGTGCCATCTGCTGCTGGTTGAGCACCTGCAAGGATGGGATGAGGTCTTTAATTGGGCATTAATTGCCCACTGAAGGGCCTCAATTGATGTTGGGACTGGAATGCTGTCCATGACCCTTCCCATCCAGTCATAATTAGAGCAGAGGCGGATTGGTGGTTGGGACCCCACTCTAGCCTGATTAAATGTAATCTCCACCTCCAAACATGCCCCAGGAAAGGTCAGTAAATTCCACCCATTGAGTTTGAATTTCCTAATCAATAGATACATCTGTCTTGCACATCCAGCACGGTTCTTTTGAAGATGTTCTGTTTGCCTTTTATTAAAAAGCTGATAAACATCCTCCACCAATCTGTTTGAATGTTTCCTCAATTCATGTGAATTTGTTTGCCTTTTGAAATATAAATCTAAGTTCCTGGGTTTTGATTTAAATGATTTTCAAATCTTGGTAGGCTGGATTGTTTCGATTGATCAGTCATGGTCATAATGACTGATGAAGCACGCTCGAAGGGCCGAATGGCCTCCTCCTGCTCCTATTGGCTATGTTTCGATGTTTGTACTGCTGGCCTCCCAAGAGTGTCAGGATTTGTGTTCCTTGTATGTCATACTGATGTGAAGTTAACGTGAACGTTGTCTTTCAGGACTCCCTTACACGCAGGGGATAATTCTGACCTTGGACAATAGATTACATTGATTCAGTTGAAATGTTTGTTGTATCAGTTTATCACCCATTTTACATCATCACCCTCAGTCAATGATTACTCCCACTGTATCATGAAGCAATCATGCATTACACCAATTTTGGCTCGAAAGCCCTGGAATTATCTTCATTTATGTTTGCTTGGTTGAAATCTCCATTTAATCTGACTTCCCTGTCCTCACATGCCCTTCTTACCACTCTCTGAAGGAGATAGTTCTCTTCCCAGAGTTATGTGTTAGATTGGATTCTTTCACACTCGAGATTTTTATCCAAAATAACTCTCTGTGTAGTTCCCCCAGTCATATGAGATCAACTTTATTTATCTCGCAGCTGTCACCGACTTATATGACTGCGCCACTTCTTTTCTTTTTCCCCTCTATCTTAACTAAGGTGCTTCAGAACAACAAATTCTGGAATACATTGCTTGCCCTTCACAAACTCACTTTGTGGAAGTGTAACAGAGAGTGACACATGCCAGAACAACCAACAGCCGGCCCAGATATACCCGAGCAGCCTTACACCAACTCACCAGAGGCTCATGTTGAAGGAAGTGAGAATGCCTTTAAATATCCCTTGTAAAATTTGCTGTTGACTGCGCCTGCCCAGCAATTGGTTTGTAGAGTAAAGAGATAAGACATTTCTGGACACAGACATCAATTTAACTGATGGAGCATGGTGACTGAGGCAAAGGACCCTTTCCGTCATATTAAGTCCTGCCTGCACATTGCAAGAGGCCACAATGGAGGTCTATTAGACACCAATATAATGTTGTACGCACTTCTGGTGCTCTGATACATAATTGTCCAAAAATGCAATGATTTAACCTCCAAATGTACTGTAAGTAAATGAACCCTTAGAAAGATTACCATACAGAGGGATCTGGGCAAGCAGGTCCACAGTTCCCTAAAAGTGGCAACACGTGTGGCCAAGGTGATTAAGAAGGCATATGGCATACTTGCATTCATCAGCCGGGGCATTGAGTTGGGAAATCATGTTGCAGCTATATAAAACCTTGGTTAGGCCGCATTTGGAGTATTCTGTGCAGTTCTGGTCACCACATTATCAGAAGGACGTGGAGGCTTTGGAGAGAGTGCAGAGAAGGTTCACCAGGATGTTGCCTGGTCTCGAGGGTGTTGGCTATGAGGGGAGGTTGAATACACTGGGATTATTTTCACTGGAAAGACAGAGACTGAGGGGAGACCTGATAAAGGTCTACAAAATTATGAGAGGCAGAGACAGGGTTGATAGTCAGAGGCTTTTTCCAAGGGTGGAAGTGTCAAATACAAGGGGCAAAGGTTCAAGGTGAGAGGGGGAAAATTTAAGGGAGAGTTACGGGGTAGGATTTTCACACAGAGAGTGGCAGGAACCTGGAACGTGCTGCCAGAGGATGTGGTGGAAGCAGGAACATTAGCAACATTTAAGAGGCATCTGGATGGATACATGAATAGGGAGGAAATAGAGGGATACGCACTGAGTAAGGGCTGAAAGTTTTTTTTTAAGTTACGGCATCATGATCAGAACAGGTTTGGAGGGCAGAAGGGCCTGTTCCTGTGGTGTACTTTTCTTTGTTCTCTTTATTCTTTTTACGCAGAATATCATGCTGTTATATTCAACCTCATCGCGCCCGTTTGGATCCAGAAAACCTGCAGGACACATCAGAGTTTCTCCCTTACTGCATCCCATCATGGTGGCCACGTTGGATGGTATTGTGAAGGCAACAGCCTCCACCTTCCGCATTGTTGTAAGGAGAAGGAGCTGGAAGCAGGAACTCCAAATGTCAGTGCTTTCACATCATGGATCTCTCATTAGGATCTGATTCATAGTTGTTCAAAGTCCATCTGGTCAGACACTAACCTCCCCGGAAAGAGAGGAAGTGCAGCCTATCTGTGAGGGGGGGGGGGGGGGGGGGGGAGGTGGTCTGGGTTCAGATCAAGACCTGATTCCTCAAACATCCAGGGGGAAATTCTGTTCTGCACATTATTAAAGCACCTTGTTTACAAAGGAGGTTGTCGGGCTGGGTGTCACCTAGAAACAGGGACACAGCAGTTGCTCTGGAGACTAAATCATGGTGTGACATGTTGGAGAATGAAAGGTTTAGTGAGAGGGAAGAACTGAGGGAAATCAACATTAGTAGGGAAATGGTGCTGGGAAAACTGATGGGAGTGAAGGCGGATAAATCCCCAGGGCCTGAGAATCTGCATCCCAGAGTGCTTAAGGAGGTGGCTCTGGAAATAGTGGATGCATTGGTGGTCATCTTCCGGGATTCTATAGGCTCTGGAACTGTCCCTGCAGATTGGAGGGTAGCTCACGTCACTCCGATATTCAAAAAGGGACGTAGAAAGCAGGGAATTATAGACCAGGAAGCCTAACATTGGTAGTAAGGAAAATGCTTGAATCCATTATCAAGGACTTTATAGCGGAACATTTAGAAAGCAATGGCAGGATCAGTCAGAGTCAGCATGGATTTATGAAGGCAAAATCATGCTTGACAAATCTGTTGGAGTTCTTTAAAGAGGTAACCAGTACAGTTGACAAGGGGGAGCCAGTCGATGTGGTATATTTGGACTTTCAGAAGGCATTTGATAAAGTCCTGCATAAGAGATTATTGTGCAAAATTAAAGCGCATGGGATTGGGGGAAATGTATTGAGGTGGATAGAAAACTGGTTGGCGGAGAGGAAACAAAGAGTAGGGATTAATGGGTCCTTTTTAAATCGGCAGGCAGTAACCAGTGGGGTGCCACAGGGATCGGTGCTGGGACCCCAGCTATTCACAATATATATTAATGATTTGAATGAGGGAATAAAATGTAACATCTTAAAGTTTGCTGATGATACCAAAGTAGGTGGGAAGCTGAATTGTGATGAGGATGCAGGGATCCTACAGCAAGATCTGTACGGCTTGGGCGAGTGGGCAAACCAATGGCAATGCAGTATAATTTGAATAAGCGTGAGGTTATTCATTTTGGAAGCAAAAACAGGAAGGCAGATTACTACCTGAATGGTTGTAAATTGGGAGAGGGGAGTGTGCAGCGGGATCTCGGAATCCTTGTGCACCATTCGTTGAAGGTGAGCATGCAGGTGCAGCAGGCGGTAAAGAAGGCTAATGGTATTTTGGCTTTCATTGCAAGAGGTTTTGAGTATAGAAGCAGGGATGTATTGCTGCAATTGTACAGTGCCTTGGTGAGGCCACCCTTGGAGTATTGTGTGCAATGTTGGTCTCCTTCTCTGAGGAAGGATATTCTTGCTCTCGAGGGAGTGCAGCGAAGGTTTACCAGACTGATTCCTGGGATGACGGAATTGTCATATGAAGAGAGATTGACTAGGTTGGGATTGTTCTCGCTGGAGTTCAGAAGAATGAGGGGGGATCTCATAGAGACTTATAAAATTCTAACAGGGTAGACAGAGTAGATGCAGGCAAGTTGTTACCAATGATGGGTGTGTCCAGAACCAGGGGTCACAGCCTGAGGATTCAGGGTAAACCATTTCAGACAGAGATAAGGAGATATTTCTTCACACACAGAGTGGTGAGCCTGTGGAATTCATTATCACAGGAAGTAGTTGATGCTAAAACTTTGATTATATTCAAGAGGCGGCTGGATATAGCACTTGAGGAGAATGGGATCAAAGGCTATGGGGAGAAAGCAGGATTAGGCTATTAAGTTGGATGATCAGCCATGATCGTGATAAATGGCGGAGCAGGCTCGAAGGGCCAAAAGGCCTCCTCCTGCTCCTATCTTCTATGTATCTATGTATCTATGACATGGGTGCCTGCCATTTTTAGACAATGATGTGCTGCCTCCAATCACAACCTCAGTCAATTTATCAAGGTCAGTGGTGGACAACACTCGCAGACGTTTGGGCCTCTATTGTTATAGGGCCACCTTACTTGAATCAATGAGTTGTTATTGATCCTTTGAGGGCATCAGTGGAATTTTAGCACCGAAGTGGGAAAGCAAGATTGCATTCAGCCTATTCATTATTGACAGACATATTGCTCCAATAAAGAATGTTTAACAAATTTAGTCTATTTTAGTTTGTTCTGAATGATCTGTGATTCTGGCCTGCATCTATCGTTACACATTTTCAGAAGAGTGGTGTGGCAGATGTAATATGATAGAAACTGGGCGGAATTCTCCGCTCCCGGGAAAAATCAGGTGGGCCGTCGTGAACTTGGCCGAGTTTCACGATGGCCGTGGAGGCCGCTCCTCGCCACCTACTCTCCCCTCCCGGTGGAGCTAGGAGCGGCGCTCCGTAACTCTCCGCCGCGGGGGCGTTGCGCCAAGAATGACGTGGCCAGTGTGCCTAATGACATCAACCGCACATGCGCAGGTTGGCCGGCTCCAACCCTCGCATGCGTCGCTGACGTCATGACGCTGACGGCACGAACCTGTGCATGCGCGGTGGCCGTCTTTCCCCTCAGCCGCCCCGCAAGACGTGGTGGCTTGATCTTGCGGGGCGGCGGAGGGGAAATAGTGCGTCCGATTTGGACGCGCGCCCGACGATCGGTGGGCACCGATCGTGGGCCTGTCCCCTCCCGAGCACAGTCGTGGTGCTCTTTCCTTGCTAGGCCACCTACAAGCCCCAAACGGGCTTCTCACTCCCGTTTCATGACGGCAGAGACCAGGTGTGTTTGCCGCCGTCGTGAAACGGCCGCGAACGGCAGGCTGCTCGGCCCATCCGGGTCGGAGAATCGCCGTTGGCCGTAAAAAATGGCGATGGCGATTCTTCCGAACCGGGGGGGGGGGGGGGGGGGGGGGGGGAGAGAATCGCAGTGGGCGCCAGGTGTGCGCGCAATTTGTCGGGGGGCCCTCCCACGATTCTCCCACCCGGTGTGTGGTGCGGAGAATCGCGCCCACTATGTCTGTATATTTAAAGTTGCAAAGGACTTATCCACCCTTAAAGAGTTGAAAGACATTTGATTGGGCTCCAAATCATGGGTGACAGCATTTATTTGGGTGGGTTAAAAGGGCTAAAGCGAACATGCCTGAGAATCTGACTGCTGCCATTGTGAAGAGCGATCGCTTGCTTATTTGGAGGGAATGTTCTATTTGTTTGTAAAAATGCAACAGGTGAGGGACTGAAAGCTGATCTGTGTCATTTTGAAGCCCAACCAATCCCCTGCACTTTAGCACCCCCTATTGTTTCCCAGTGGCAGGAAACTTTCAAAGCTCAGGACCTCTGCACAACCGAAGGTAAGCACTTCATCATGTAAATAATAAAGAATGCAGAATTGCTCTTCCAAGAGTAGCTTATAATTTTAATGCACATTAATAAACAAAATACCCGCTACCCATTAATTCCTGAGTACATGGGCAGTTGGTAAACTGGAATCAATGTTAGCAGCAGCACAAGACTCAAAATAGGATAGGGACAGAAAGAAAAGTGTAAAGAGCACGGGCGCAATTCTCCGCTCCCCACGCCAGGTGGGAGAATCGCGATGGGCCCCCCGACAAAGGAAAGAGCACCACGACTGTGCTCGGGAGGGGACAGGCCCGCGATCGGTGCCCACCGATCGTCTGGCCGGCGTCCAAATCGGACGCACTATTTCCCCTCCGCCGCCCCGCAAGATCAAGCTGCCACGTCTTGCGGGGCGACTGAGGGGAAAGATGACCACCGCGCATGCGCGGGTTCGTGCCGTCAGCGTCATTGTCTGTGCAGAGTCTGCACATCCTCCCCATGTGTGCATGGGTTTCCTCCGGGTGCTCCGGTTTCCTCCCACAGTCCAAATATGTGCAGGTTAGGTCGATTGGCCATGATACATTGCCCTTAGTGTCCAAAATTGCCCTTAGTGTTGGGTGGGGTTACTGGGTTATGGGGATAGGGTGGAGGTGTTGACCTTGGGTAGGGTGCTCTTTCCAAGAGCCGGTGCAGACTCGATGGGCCGTATGGCTTCCTTCTGCACTGTAAACTCTATGATTAGCATGCTTCCTCCTCCTTGGGATGAATTGCTGTTGTGTCTCCTGAATAACCCACAGAAACACCTGTCGTTGCTGTTCCATTGTCTTCCCTGCTGGGCTCCTTTTCCAATCAACTCTAGCCAGCTCCTCCCTCATGTCTTTGTAGTTACCTTTATTTAATTGTAATACCGTTACATCTGATCTCAGCTTCTCCTTCTCCAACTGCAGGGTAAAGTCCATCATACAGTGGTCACTGCCCTCTAAGGCCTTCTTCACCTTAAGGTCTCTAATCAAGTCTGTCTTATTACACATCACCAAATCCAGAATTGCCTGTATCCTAGTAAACTTTGTCACAAGCTGCTCCAAAAAAAATCTCGTAGATATTCCACAATTCCTTTTCTTGCGATCCGCTACAAACCGATTTTCCCAGTCCACCTGCGTATTAAAGTACCCCATTATTATTGTAATATTGCCTTTCTTACATGCATTTTCTATGTCCTGATTTTTTTCTGCCCACATCCTGACTACTGCTAGGGGGCCTGTACATAACTCCCATCAGGCTTTCTGCTCTATTTTTCTCCATTTTGCCTGTGATAAAGCTCACTGTGCAGAGGCAAGCTAGTGTAAGTGGCTGGAGGGCATACCCCATGCCCAATCTTTGTGTGAGCCATGAGGAAAGGATATGAAGTTGGCCTATTCCAGAAATATCTTGGGTGTGATTTCAGCGAACTAAAGGCCCATTTTAATGTGGTTTTGTTTTTGACTGAAGTGAGGCTGAAGATCCTCTATGAACCTGGTCGCCGCTGCTACAATTTCATACCCCACAAATGTTGGCAAACTATTCACTGTTATAATCTAAGTAGAGATAAGTAACTCGTTTTTAATCACAAGTGTTATGGGAGCGGCGTTTTCAGAACCCCAAAATATATCATGGAGTTCAACCAACACGCACTTTAATGTATTATTGCTTTTGAAGCACACGGCTTGGTCTCCAGGTGTGGTACTACAATTATGGACACGTGGGTTTTAAAAAACAAAACAATGTTTATTCCATGAATTCAACTTAACCTTCTTAAATAAACATTGGATCCCTTAACACCCCTTACTTAAAATAATACAACACTAAATAATTCCTCAAAATGTTCCTTCAAACCTCCAACAGACTTAACACCTTTAAACAGAAACACATCAGGTTAAATACATTACTATTATGAGTTTAAATCACCCAAATTATTCAAAGATATTCTTTCCTGGCAAAGATCACAGCAGATCCAGCTTACTGCAAACACAGACACACCCAAGCTCTTTTCTCAAAACTGGCTTTCTCCTTTCAAAACAGCTCACAGCAAACCAGCCAGGCACCTTTCAGCTGCTTTCTCAAACTGAAACTAAAAGCAGAAAAAGCAGAAGTGATCTCAGCTCAGCTCCCCCCTCTGACATCACTTCAGTAATATGAGCTGCTCCATTTCTTAAAGGTACATTGCATAAACATTCATTTCTTAAAGGTACTCTCACATGACACAATAAATATGAAATTCCAGTTCTTGATTACAAGAAGAAAGCTACAAGATTCCATTACTTAAAACAGAAAAAAATACTGTATAAGAGTCAACAAAGCAAATACTAAATATTATCAATTTCTATATCCTAACATTCACAATTGCCATGAATTAAACATGAGTTAACAAACAAATTGTGGTTGATATAAGTTATAAATTACACGTTGAATGGGAGATATAACTAAGCCAGATCTTATGAAATGGCTTAGTAGTCCACACAGATTTTAGTGATCACTGTGAGTCAGAATGTATTACAAACTCGGTTATCCTCATGAGGAATTTCAGCTCCAACTTCTAGGAGCCAATTTGATCCCCTGCAGACAGCACCGCAAAACCAAGCCAAGGTGGGTAATTCACGCGGGTGGGACTGGCCAAAACTGGACGGCCGCTCGGCCCATTGTGGCCCGGGCAATCTTTGTTATCTCCAGACTCGATGGTTCCAATGCTCAGTTGGCCAGCTTCCCACCTTGAACCCTCACAAACCTAATTTCATCCATGCTACCCTCTCCAAACTTGCAGCATGTCCCATTTACCCATCACCCCCTTGTTCGCTGACCATATTGGCTCCAGGCCCAGCAAAGCCTTGGTTTTGAAATACTCATCCTCGATTTCAAAACTTTTCAGGACCTTGCCCTCCCCCTTTCTGTACAATCTGCCAAATCTCTCCTTTTTTAACATCTCCCTCCCCACCACTGCCAACTTTGCCCCTGCCTTCATGTCTCCAGGCTCATAAACTCTGGATATCCTTCCTTACACCTTTCTGCCTCTCTCATTCTTTAAGAAACTCTTCATAAGATTAGTTCTGAGACCGAGGGCGGGATTCTCCCACAATTGGTGCATTGGCACGACGCCGGCGCCAAGAACGGCGCAAACCACTCCAGTGTTGGGCCAACCGGAAGTTGCGGAATCCTCCACACTTCCGGGGGCTAGACCGGCGGCGGAGAGGTTGGCGCCGTGCCAACCGGCGGCGAAGGGCCTGCGCGAGTTGGCGCATGCATAGAACCGGCAGCGTGGTTCCACGCATGCGCAGACTGGCCGACGTGTTTCCTGCACATGCGCAGGGGGATTCTTCTCCGCGCCGGCCATGGCGGAGTCCTACAGAGGTCGGCGCAAAAGGAAGGAGTGCCCCCACAGCACAGGCTCGCCAGCAGATCGGTGGGCCCCGATTGCGGGCCAGGCCACCGTGGGGACCCCTCTGGTCCGGATCCCCCCGTGCCCCCCCCCCCCCCCCCCCCCGAGGACTCCACTAGATGGCCTACCAGCCATGTCTCACCTTGTGGGACCATGTCCATTTTACGCCGGCGGGACTGGCCAAGAACTGACGGCCGCTGATGGAGAATTGCCGGGCGGTGCTGCTGCCAACGGCTCCCCACCGGCATGGCGTCAACTCTGCCCCCGTCCGAAAACCGGCACCGGAGAATACAGCAGCCGGCGTCAGGGCGGGATTCGTGCCTCCCCCCGGGAATTCTCCGACCCGGCGACGGGATCGGAGAATCCTGGGGTCAGTTTGTGTTCTGTTTCTTGGAAACTGGGAAGTTCAATTTGTTTTCTAGATTTATCTTTTCTGCTTCCCTTTCATTTTCAGTTTCAGTGCAGTTTCTATTTCAAGGTTGGGTCTGCTTCGAAAACATACATATTAAATTTAAAATTATAGATTCCCTCCAAACAGCTATAGAGGGCCTCACAGCCAATCAAAGTTGATTGCTTATCTCACATCCTTGAGAAGCAGTGAGAAGTTAAGTTATCAGGAAATGTGTTTTATTTTCCCCCTTTTACCTTGATGTCATCAGCAACCAATGAATGCTGGGAGTTAAAATTGCTTCAACCACAGCAATCCAAAACAATAACCCCCCCCCCCCCCCCCCCTCCCTGCTCCCTGGCCAACACCCACACCATCGCCAATCAAGCCATGAGAGTTGAATGGGAGCAAGTTAATTCAGTCGAGTGCCTGATAAACATGCAAAACCATTACCATGTTTAAGAGTTTCCAAAATAAATAAGTAATAAAAACAAGTGAGCAGCTTCTGCATACTTTGGGCGGAATTTGTTAAAGTGTTAGGTTCACACTGAAAACTGGTGTGTAAGTCTTCTGTTGCACTTTTCTCTCGGGACCTTGAGCCTCTTTAAAGGAAAGAAATGAGTGGGCGTGATTTATGCCATCACTCTGGTGGGGTGGGGCCTGATAGAACTGGTCACTGGCTCCACAGAGACTGGGGTGCCATCTTTAAAGAGCACCCTGATCATGAAGCTTAATGGTCCCCAGCACCCACCACAGAGGTATTGGGGGTTCCATGCCTCCCTGGACAATCATCAGGGACTCACTCACCCCGGACAATCATGCTACCCCCTCTTACCGCCACAGAAATATCGCTGGTGTTCCCACCCCCCACCCCTCCTCAGGGGCTGCTCCCCCCTATGCCAGCAAGTACCCCCTTACAACCCGCTCTTCCCCCCACTCCATAAGACCATAAGACCATTAATGGAAATCCTCCCTCAATGGGTCTCACACTAGGGCCCTTTCCTGCCAGTTCCAACCTGTGCCAGGGCAGTGCTGGGGTAGTGCCAGAGGGCACTTCCTGGGCATGATCCTGTCTTCCCAGGGGCTATACTTACCTTTGCGCCCCTCGGGAGGGGGGGGGGGAGGGGGAACCCCTTGACTGCTTTTCACTTTGCAAAACCTGTTGGAAACGTTGGCAGGGTGTGAATATTTAATGAGGGGGGATCATGTGGCCGGGAGGCCCGTTTATAATATTTCAGTGTATTAAAATCCATGTAAATGAGGTTCCCAACCTTTAGGGGTGTGGACCTTGTCTCGTCGTCGACAATGAAATGCTTTAGAGAGAATCATGTTTCCTGGGTTTCTCTGGATTTTCTGCCTTCGTCGCAATTCCCTCTGATGGTGATCGCAGGCTGAAAATCACCCTTTTTATCTCTTGTGGGTATATAACATTCGTAAATAAGCACAGAGAGAATATACAACAGGTAGGTCAGAGATAGGGTTTGGAGACCTTCATGGGTGAAATCTTAGCAACTTAGTCCCTCA
This sequence comes from Scyliorhinus canicula, assembly GCF_902713615.1. Classification (NCBI taxonomy): domain Eukaryota; kingdom Metazoa; phylum Chordata; class Chondrichthyes; order Carcharhiniformes; family Scyliorhinidae; genus Scyliorhinus; species Scyliorhinus canicula. Next base: position 35,303,162 of record NC_052159.1, read on the forward strand.
TTCAGTGGTAGGCCCATTTTCAGATTTGCAACTTGACTTGGCCCAGTGCGCCCAACAGTTGTTCTTTGCAACAGCAAAGCAATTAACATATCACCGCAGGGTTCCTAATTAAATGGACTAGGATGTGTGTCAGAAGAGCTCACCAGAACTCGGATCTTCCAACCTGCAGCAACCATAGTAATGGTGAGAGGATTCAGGGAGACTTGCACTGCCCCTCCCCTGGGTATCTTACTATTACCTAGAGGTTCTTCTGGAGGATGTGAGGGTTTGAAATGGGGTAAGCTTTCCCAGGAAGAGGAGAAGGACAATTTCTACAATCAAGCAGGCATGGGTAGATGTGGCCAAGAGGATCAGTGGAAGGAATATTCTTATTTCTTTATTCTTCCGTGAGATGTGGACATTGTTGGCAAGATCAGCATTTCTTCCCCATCCCTGATTGACCTTGAACTGAGGGCAGTTAAGAGTCAATGACAGCTGTGGGTCTGGAATCAGATATAGCCTAGATATAGACCACTTCCATGAAGTGAATCAGATGGGTTTAAAAAAAATTTATACTGTAGTACCCAATTAATTTTTTCCAATTAAGGGGCAATTTATCGTGGCCAATCCACCTACCCTGCACATCTTTAGGTTGTGGAGGCGAAACCCACACAAACACGGGGAGAATGTTCAAACTCCACACGGACAGTGACCCAGAGCCGGGATCGAACCTGGGACCTCGGCGCCGTGAGGCAGCTGTGCTAACCCACTGCACCACCGTGCTGCCCCAATCAAATGGGTTTTGACTGTGATGGAATGCATAAGGCAAATTTGTACATAATGTTATGCATGACCTCCGACCACTAGGTGGCAATGTAAACCCATCACATGATCCTGTGGTCTGGGAGTTTGGAGTAGATCGTGTTGGAGTATAGACGTATTTTGCAATAGTTCCACCATAGATAGTTAGTGTTAGTAGTTTATTACTTTATTTATCCTAGTTATCCTATCACACAGTTGTTCTACAAGAAATTACTTAAACTAAATGCCCTGTGGTTCACCATTCACTTTGGCCAGACTACAAAATATGACATTGACAATAATCAATGATAGCTTTATAGTCACCATTGCTGAGTCGAGCTTTCTAATCCAGAATTTTATTACGTGAATTTAAGTTCCATCAGCTGCTATGGTGGGATTTGAACTCATGTCCCCGGGACATTAGGCTGGCCCTCTGGATTACTAGTCCAGTGATGTTAACATAGAACATAGAACATTACAGCGCAGTACAGGCCCTTCGGCCCTTGATGTTACGCTGACCTGTGAAACCACTCTGAAGCCCATCTACACTATTCCCTTATCATCCATATGTTTATCCAATTGATAGGCCAACAAGAGGCGAGGCCACATTGGATTTGGTACTGGGTAATGAACCAGAACAGGTGTTAGATTTGGAGGTAGGTGAGCACTTTGGTGATAGTGACCACAATTCGGTTACGTTTACTTTAGCAATGGAAAGGGATAGGTATATACTGTAGGGCAAGAGTTATAGCTGGGGGAAAGCCAATTATGATGCGATGAGGCAAGACTTAGGATGCATAGGATGGAGAAGGAAACTGCAGAGGATGGGCACAATTGAAATGTGGAGCTTGTTCAAGGAACAGCTACTGCGTGTCCTTGATAGGTATGTACCTGTCAGGCAGGGAGGAAGTGGTTGAGCGAGGGAACTGTGGTTTACTAAAGTAGTTGAATCATTTGCCAAGAGGAAGAAGGAGGCTTATGTAAAGATGAGACGTGAAGGTTCAGTTAGGGCGCTCGAGAGTTACAAGTTAGCTAGGAAGGACCTAAAGAGAGAGCTAAGAAGAGCCAGGCGGGGACATGAAAAGTCTTTGGCAGGTAGGATCAAGGATAACCCTAAAGCTTTCTATAGGTGTGTCAGGAATAAAAGAATGACGAGGGTAAGAGTAGGGTCAGTCAAGGACACTAGTGGGAAGTTGTGTGTGGAGTCCGAGGCGATAGGAGAGGTGCTAAATGAATATTTTTTCGTCAGTATTCACACAGGAAAAAGACAATGTTGTCGAGGAGAATACTGAGATACAGACTACTAGACTAGAAGGGCTTGAGGTTCATAAGGAGGAGGTGTTAGCAATTCTGGAAAATGTGAAAATAGATAAGTCCCCTGGGCCAGATGGGATTTATCCTAGGATTCTCTGGGAAGCTAGGGAGGAGATTGCTGAGCCTTTGGCTTTGATCTTTATGTTGTAATTGTCTACAGGAATAGTGCCAGAAGACTGGAGGATAGCAAATGTTGTCCCCTTGTTCAAGAAGGGGAGTAGAGACAACCCCGGTAACTATAGACCAGTCAGCCTTACTTCTGTTGTGGGCAAAGTCTTGGAAAGGTTTATAAGAGATAGGATTTATGATCATCTAGAAAGGAATAATTTGATTAGGGATAGTCAGCATGGTTTTGTGAAGGGTAGGTCATGCCTCACAAACCTTATTGAGTTCTTTGAGAAGGTGACCAAACAGGTGGACGAGGGTAAAGCAGTTGATGTGGTCTATATGGATTTCAGTAAAGCATTTGATAAGGTCCCCCACGGTAGGCTATTGCAGAAAATACGGAGGCATGGGTTTCAGGGTGATTTAGCAGTTTGGATCAGAAATTGGCTAGCTGTAAGAAGACAGAGGGTGGTGGTTGATGGGAAATATCCAGCCTGGAGTTCAGTTACTAGTGGTGTACCACAAGGATCTGTTTTGGGGTTTGTCATTTTTATAAATGACCTGGAGGAGAGCGTAGAATGATGGGTGAGTAAATTTGCAGATGACACTAAAGTCGGTGGAATTGTGGACTGTGCAGAAGGATGTTGCAGGTTACAGAGAGACATAGATAAGCTGCAGAGCTGGGCTGAGAGGTGGCAAATGGAGTTTAATGCAGCAAAGTGTAAGGTGATTCATTTTGGAAGGAGTAACAGGAATACAGAGTACTAGGCTAATGGTAAGATTCTTGGTATGTGGATGAGCAGAGAGATCTTGGTGTCGATGTTATCACAATTTAACCATCCCCCGACTACCTTGACACAAGGCACCAAGAGGAGGCGTGACCTCAGGAGGGTATGACAGGTGTGCGACATACAATTGTCAGGTATCAAGCCCCGAATTCTGACTGAGCGGCATTCTGCAGTACAGCATTGCTCTGGGCGGAATAGCTTACAGCTTCATTTTATTCCTCTTTCTGCAGGAACATCCTTCTTCATGAGAGGCGTGCGGCATGGTGAAGGGTGGTTGCTGTCGAGGCACAAACAGCCGGGAGGGCCGCACATAGAACCCAGAGGAGCACCCAAACCCAGATCCCTTTCAGGCCACCCCAGAACCACACTTCCCTGCTTCCACTCCTTGCAAGACCAGAGAGCATACAACTTGGCGAGAGGAAGGCCCCTGACAAGGTGGAGTGGCTCTCTGGTGACAAACGTCTTGTCGCTCCGCCGCAAAGGAGGTCCCATTTCAGGAGGTTGCAGATGTCAGAAATTACCTGCTCTGAGAGTCTGATGTTCCAGAGATACAGATGCTCATACATGTGTTGAGAGCCCATTCCCTGCCTGTGGACCTTGTACAGGGGTGGGGGGAGGGGGGGATCTCTCCTTCCAGCTGGATCGTGCTTTCCATCCCATCTTCCCTGTGGAGCGTGAGGCACCTGAGGAGAATGCTGTAATTGTTTGCACCTGCTGCTGCTGGAACAGTTCGATGTGACCTCCTCTCTGCTTTTTCCCCTCAGTAGAAGGGGGCCATTCGGCCCATCGAGTCTGCACCAATCCTTGGAAAGAGCACCCCATTTAAGCCCACACCTCCACCCTATCCCCTTTTGGACACTAAGGGCCAATCCACATAACCTGCACATCTTTGGACAGTGGGAGGAAACCGGAGCATCCGGAGGAAACCCACGTAGACACATGGAGAATGTGCAGACTCCGCACAGACAGTGACCCAAGCCGGAAATCAAACCTGTGGCCTGGAGCTGTGGAGCAACAGTGCTTACCACTGTGTTACCGTGCTACCCACTCTGGCGAGGTGCTAACAGATTGTGAAACAGATTTTATGGCCGGAAGGTCAATAATTCAGGGCTAAAGGAACTCAAAATATATTTCTTAATAACCTCAGCAGTTGGATATTTGCGTGCTTACCTGACAGATCCAGATTGCTTTCCCATTCACCTTCAATGCTGCCACTGGGAAAACCAGCAGAGGCGGGATCACATCATGATGCGGAGCTGGCATCACTTTCCAGGATTTTTCCACCCCATTTGACCCCAAACCTGCCTCAAAACCCTTGGGAAAATGTTGCTCCATGTGTAGGCAAGCTGTTAAGGTAACTTATCAAACTAAAACTGCAGAACATCTCACTGATGGCTCAGCTACAATTTGATCTGTTAACTAGGATACCATATACTGTTTGGCATTGGCTTGGGGAGATACCTGGTATTGAGTGCAACATTTGCCAGTACAAGTGCTGTCCCCCTTCAGCCCACAATCAGTGAATCAGACAGCCTGGTTAATAAGTAAAATATGTCTGTGGGACTGCAGATTTACCTGCCTCAGATATCAGGTAATAAAGAATCTCCTGAACTGAACCTTTCAAGTTGTCATATGTGTTGACGGTCCGGCCAACACGACCTTTGCTCTGTTTAATAAAATAGGTAAAGTCACCATAGTCCCAGATGACCATAGGCTGCTTTGCCCTTTTGAGGGGGAGAGCTGACTGGTGGTGATTTAACCTGAGGGTCACCACACCTCAGGCGAGGGGCAGGGTTGAGAAGGCAGGGCCTTCATGAATAACCTCAGCCGGGAAATTGAATCCACACTTGTCCTGTATCACAAACCAGCTGTCCAGCCAACTGAGCTGAATCTGTTTCACACCACTCTGCAAAAGATAGTCATTAATGGGTCATTGGAGAACTAAGAGATACGGGCTGCAACCCTGTATTCGCCAACTAATATATGTAAACTTGGCACCAATAAAAATCCCTATAAATTGAGATTACATTGCTACTATCCAGCACTCATGCATCCTGCTACATACAATAATAGTTTCACAAATTGGAGATGCAAACTTTCTGGAACAACTTACAATCTTCCCGAGCTATCCACAGGATCTTGGATATCTGAACACATGTTTTCTTGACTAGTGTCAAGATTGCCTTCCAGCCACTGCCATTCTAAGATTCAGGCTTTCAATATTAGCTGCATGAAAAATAACTGGCTTCTACAAAGATCCTGACTGACCTGCTCATCACTTTGCTGTTCCAGATGTCCATACGCATTTCCATATAAAAAGCTCACTTCTCATTATCTCCTCAGTCCAGCTCCTATGGGACTTTGGCAAAGTGACATGTCTGCTTGCGGCGGATACCCCTTCAGTGGGGGTGGGGGACCTGAGTACACGGTCACCATAGGCCAGATGACTCTGTCCCGACAGCTGTTTCTCCTTTTACTGTACATGTACCTCACAGTTTGGTTCTGGATCTCACAAATGGACAATAGAAGCACTATTGGGCAGCACGGTAGCACAAGTGATTAGCACTTCACAGCGCCAGGGTCCCAGGTTCGATTCCCGCTGGGTCACTGTCTGTGCGGAGTCTGCACGTTCTCCCCGTGTCTGCGTGGGTTTCCTCCAGGTGCTCTGGTTTCCTCCCACAGTTCAAAGACGTACAGGTTAGGTGGATTGGCCATGATAGATTGCCCTTAGTGACCAAAAAAAAAAGGTTAGGAGGGGTTATTGGGTTACAGGGATAGGATGGAAGTGAGGGCTTAAGTGGGTCGGTCCAGACTTGATGGGTCGAATGGCCTCCTTCTGCACTGTATGTTCTATGTTCCATGCCTGGCATCCATAGCATGAAGTCACAAAGGAATAACACTACAAAACCAACTGGGATTTCAAATTTTTGAAGAGAGGACAAAATGAGTGAAGTGCTCTTTGCTATTCCTCCGTGCTATCTCAGTGCACAGTATCTAGAGAGTAGAGTTTTTCCCTGTGTCTGCATGGGTTTTCTCTGGGTGCTCCAGTTTCCTCCCATGGTCCAAAGATGTGAAGATTGGATGGACTGGTCATTCCAAATTTCTCCTTAGTATACAAAGATGTGCCGGTGGGGTTACAGGGTTAGGGTGGAGGAGTGGGCCTGGGTAGGGTGCTCCTTCAGAGGGTCAGTGCAGACTCGATGGGCCAAATGGCCTCCTCCTGCACTGTAGGAATTCTATGAATTCTAGTATCAAAACTCTTATAACCCTGCAAGGCACTCATCCAGCTGAGGATGATTGTTCCGTGCAGGGTTATAACAAAAATTAAAGCTGGTATCAGCCAAATGCTGATGTGACCAAAATTCCAAATCTATAGGTAGTTCAGGAAACTTTGTGCTACTTTTTGTTCTGTGCTCATCCACAATAATTTTAGGTTGTTCAGAGTGGAACATTTGTTTCTTTTGAAATTTTTTCACAAACTAAGATCAAGGGAATTCATGAACAGCTGGAGGCAGGGGTGGATTCAGGCTATAGAGTATGGTGAAGGGGCATTAATTAACAGAAGCTGAAAAAAGCATCACACTTCTGATGTTACAAACGTAACATTTATTTGTGAAGCATTCCGTGTGCCCATGTCTGCTGCATGGTTTACCCAGGTAGCACATTGAGTTGAAGCCTGTTTGCTAATGATTTGCCTTGCGCAACAGATATCTTTGTGCAATCTGATAATTGACAATGCTTTGAGATAATCTAGCTCATATACTTTATGTACATTTACTTGATTGACAAGGCAGGGAGTTGGCTGACCGAACTTTGCCAAGATGTCTCAGGCAGCAAACGCCCAAATTCATACTGCATCTTTTGCAAAAGATGAGTGAAGAAAATGGATGAAAGGAATAACTACACAAATGCCAAGCCATGGTGAAAAAGTTAGGTTGAAAGCTTGTTTGAAAAGATGGGCTTTGAAAAGGTTTTTAACGGTGGAGAGGGCAGTGGTGTGACAGAGGGGGATTTGGGAAACGAATTCTAAAGCAACAGCGAAGTGGGTGAGGTCAGTACCACCAATGGTGGGTTGCACAGGAAGACAACATGTATAAAAGGCCATGGTCAGAAGCCCAAAAGATGTGGGAGGAGATTTAAAGATGTAAAACGTTACTGAATTACAGTAAAACAAAGCCATGGAATGACTTGAAGATCATAATAATAACCTTTACTGTCACAAGTAGGTTTACATTAACACTGTAATGAAGTTACTGTGAAAAGCCCCCAGTCGCCACATTCCGGAGCCTGCTCGGGTACACAGGGGGAGAATTCACCTAACAGCTCGTCTTTCGGGACTTGTGGGAGGAAACTGGAGCACCTGGAGGAAACCCATGCAGACACAGGGAGAACGTGCAGACTCTGCACAGGCAGTGGCCGGAATCGAACCTAGGACACTGGCGATGTGAAGCACTAGTGCTAACCACTGTGCTACCTTGCCGTGATGAGTGCATTATGTCTTCTTAAGGGAGTGTGTCTTAAACTGCTGTCAATCATTAACCATTTCTAAAGAGAATGTGAGGTGTCACAATTACAGAGATCTACGACAGATCATCTTTTCCCACAACAACCTCACTATTTCACTCATCTCTGGTGATTAAATGCTCCTTCAATAAAATTTCCAAGTTTTAATCATAACTTTCTTGTAAGGTGACAGAATAGACATGCTGTTAAAGGCAGCACTGTTTCTGGAGCTCATCCAGCACAGATTTAACTGGCACAGATTCTAATGGTGCAATGATGAAAAAAGCAGCTTCGCTCCAATATGACATTTACATCAGTACAGTGTAAACATGGCCTTGGTGTGACACTGAAACTTATCTTTGATCAGTAGTGCATCTCTGCAGGCAACGAGAGAGGTCAGTGCTGTGCTAGGACTTAACCACCCGACCATCTTTTTGCACTGTTAAATTCTAAATTCTGAGTCTTGTGGTTCTTTTGTTTGGTGTATGTCTCATTCTCATTCCATACTTGGTTCATCATCTGGGTTCAAAAGATAGGGGGTGAGATTCTCTGTTTCTGAGACTAAGTGTTGTCGCCAAAGCAGAATTCGCAGACTTTCACGTCAGCAAAACTGGCGCCGCACTTGGACCAATTCCGTTACTGTTAAGGGGCGATCAACGGCGCAGTGGGGCTGGTTTAGCTCACTGGGCTAAATCGCTGGCTTTTAAAGCAGACCAAGGCAGGCCAGCAGCACGGTTCAATTCCTGTACCAGCCTCCCCGAACAGGCGCCGGAATGTGGCGACTAGGGGCTTTTCACAGTAACTTCATTGAAGCCTACTTGTGACAATAAGCGATTTTCATTTTCATTTCAGTGTGGAACACAATCGATTCCAATGAAAAACTCTGGGCGAAATTCTCCGCACCCGCGGAAAGTCGTAAAACCGTCGTAAAAATCGGGAGCGTTTTACGACGGTCGCGAAGGCTTCATTTCCCGACGGATTCACTTCCTGGAAATGGGCTAGTAGCGCGGCCGCGTCAATTACGTGCGTGATGACGACGGAACGCGACGACGACACGATCACGCCCACGTGACGCCGCCCGATGCCGTAAAAAGGCGCGGGCGACCACAGAATCTGTCGGGCAGGATGTCGGAGCCGAGGAGAGCTGCTCCTCGCTTTGTAGATGCTGACGTCGAGGCGCTGCTCGATGCCGTGGAGCAAAGGAGGGGCATCATCCGCCCGCGGAGAGGGCATCGCCAACCTGCCAGCGCGGTACGCCAGGCCTGGCGTGACGTGGCTGCTGCCGTCAGTGCTGTGGGGCAGACCCCTCGCTCAGCTGAGCAATGTAGGAAGAAGCTACACGACCTCACCAGGTCTGCCAGGGTAAGTGCCATGAGGGTGCCCCCTAGTCACAACCATCCCTCCCCCTTAACTTAAGCACCCCCCCCCCCCCCCCCCCCCCCCCGTGCCGGGGGGGGGGGGGGGGGGAGAGGGATTGGGGCAGAGTTATTTGAGGATGGTTCACAAAGTTGTCGTAGACCCAGCGCTCTGGCCCCGAGGAGAGATGCAATCGTCTTATGACAACTTGCCCCCCCCCCAAACTGTGCCAGTATCTGAACGGACTGCTGATACCTACCGTTTTGTAATGATCAACCTATGTTCCCTCCCCCAACAGGCCAAGGCCGCTCATAACCACCGTGAGCGGCACAAGACTGGAGGGGGTTCGCCCAACCTGCACCCCCTCAGCACCTTTGAACAGAGGGCCCTGGACCTTGTTGGGGGGTCTGCCACCCGCGATATCGCGCAATGCGAGGTTGGCGGAACTGCAGCAAGTGAGACAACCCTCCCTGACAAACACTCACCCCTCCCCCATCCTCTGTCCCTTCACACACCCTGCCCACTGGGACACCTGCCCCATCCTCTGTCCCTTCACACACCCTGCCCACTGGGACACCTCCCCCATCCTCTGTCCCTTCACACACCCTGCCCACTGGGACACCTCCCCCATCCTCTGTCCCTTCACAAACCCTGCCCACTGGGACCGTCCAGCGGCCTGCCGAGCAAATCGAAATAACCCATCTCATTCTCTTCCCTAGGACGTGATGCCGAACGACCAGGGCCGTCTGCCTCCAGACGGACACAGGAATCTGCCGCCACCTCACCCGGGGCCTCACAACAGAGGGTGCCCGATCAGCGGGCAGCCCTATCCGCCCCAACCCAATCTGCGGACCAGGACGCACAGAGGGTTCGAAGTCCACCACCACCACCAGAAATGGCCAGGGACAACCCTCCTGTCGCTGAGCAGCCCCACACCCTGGAGGAGGCCCTAAACATTGAGAGCGTCGGGCTTGCGGCACTGCTTTCTCCCACCACATCCATCATCCCAGAGACACACACCCCGGCGGGCCTATTTAGTGATGAGTCTCCTGGGGCACAGTCTGGTTGGCACATCACAGCTGAGGCAGGTACAGCAGGTGGAGGTCGGAGCAACAGAGGGCCCGGACTCGCGGAGGCCAGACCAGGCCCAGGATGCAGCTGGCTCCCAGACGTTTTCTGAGTTCCTGGAGTTTATCAACCCACCCGCACAGCCGATGCCTCAGGAAACCCAGGGAAACAATGGCGGGAGGAGGGCTGCCTTCCTGGCTCTGCAGACGCTGTTAGAGGAGTCGAACCGCGTCCAAGAGCAGGGAGTGGTGCCGCTCATGGCAGAGACCCAGTCCGACACCGCACGGGTGGCATCCGCGGTGGAGGCAATGGGTCAGGTTATGCAAGACGTTGGGGTTAATGTGCACGCGTCATCCTCGGCCCTGGACAGGGTTGCCCTCTCACAGGCAGCAATGTGCCAGAGCCAAAACGACATTGCCGGCGCCCTGCGGGCCATGGCACAGTCCCAGCAGTCGATAGCACAGTCGCAGCAGTCGGTCGCGGAGACCATCAACCGCCTGACACATGTGCTGGATGGCGTCGTGCACACACAGGTTGAGGTCGCACAGTCCCTGGTGGGAATGTTTAACTCCCTGGACTCCGTCTCTGCAAACCTTCGGATCCTGGTGGATACCGTTGCAAGCCTCCAGGACTGGCAGCGCCAGGTGTCGGTGGTGCGACGGGGCACCTCCCCGCTCGCACCTCTGTCCCAAAGTGAGGCCCGGGGGCCACCGGGCTCCCCGAGGGAGGAGGCGGTTTCGGGGCCCGTCCCATTAACTCCATCACGGGACGTCCCGGAATTCTCGGCCTCCCCCCGTCCCATCCCTGGTGCATCGGGTGGGCAGCAGGCAGAGCAGGGTGGCACAATGTCACCCGAGACGCCCGCAGAGCAGCCTGGCCCATCAAGGCCTGGTCGCCCCAGGAAACGCTTAGCCAAGGAGAAACGAGTCGAGGGGGGCGATTCGCAGCAATCCTCCTCCACTCCTGCTGTATCATCTGGGGAGTCACTTAGACGTAGTGGTAGGGCCCGTAAGGCAACTAAGATAGACACTGAGTAAGTTGGCACGGGTGAAGGGCACAGTTTAGTTGTAGGGGCTAGGGCACCTGTAAATAATTGTTAATATTAAACACACTGTTCCACCTTACTTGTAATACCGTGTGATTGTTCCACAGCCACAGGAATCGTGATGGTGACCGAGTGTCGCTGGGGGTGACGGGTGGTGAAACCTCGGTGCCGGGTGTGCAGTTCCTGCCCCTACCCCCTCCCACAGCTAGCCCACGCGGGCACGTGATGGAGTGTCAGTGACGAACTCAGCGGCCACCAAGGTGGATGGTTCAGCTATTGCCATGGGTCAGACTCTCTCTAACGATTCTGAGCTCACAGCTCTTCGCAGAGCGGGCTGTCATCATTCCACATGGCACTGATCACACCCGCTGACACAGCCATCAATGTTGTGCCATTCCGTCTGTACCCAGTGATAAGCGTCATGTCGAAGTGGAGCAATGTACAGTGGGCGGGGGGGGGAGGGGGGGGGGGTTGTGGTGGTGGCAGTTGTGTGGTGACCCTCTGCATGACTAGCGATGCAGGTGGTGGTTTGGTGTTCATCGGGGACGTCACATGCTATGCGTGAACCGTGCTGCCACCAGGGCGTTGCGTGCCCGCCATCCTTGCCGGGTCCGTCGTGCCGCCTCCTGGACATCACCAACACCTGGGTCGTGTCTGCGTTCTGCGCCCGCCACTCCGCCAGCCTCCTCCTCCTCCTCCTCCTCCTCCCTCGCCTCCTCCTCCTCCTCCTCCTCCTCCTCCTCTGTGCTGGCACCACTGCCACTAGCTTCTCCCTCCGCCCCCTGCAGCAGGTCATCTCCCCTCTGCATCGCGATGTTGTGCAGCGCACAGCAGACCACTACAATGCGAGCGACCCTGTCGGCCTGGTACTGCAGGGCCCCTCCGGAGCGGTCCAGGCACCTGAATCTCATCTTCAGGAGGCCAAGGCAGCGCTCCACCACACCCCTGGTTGCTGCATGGGCCTCGTTGTATCGTGTTTCCGCATTGGTCTGAGGCCTCCGTATAGGCGTCATCAGCCAAGACCTCAGCGGATAACCCCTGTCGCCTAGCAACCAGCCCCTCAGCCGGGGGGGACGTCCCTCAAACATCGCAGGGATGAACGACTGCGCTAATATGTAGGATTCATGCACACTCCCTGGGAACCTTGCACAGACGTTCATGAACCTCATGAGGGGGTCGCATACCACCTGGACATTAATGGAGTATGTCCCCCTCCTGTTTGTGAACACTTCCTTGTCCACAGCAGGCGGGCGCATGGGGACGTGAACACAGTCGATTGACATAGAGGGCGTCGGTCACATCCCGGATGCACCTGTGCACCGATGACTGGGAGATCCCGGAGACGTCCCCGCTCGGAGACTGGAAGGAGCCGGTAGCATAGAAGTTCAGAGCGACCGTCACCTTGATGGCAACCGGGATCGCGTGTCCTCCCCCCGTTCCACGTGGGGCGAGGTGCGACAGGAGTTGGCAGATATGTATCACCGTCTGCCTACTCAGCCGGAGTCTCCTCCTGCAGGTGATGTCCGGCATTGTTAGGAAAGAGACCCGGACACGGTACACCCTCGGCTTTGGTCGTCGCCTCTGGCGCCGTGGCTGCACCCTCACTCTCTCCTCTTCCTCCTCTTCCTCCTCCCCCCCCCCCCCCCCCCCCCCCCCATGCTGCTCGACGACTGGCAACTCCTCGGCCCTTCCCTCTGCTGCTGCAGCTGGCCCTGCAGCCACTGCGGGTTGTGGGTGTGGATGCTGCTGCATCTCCAAATCCAGTAGAGCGGCCCCAACCACTGCGCAGAACATCACCGTTCTGTTCCCATACATCGTGCTAACCTACAGAAGGGTGGTGGGAGGCAGAGAAACGGGACATGTTAGACGGAGGTTAGTCGACACCTCGGCAGCCGCCAGCCATGGGATACCAGTGTGTCCCGGTGGCCTATTCGCGCTGCTGACACGCGGGCAGCCTAACCCCTGGTCACTTTCTGCATCCAACGGCCAGTAAACTATGGCCTCCTCACGGGTGCGTCAGTGGCCTGTGGCCGGAAGCCACAGGGGAACCAGCGGCCGTGTCCTCGTCACCGGCACACCATGGCATGCTGGCAGACATTTTGTTACGTGGTTGGACGGCTCACTCTCTACCTAACCCCCCCCTCCGTCGCCCCCCACTGCCTCCCCCGTCTCCCCCCCCACTGCCCCCTCCGTCTCCCCCCCACTGCCCCCTCCGTCTCCCCCCCACTGCCCCCTCCGTCTCCCCCACTGCCCCCTCCGTCTCCCCCACTGCCTCCCCCGTCTCCCCCACTGCCTCCCCCGTCTCCCCCACTGCCTCCCCCGTCTCCCCCCCACTGCCCCCTCCGTCTCCCCCCCACTGCCCCCTCCGTCTCCCCCCCCACTGCCTCCCCCGTCGCCCCCCACTGCCTCCCCCGTCTCCCCCCACTGCCTCCCTGTCGCCCCCCACTGCTCCCTCCGTCTCCCCCACTGCCTCCCCCGTCTCCCCCACTGCCTCCCCCGTCGCCCCCACTGCCTCCCCCGTCGCCCCCACTGCCTCCCCCGTCGCCCCCACTCCCCCCGCTCTGGACCCCCTCCCGTTCTCAGGGATGCCTTCCCCGTTGTGGCCAGACTCGAGCGGTGCGCTGAGCGGTGCGCTGAGCGGTGCGCAGAGTGGTGCCCTGACCTCCTCCAAGCTGTCGTCAGCCAGGCCGACTGGTTGACGAATTTAAAAAGCAGGTGTGTTTCACGACGTGCAAACAGGGCGCCATGACGTCGGGACTTCGGCCCATCTGGGCCGGTGAATAGCGGGGTGGGCTATCAGTGGCGATTCTGGTCGTGTCAGGGGCGGGAAGGAGGCGTTTGTCGGGAATGGCGACTCCGACATTTTGCGGGGTTCGGAGAATAGCGGGAGGGCGTCGGAACAGCGTCGCCGTAAAAATTTCTGATGCCCGCTATTCTCTGAACCGTCGTGAGTCCGGAGAATCTCGCCCAGTATGGGATTCACCAGGTCCGTGATTGACACTAGGGAGGCTGACAAGCTGCAGTCGCATATACACATTACACTCCTCACACACATTCATCCCAGCCGACAAGATGACACTGGTTGTGCTGGGGCGCGTCCATACATCTGATGGGTCGGCTGGGGCCAGAGAGCATCCAACGGGTCGTCTGAGGAGGACACCTTTACGACACGTGGCACTAAGTTCACAGTGGGCAGTCAGCGGCATGCGCAACTGCATGGCTGCCTTGCCGGCTGCGGCAATGGTATTCCATGCCTGTCCTCCCTGACCCCACAGCCCAACTCCTGACCACCCCCAGCTACCCCCCCCCCCCCCCCCCTCCCCGATACTGGCAGAAGCCCCCCGGTGAGTGGTACAACTGTCAGCCAACTATGGCGATATTGGACACTTTCAGTAGCCCCTCTCTCTCCCTCAGCAACCACCATACCAGTTTCGTGAATTTTTTTTAACAAACAATTTTATTGAGGTATTTTAGGCATATAGAAAAAGTGACATTATACAGTACAAAAAAAAGAAGTCAAGACACAAATTAAACATAATGCAAACCATGGCTCTGTTCACACACGGACCTACCTCAATATCCCCCTACTCTACCCTACTCTATCCTAGCCCCCCCTCCCCCTCCCCCCCTACTGACGCTTACCCCTCTGTGAAGAAGTCAATAAATGGCTGCCAGCTTCGGACAAACGCTAATAGTGAACCTCTCAAGGCGAACTTGACTTTCTCCAGGCTAAGAAAGCTCGCCATGTCCGATAGCCGTACCTCAGCCCTCGGGGGCTTTGTGTCCCCCCATGCTAATAATATTCATCGCGGGCTACCAGGGAAGCAAAGGCCAGAACATCGGCCTCTCTCTCTTCCTGGACTTCCGGGTCCTCCGAAACCCCAAAGATTGCCACCTCAGGGCTCATTATCACCCCAGTTTTCAATACCCGGGACATGACATCTGTGAATCCCTGCCAATACCCCTGGAGTTTAGGGCACGACCAGAACATGTGTGCATGGTTAGCCGGCCCTCCGGCGCATCTAGCACACTTGTCCTCCTGCCCGAAGAATCTGCTCATCCGGGCCCCCGTCATGTGGGCCCGTAGTTTCACGATTTTTAAAAGCACACGTGAACTGCGTCGTCGGGAACTCGGCCCATCAGAGGAGGAGAATTGCGGAGGCCCCGGAGAATACCGGATTGGGCCCGCAAATGATATGCAAATGGTGTTTACTGTACATGCATTCCAGAATGCATTGGTGCCGCTGTTGAGCTGATGGAGAATCGCGATTTGGCGTCAAATAGTCGCCCGCCGCGATTTCAGCGTCTGAACTGATTCTCTGTCCAAACGCGTTTTATGATTTTGGCATCAGACAAAGGAGAATCCTGCTCAGGGGCTCTATCCTCATTGGACTTTATGGGACCTTATTAGGGCGGCACAGTGACACGGTGGTTTACACTTCTGCCTCACAGCACCAGCATTCCAAGATCAGTTCTGACCTTGGGACACTGTCTGTGCCGAGTCTGCATGTTCTCCCCGTGTATGCGTGGGTTTCCTCCGGGTGCTCCAATTTCCTCCCACAGTCCAAAGATGGGCAGGTTAGGTGGATTGGTCATGCTAAAATTGTCCCTTAGTGTCCAAGGATGGGTGGGGTTACTGTGATAGGGTAGGGGAGTGGGCCGATGTTGGGTGCTCTTTCAGAAGGTCAGTGCAGAATCGATGGGCTGAATGGCCTCCTTCTGCACTGTAGGGATTCTATGATGTGCTCGCAGTGTCCTATTCTATTTACAGACACTTAGTCGTTGCTTCCTATTCAGGATCAGGTAAAGTTCCACTTCAAAGGCGCTGACTCAAACTTTCAAATTAAGGTTTATTGCTGTTTGCATGGATGTCTTCCCTGATGTTTCTCAAAAGGCAGTGGCTTAAATACCAGGATTTGCTACAGAATTATTTACAGTTGCATGATCCCAATGTTTTTGAGTGATTATTTCAGTGATTAAGATGTCCTATATGGGCAAAAGCATGTCTGTAGTTGATTTTAACAAAATGTAACTACAATTATGAATTAGCTGGTCCATCAATATATTGGTCGCAAGTCTAATTTGTAATAATAACAATAATAACAATCGCTTATTGTCACAAGTAGACTTCAATGAAGTTACTGTGAAAAGCCCCTAGTCGCCACATTCCGGCGCCTGTTCGGGGAGGCTGGAACGGGAATTAAACCCGCACTGCTGGTCTTGTTCTGCATTAAAAGCCAGCTGTCTTAGCCCACTGTGCTAAACCAGCCCCTAGTCTAGGGAAAGGTTTATGCTGGTCAATGAGAAATGTATCAACGTTGGAAAAACAGCAGTTTCATATTGCAGATATCCACTGTCAGGATTGACAGTCTCAGGTCAGTGCTTATGGGCTCGATGTGGAAGAAATTTAGATGAGTATTTCTTGTGGCAACAGAACCACCCTTAAGGCCTTCTAGGATGCCTGGCTTTCGTCAGCCTTGGGATAGTGCTGCAGCACACTTCTAATCACATCAGCCCCAGTGTGATGCTTCCAGTACCTGCTAAAACTTCAATGCAGAGACTTAAAGGCCATTCTCTCTGTTAGTCAATCCTCATCCCATGGAAATATATTGCTTCAATCCAAAGGCCTCTAATCTTGTGAGGTAACCCACTGAGTAGCATCTTATTGGATGCTTTCCTGGAAGTGCAAAAAAGCCAAAATTGAAGAAGTACAGAGATCTTAGAGGATTCTAGGATTCTGTTCGATCAGGTGGCAATGCAGGTCAGCAGCCACAGGAGTGATGGGTGAGTGGGACTTAGTGCAAGTTATTGATGAACTCCAACGTGTGAGTCATGTGCAAACAAAGCAACTTTATAGGTGAGGGTTCAGCAGCAGATGGGCTGAGGCAGGAGAGGCGACGAGTGATGAAATGGAAGTGGATGACCTTGGTGGGGGAGAGGATGTTGGGTGGGAAGCTCGGCTCATTATCAACACAATCACACAATGCGTAGCTACTATAAAATAATGAGCTGAATTTCGTGAATTTGGAGATGTCTTGAATGGCACGATTAGAGACAGACTTGTGTGTGTATTAAGAAGCGAAGCTATCCAGAAAAGGCTATTAACAGAAAGCAACTTAGATCTAAAGAAAGCTTGAAGCCGTGATGTCTATGAAACTAACAGCTAAGGAAGCACAACAGTTAAGTTCAAGCACTGAAGTCCATAGGTATTGTCTGAAACCCAAACACCAACACGGGTTCAAAATTGCTACTGATGTGCAAACACGGAACACATATCAGCTGATTGCTGGAGTAAAGATGCAAAATGCAAAACATTGTGGTAAAAAGAGGCACATAAAATGAAAATCGCTTCTTGTCATGAGTAGGCTTCAATGAGGTTACTGTGAAAAGCCCCTAGTCGCCACATTCCGGCGCCTGTTCGGGGAGGCTGTTACGGGAATCGAACCGTGCTGCTGGCCTGCCTTGGTCTGCTTTAATAGCCAGCGATTTAGCCCAGTGTGCTAAACAGCCCCAGTCACATGAAGCATGTGTGTTGGAGAAACGAACAAGTTTCAAACTAGAATTATAAAAAGCAAGAACTAAATCAAAAATCAAATTGAGAGGAAATTATCCATGTGATACAAAAAAGGCGGGAAAAAGAATTAGAGCCACAGTCAGATGAACAATCGTTGAATTTATTGGAAATCGCGGGTGCGACAAACCATTACTGAGTGGGCAACCGCTGAAAATGGTGGTGGACACTGGCACATCCATTTTGTTTGTTCCAGAAACTGTTCACCAAGAAGAACTATGGCATATCGCCTTGGAAACCTCAAAGCCTATCCCGAGAAGTGGTTTCGTTAAGGGGCCACCTCGATGTAAATGTGCAGCTATCGGACAGCCCACAGACTTGTCCCTGCTCATCATTAAAGGAAACTATCCAGCCCTAATTGTGAGAACCTGACTGGAGAGTATCATGCTAAACTGGACCGAGGTGAATCTCATGTTGGAGTTTCAGAAGGCCCTACCAAAAGCCTAAAGGAAGACAAAGTAGTAGCTACTGAAAATGCCCTAAAAGCAGCTGTGGTCAAGGCTCAGGCAAACCGTGCTGGGAACAAGATGACAAAGGTTCAACAAACTGTAACAAATATTGTTCAGGATTGAGATACAAAGGATGAAACGCTTACGGAAGATGCATATGATGCTTTGACAAAAATGAAGGTCAAACGTACACAGAAAATTGGGCCAGGGTGACAGAGAAGCATTTACATGCCCCTTTTGTAAATTCCGAACCACAGAGGAATAAGAAATTGAGGTGCATCTCGACCATAAGGAAACTCTCGAATTCATTGGAAAGAACATTCAGTCTGGGAAAAGTGCTGCTAACTCCCTTGGGAAATGCAGGGTTTAGCGAGAGGGTGGAATTGAAGGTGATCAATATCAGTAGAGATACGGTATTGGGGAAATTGATGGGATTGAAGGCTGATAAACCCACAGGGCCTGATAATCTACTTTGCAGGGTACTGAAGGAGGTGGCTCTAGAAATAGTGGATGCATTGATGGTCATCTTCTGGAATTCTATAGACTGTGGAACAGTTCCTGCAGGTTGGAGGGTAGCTAGTGTAACTCCACTATTTCAAATGGGAGTTAGAGTGAAAACAGGGAATTATAGATCAGTAAGCTTGACTTCAGTAGTGGGGAGAATTTTAGAATCCATTATCAAAGATGTTATAGCAGAGCACTTGGAAAACAGTGGCTGGATCGGACAGAGTTAGCATTGATTTAGGAAGGAGAAATCATGCTTGCCAAATCTACCGGAATTCTTCGAGGATGTAACTGGTAGAATCAATGAAGGCGAGCCAGTGGACGTGGTGTATTTGGACTTACAGAAGGCTTTTGACAAAGTCCCACATAAAAGATTAGCATGTAAAATTAAAGCGCATGGGATTGTGGGTAGCTTACTGAGATAGAAAACTGGTTGGCAGACAAGAAACAAAGGAGGAATTAACGGATCTTTTTCAAATTGGCAGGCAATGACTAGTGGGGTACCGCAGGAATTGGTGCTAGGACCCCAGCTATTTACAATATATATTGTGAGGGTGGCACAGTGGTATAGTGGTTAGCACTCCTGCCTCATAGCTCCAGGGTCCCGGGTTCAATACCGGTCTCGGGTGACTGTCTGTATGGAGTTTGCACATTCTCCACGTGTCTGTGTGGGTTTCCACCAGGTAGGTACTCTGGTTTCCTCCCACAGTCTAAAGATGTGCAGGTTAGGTGGATTGGCCACGTTAAATTGCCCCTTAGTGTTCAAACAATTAGGTGGGATTACTGGGTTACGGGGATAGGGTGGAGGTGTGGGATTAAGTAGAGTGGGCTTTCCAAGAGACGGTGCAGACTCGATGGGCTGAATGGCCTTCTTCTGAACTGTAAATTCTATTCTATTCTATTCATGATTTATATGAGGGAACAAAATGTCATATCTCCAAATGTGCAGATGACACCAGTTGGGTGGGAGAATGAGCTGTGAGGAGGATGCATAGATCCTTCAGTGTGATTTGGACAAGTTGAGTAAGTGGGCAAATGAATGGCAGATACAGTATAATTTGGATAAATGTGAGGTTATGCACTTTGGTAGCAAAAACAAGAAGGCAGGCTATTATCTGAATGGCCATAAATTAGGAGAGAGGAACCTACAATGAGACCTGGGCATCCTCATACACTAGTCACTGAAGGTAAGCATGCAGTAAAGGAGGCAAATGGTATGCTGTCTATCACTGCGAGAGGATTCGAATACAGGAGCAGGGATGTCTTGCTGCAATTATACAGGGACTTGGTGAGGCCACACCTGGAATATTGTGTGCAGTTTTGGTCTCCTTATCTGAGGAAAGATGTTCCAGCACTAGAGGGAGTGCAGCAAAGATTCATCAGACTGATTCCTGGGGATGGCAGTACTGACGTACGAGGATAGATTGAATCGGTCAGGATTGTATTCACTGGAGTTCAGAAGAATGAGTGGTGATCTCATAGAAACCTATAAAATTCTAACAGGACTGGACAGAGTTAATGCAGGAATGATGTTCCCGATGGTGGGTATTGTACAGAACCAGGGGTAGACTGAGGATACGGGGTAGACCATTTAGGATAATAATGAGGAGAAATTTCTTCACCCAGAGAGTGGTGAGCCTGTGGAATTCGTTCTCACAGGAAGTAGTTGAGTCCAAAACATTGTATGGTTTCAAGAAGCTGTTAGATGTAACACTTAGGGCAAAGGGGATCAAAGGATATGGGGAAAAGCGGGATTAGGATATTGAGTTGGATGATCAGCCATGATCATAATGAATGGGGGAGCAGGCTTGAAGGGCCAAATGGCCTCCTCCTGCTTCTATTTTTTGTATGTTTTCTATATTTCTACATGCATCAATGGTTAACAAGAATAAAAAAGATTGCTGATCATAAACAATGGCAAGAACAGGTGCGAAATGAGCCAGTACAGAAACCCATGGAGTATATTTGGATGTGATTTGCTTCAGATAACCAAATGGAAAGAGTTGGAGCTGCTCAGCGTGCCGTCTCTAACACCAACATTCCTTTCCTATTTCAATCTGTACAGCAGCATCTGATGTCTAACGAACATACCACGAGCAAGAAGAGTTTATGTAACCTGACCTAGCTTAATGAACCAACCCTAAAGGTTAAATTTATTTATCTTAAAGGGCAAGAACCCTTTTGGAAATCCTCAGGAGCAACAGCTTTAACTGGCTAGGTTAGAACTTGCGTTCCAGAAACAGACCTTAAACACGAGGGTGAATGCTTCGGGAATGAAACCTCGAAGGGGAAAGACGCAGGGTCTGATGGGTGCATGCAACAATCTGGAGAAGGCACCGCAGAGGCTATGCCATGGGATTCAGGTAAAAGAGGCCCTGGTATGCAGGCTGAAGGGTCAGCAGTTGGCAACGAAAAAAAACTGTTCGACAGTCTGGAGCAAGAACTAAAGAGGTTGGAAATGGAGCTTGAGTGAAGTTGCAGAGCTCCAAAACCCGCAGAACGTCAGTTCCACCTGACTCCAGCTAAGATCTATCGTGGGTGTACCACGCTCAGCAATGTGAATGAAGGTTTGTAGCCTCTAAAGTGAAAGCTCTGGAAAAACAGTCGAATGAGCTTGTACGACATGAGGACAGGGCTAAATGCCATGTTTCATATAAATGTCAAGACGTATTTGCAAGGAACTATACCACCAGTGAGAAGTGGATAACTGCCATTGTATTGGTAAAGACAGGAACGGTCTCCTACACTATTGAAACTCGGGGCGATGTTGTGTGGCGAAGACACATTGACCAACTTTTAGCAGCTGGAACAAGGAACGGGATTCTCTAAAAATGGGGCGATATCCCCACTCCAGCGTCAATACGCGGGCGTTTCACTCTGGACTTTCCTTAAGAAAGTCCAGATTGATTCTCATACCTGCTCGAGGCTAGCAGGGCCCCGGAGTGCTTCTCGCAGCTCTAGCTGCAGATACGGGGCCCTGCAGTTCCGGTCGGGAGTTCGTGCATGCGCACAGCGGCGGCCTGCGGTGGCCGCCCCGTGTGACATGGCGGCCATGATGCGACAATGATGAACGAAGTAGGTCCCATCGAGATTGTGCGTGCCTGCGGGTTGGTGCCGCCCTGATCGTTTGCCTGGCTGTCTGTGAGGCCCCCACCAGTGAAGGATCCCCCCCGCACCTCCCCCCCGCCCCCCCCCACCCCCCCTCCCCCCCCCCCCCCCCCCAGCCGCCACCGGCCGTTCCCGACGCCAGTAGGTGGTTAGAACCACGTCGTGGGGAACTTGGCCAGTTTTCCTCGGAGAATCGCTGCGGGGGCATCTGTCAATGGCCCCCTACCCACCTACCCAGCCGCGTAGTTCGCGCGTGAGTGACTCCCGAACGATTCTCCGTGCAGGAGTGGCATCGGACTGGATTTCGCCGTAAATGCCCATTCTCTGCCCCCGCTCCGATCGCGAGTTCAGCGCGTAGGCTCGGAGAATCCAGCCCAAGGTTTCCAGAGAAAGAATCAACCAAGAGTCCACAACAAACTGTGCCAGGTGAAAACCTGTACACCTGAGAACCTGACAATACCAGAAACAGTTGTACTCCAGTTGAGGACATTTCAACGCCCAGTTAACCTCTGATAACCACATCGACTCTGGTTGAGACAACTACACACAACGTCCAAATTCAACCAAAAACTCGAAGAAGGAGGTGCCTGAGGTTCGCTGATAACCACACAGGAATTAATGTCCTCTGACTGTTGTCCTTGTTAATTGCCCATATTGTAAATTTTGATTGTTAACGTTATATTGTGTTTCATTGTCGGAACCTCTGATGTAAAAGGGGAGGAGAGTGTTGTGGATTCATGTTTGTTCCTAATTGGAACAAGGTCACTTTAAGAGTCCGATCACGTGATGCATTGATGACAACATCAGCAGTATGGGTGGGCTAACAGCAACTCTGTTCCAGCAGACTATAGAGAAGACACCTTTCCAATAAAGCTCTTGTTTGTTTCGTACCTTCGTGGTCCGCAAGCTTCTACTTTAAAAATACCACAGTGTGGGCCTTTGAAAAACCTAGACCACCTCGCTGCAGTTGCTTAGTTTCCAAAGTGCATAAACTCCAGGTTTCCAACTTATTAACATACTTAAAATGCTGACTTACCTCCTGGAAGCAGGTTGGCTTCCTGCAGTTTGTCTCATAAGGTAAAACTGAGAGGTCAGCAGCTTGGACTGGCTTCCCAACGCACGCAGAAGATTTGCTCATTTAATCTAGGTGTCCCACCCACTCAACTATGTTAAAATTCTCTCTGTATGGGCAACACGGTGGTGCAATGGGTTAGCCCTGCTGCCTCACGGCGCTGAGGTCCCAGGTTCGATCCCGGCTCTGGGTCACTGTCTGTGTGGAGTTTGCACATTCTCCCCGTGTTTACCTGGGTTTCAGCCCCACAACCCAAAGATGTGCAGGGTAGGTGGATTGAACATGCTAAATTGCCCCTTAATTAGAAAAAAGATAATTGGGTACATTAAATTTATATTAAAAATTCTCTCTATATTTTTGCATTTGAACTCTAGTCTACTCTTGGTAATGCTACCTTATGAATGATCAGGCAGCATAATGCTTGTGTGCTCTCTTCAGTATGTTTAACAGGTGTGGATAAATCATGATCCTCACATTTGCTTTTGGAGCTTATCAAATTTTCAACCCAGTTTCTTCCCAATATTTAATAGGAGGAAATTTCTGATTGTCCAAAATTGGACATCAGACAAGAATCATGACAGATGAGAGAATACGTTTACATTCAGTCACACTGCCAGGAATAGCTTTACAAGAGACAACATTATTTGACCCACATCTGGCGCTTAAGTCCAACATAGTTGATGATTATTGTTACATTTTGCACAGTCTGAAGATAAATGTGTTAAAAATCAATTGGTTTTGCAGCTAAGCATTAGTTTCACAGATGCAACAATTACCTGATTCTATGGGAGGAGTTTCTATTTACCGACACACTGGGACTGTGGTGAGGTGAAAGGGCTAGGGTTCCGTAACACGGAGGAGAAGTGGAAGGTTTAACTTCACCATGTGAAACTTTTGATTCTGACTGGTTTCCCTCCTTGAAGTCAGCGTGATGGACAGGTTTATCTCCTAGTGAGGCACGAACACTCCAAAGGAGGCCACATGACCAGATATGTCTGATCCCCTAACTCCGGGGTGCTGGTGGGGAAGTTGGGGGTGGGGCAGTGATGGTGGCAGGGTGAGCAGAGGACGGGGGATTGGCTTCTATCCCAGGTTAGATCTGAACCCATAACCGGGGCAGGTGGGAAGGTTAAATCGCAAACTCCAGGAGTGGGGTTTTGATCCCTGACCCGGGGGGTGGGTCAATTGCAGCAGGGAGATGGGGATGATTATTGTTTGATGAGGGAATTTGGTGAGTTGGGGGGAGGGAAGCAGTCCTCTTTCACTCGGCCCACAGGGAGTGCTGTAAAGGCATTCACCTTTTCCCTGAAGCTGACCTAGTTTCACTGCAGCTACTGGGATTCCATAGCAGATTAAATCCAAGGTTTCTTATTAACATATTCAAAATATTAACTCATCTCCTAGGAGCAGGATGGCTGCCTGTGCTTTGTCCCATACCTGAGACACAAAACCACGCATTTGTGCCATTGGGAGCCAATGAAATGCCTGAATGTTTCCTGTTGGTGACACATATATAACCAGAGATTAGATATAAATGCCATTTATCTATGCATGCATGACATAGCAATTAATTCTTCAAATTGGAAACATCAGACCACACTTCGGTATGTTTGCAGATAAGTGTGGTTTTCCAATTTGATCTTGATGCTCATTAAGACATATTCAATTATGGAATATCAAAACCTTGCATTTTCATTTGCCACCGATTAAGACAATTTCACCATGGGAACTCAGAAAATTGCTCCCTTTGATTCATAATTTCTTTCCTGTCTCTGTTTGCATGTGTTGCAGGGATGGATTCAAAACGGTGGATTTGGGATATAAATCTATTATTGTGTTCATTTTAAGGGCCTGAACTGTATCTAATTTAGCAATACAGAGGCCTCTCGCCAATCTGCACAGAAAACCAAAACAATAAGTTAGGTAGGGAATTTGTTTTAGGCATCCTGATAATTGTCTGAAATGAATGCAGGCCACAGTATTGGAGAGAAGCTTCAACTCTTTATTCAGCCCCATTTGTCCATTTGAACAGGGACCAGAGAAGCTCATTCATGAAAGGCCCAAATAATTATTTTTAGTGTTTTGTGAAATCATGAGTGCCCCTGCTTATAGAGTCCCTCATAGAATTCCTACAGTGAGTCATTCAGCCCATTGAGTCTGCATCGACCATCCGAAAGCACACCCAACTTAGGCCCACTTCCGCACCCTATCTCAGTTACCCCACCTACCTCTACATCCCTGGACACTAATGGGCAATTTTTAATGGCCATTGGCCTACCCGACACATCTTTGGACTGTGGGAGGAAACCGGAGCACCCGGAGGAAACCTACCTCTACACGGGAGAACGTCTAAACTCCATACAGTCACCCAAGGCCGGAATTGATCACGGGTTCCTGGTGCTGTGTGGCAGCAGAGCTAATCATTGTGTAACCATGCCAGTAAAACACCTGCAATTCGCAAGCAGCCAGTCAGGCCTCCTATTGATTAACACCATCCCTGCAAACCCACTGCCCCAGAGGCTTCACATTTATCAGGTGTAACATATTTTAATAGTGAACATTGGACATTTCCATTTCCCCTAGCTACAGATTGTGTCACCACTCCCACCCCCCAGTGCCCACTCACTGATCTTCTTAATCCTACGTGTTCTAATGCTACCTCAAGGTGTGTCCCCAGGATGCATATCAAAGGTGAAGGCAGCCTGCTGCTTTCCACTCCCTGTGGCCTTTGATGCCCTTGGTAGATGTCCTCTGGAGGGCCTGGGGCCGGAGGACACTGGCCGACTTACCAGTGTCACTGGTGTCGCCGTGTCACCCTGTTTTGCCCACTGCCCTCAAGATGGGGGGGGGGGGGGGGGGGGGGGAGGGGATGGGGGGCAAAATCGGAAGATCCGGAGACTGCCATTGTTTCCCTGGTGGCAAGCCCTGGGTTGGCCTCCAGCAATTCCTCCTCCCTGACGGTGCTATGGGGCCCTGGGGGGGCTCCGTGGGACAATAAGGTAGTTGGAGTGAGCTTCAAAGGCCTCTGAGTCATCTGGCCCTACCAGTCCTAGCAGTTCCCCATCGTTTGCATTTTGGCAACAACAGCCCAGCGATGCTTCAGTGACTGGGCCACACTCTGGAGCACCCTGCCATATCCACCTGCACCTGGAACACGTCCCGTAGTGACTGGGACATGATGTTGAGTCCCTCGGCCATGCGCGCCATAGACTGAGCCAAGCCTTGGACACCACCATTCAGGATGCACCAAGCTTTCCACTCTGTCACCACCCAGCAGAATACCAAGCATTGTCAGTGTCATCTGCTGCGCCCTTAGCCTTTGGGAATCCTCGAATCGGCAATGCACACATCAGAGTGTCGCTGACATCCCCATTCCTAGCGTCTGCATCAGCACTGGGACAACCATGTCCAGAGGCTTGCTGAACTCTGCGATCCAGCAGACCTCTGTCTGCTGACTCGCTTGGATGTTCCTGCCTCCACCTGAGGTGCATCAGCAACTGTGTGGTGCTCAACAGATTTTGCCCCAGAATCTGTCCACTAATATCACCCACCGAAGTGTGTGTCTCTGCACCGATGGAAGGTGGGGGTGATAGTTGTGACACCTTAATCTTGGTCTCTTGGAGCTTTCCTCTGAGGTGTTCCCTTGGGTAGCAGGGGCAGTGGGCAGCAGGAGGGGTCGGAGGGGGTGGGGGGGGAAACAACGCCGGATGGCCCGGCCCCGTCAGATGGAGATCCGGCGAGTCAATGGACATGTGGTCAGTGAGAGGGAAGGATCATTTTGTCTGACAACTCACAAGAGACAGGTCATTCAGGTGGCGAGCCAATGGATCCACACATCGGTGGTGCAGGCCAACCTCGTTGTCGGTGACTGCTCTCTCCTTGGTCAATCTCCCGTGATCTCCAGGGCCCATTCCTCATGGGGGTTGGGGACTTGGATCTCTGGTACATTGCTGCCCGACTTGGCCCTTTCATGCCTATTATGGGCTTACTTCTTCTGAAGGAAAAGAGAGAGGGCATTGTGAACCACAGGCTTGATGGATCAGGGACGTCTATGGCAAGTAGTATGTGTGGGCTCCACACTTGGGCATGAAGGGGTTGTGCCAGGGAATGCTGGGCACAAGCGTAAAGATTGGATGTGGGGAGGGTGCGAGGTGTCAGCCATTGATTTGTGGGGTGGGGGGTTGGAAATTTCAAGGGTGGCAGGTGGAACTGATGCCAGGAGAGAGATGGTGGAGGTCATTGATCTTCTTCTGACATTGTACGATGGTCCTCCTGCCATGCTGCCCACACTGATGGATACTACCTCCTTGGTATTGGTGGCCCTGGTCCTGGGCCTCCGACCCCCTCGGGGTAACAGGATGTCCCATCTCACGTTGCCAGGGTGCAGAAGCCTGGCCAGGATGGTATCGCCAAAGTGAGGAGCGGATCTGCGCCCTGCCATGCAAGTGTGTTCACTGGAGTGAGTGGTGAGGGTGAGTTTAAAAGCAGCTTCCTCTTGTTAGTGATGAGACGCTGAGGCACGAGTCGGGCAAATCAGACACGAGACAGCCAGTAATAGCGAGAAGGTCATGGGGCTCATTTTCGGGACTAAGTACCGTTAAATATGGGCAACACGGCCATCGGAAAACACCCCGGCAATATTGTCCAAAATTACACTTTGGACTTTTTCCGTTATTGTTGCTGTTTCTTGTATTTTGGCCATTTTTTAAATCTGTTCTGGGATCATTTGTTTTGTGTTTTATGATGGTTCTGAGAGCATCGCCCTCAAGCTCACATGTTTAAAGGTTTCCAGATAAACCCACTGCAGTGCTCTGGGAGTCACCCTTCTGATTCTTACCCTCACTTCCTTTCTTAAAGCTTTTGCTGTCATTCAGCGTTTCACCACCAGACCATAGTGTGGCCAAAACAGATATCCTGAACCTTTCCTCTTGATACAACAGCATTCAGAGATTTAAAACCATGGAACTTTTGGGTTTGAGCTTTTTTTGCAACCAGTGGAACAGCGATGAGAATGGAAAGGCATTTTGTGGATCTCTGCTTAACGCACTGTGCTATTTCATAAAATGGGTAGAGTCTTGCCTCATAGCGAGTTTGGCGCGGGGTATTAATCAGGTGGGTGTGGTGGGGGGAGACTCTGTCTCTTTCCTGTCTATACCCTGATTCGGACCATGGCAGGAAGCCCTGTGGGTGGACTTCTCGCCAATTGGGGCACTTAAGTGGGCAATTTATGCCAACTTGAGGACCTCATTCTTCCGTTGCTGGTAGTAAACCAGCAGTGGAAATCGGTTAAGCGGGGGTGGGGGGGGGGGGGGGGGGGGGGGTGCATTGCTTGCAGTGTGGGAAGCATGTTTAGCAAACCCTGGCATATTTGATTGTGGGCCTACCTGCTGACTCCCCTCTCTCCCCCATCTCCTGCAATTCCCACAATCTCACCCACTTCCCACTGCCATCAATCACCTGTGCCTAGGTCCCTACTTAATCTGAGGCATGGGGTGGATATCATACCACCAGCAGCAGTAGCAGCAGCTGCTTCATCAGTGGCGCTGTTGAGTACAGAGCAGATCCAGTGGGAGCGACGTATGGACCCCAGTTCCTTGATTTCAGGGTAGGCCAGTCACTGGCCTGTTAAGTGGCTCGGTGGTGCAAGATAAGCCGGCTGTACCAAAAGGCGATGACGCAGGGCTTTCCCCAGCTCTCTGGTCGTCAGCCAAGACCCACATCACCTCCACAAGATTCTACCCAACATCTTCATGGTCAATTTAATGCAAACTAGATTCAAGATATTCCTGATTTTGTGCCCAGCTTGTTGAAATAAAATGGAAATTTGATGGTCACTGTACTTTTGATCATTTTTTATCGCAAGCAGTTGAGTTTCATACCCTCCTCCCCATTTTCCCTTTAATTCATCTTTACTGTGAGCTTGTTCTTTGCCGATGAGACAGTCATGTCTTCTTCCCTTTAGCTTGCCTCGTTTCAAAGGCTCCATTAGCTTCTGCTCTCTCCGCAGACTGTCCCTTTCTGAAGTCAGTCTAAAATCCCTCCCTCAACAGAACTTTGTCTTTATCTGAGCTCCTAGATTCACCCCCGCCACCCTTCCTCTCTTTCCTGATGTTTACTCTTCAATTTGTGACACTTTTTCATTTGATTCCATTATGTACCTTTCTGTCTTGTATACAAAATTTCCAAAATTTTGCTTATGTCTCAATTTATAGTTAAAATGTGAAATATAGGGCAGCACAGTGGCCTAGTGGTTAGCACAACCGCCTCACGGCGCTGAGGTCCCAGGTTCGATCCCGGCTCTGGGTCACTGTCCGTGTGGAGTTTGTACGTTCTCCCCGTGTTTGCGTGGGTTTCGCACCCACAACCCAAAGATGTGCAAGGTAGGTGGATTGAACATGCTAAATTGCCCCTTAATTGGAAAAAATAATTGGCTAATCTAAATTTATTAAAAAAAAATGTGAAATATGTGTAAAAAAAATAGAGTTTACAATGGAATTGAGAATGTGTAAACAATGGCCTTTGACTTCTGCGTGACTACCAAAATGTGAACCTTTTAAATGTTGATGCATTTAAGAATCAGAATCATCACAGTATCTGAGATACTTTCGTGCTAGCTTCCTTTTATGCTGTGCCCAGGATACTCACTGGCTTGGAAATTGGTTTGTGCCTCCCTACAAGAGGAAAGTGTGTGCGGGAGTCTCCTGCAATGGAATATTATCATGAAGCCTCCCAGTTATTGGTCTCCCTCCAAGCTATAGCTTGGGCGGCCGCAGGCAGATCATTGACAAAGACCATTTAATTTTTAGACTGCTGCATCTCTGTTGGTGGCCCTGTGATAGGAGGGAGAAGGATTCATTTGGGCAATGGGGGTAGGGAGAAAGGCGAATAGGAGAGTGGAGCGACCAAGGGAGCATGGTGCTCAGGAGCAGGATCAAGGCAATAACTGGGAATGGATTGGAAGGGCGGGATTCACCGTTGGCTGACGGCAAAATCGCAGAATGCGATTGGGTGGAGCATAGCCTCCGACACCAAAATCGCGGGAGGGGCCGGTTTGATGGCAAATTGGGATCCTCCGGCATGCCGGAGTTGGCATAAATGCGTCGCTTGCCACATGCCATTTAGCACCATTGGCATATCATTAGTGGACCTGACCCTCTATTCTCCGGGGCCTCTGCGATTCACCGATGACGATGGGCTGAGTTCCTGATGGCAGGGTTCACTTGTGGTCTCAGTGTTCGGGAACCCGGCGTGGTGGCTGCAGACTGTGTCCAGCACCGCCACAGTCAGCCAGGAGCCATGTTGCTGGCTGGGGGGGGCTTCTGTGAGGGCTGGGGGGACTGGTGGGGGTTGCCAGGAGGGCAGTATTTACAGGTCGTGTCCGCGCAAGGCTGGCGCCATGTTTTACGGCGCGACCGCTGCAAGTCATTGCCGTGCGAATGCACAGCCACACACTTGGCCATTCTCCAGCCATTTTTATCATGGGAACAGGGAATTTTACTCAACGAGACTGCCAGTGTCTCATCGGTCGCAGGATGGGTGAGGGTTCAGCCCCACTTTTTCCATCATAAAACGCCACAGTTCCTCCGCTGGCATCAACACGTAGTCTCAAAAACAGTGAATCCAGCCCGAGGTACTTCTGGAATAAAGGGTTCTTCATTAACTCATTCAGGTTGCCAGGGTTTAGTGTGCAACAGTGTTTGTATTTGCTCTTGTTCTTTTTCTACTTGCTATATGGTTCTGACCACATAGCAATGAATTGTTCAGGAACAAGAGATGTAACTTCTTAATTTTTTTGCTTTATTTCAAGGAATAATGTTCTTTTTAATTTTTTAATTCATTCACAGGGTGTCAACATCCCTGGTTAGGCCAACATTCATTTCCCATCCCCTTTTAAAATAAATTTTAGAGTACCCAATTATTTTTTTCCAATTGAGGGGCAATTTAGTGTGGCCAATCCACCTACCCTGCACATCTTTGGGTTGTGGGGGCGAAACCCACGCAAACACGGGGAGAATGTTAAAACTCCACACGGACAGTGACCCAGAGCCGGGATCGAACCCGGGACCTCGGCGCCGTGAGGCAGCAGTGCTAACCACTGCGCCGCCGTGTCACCCTTCACTGCCCATCCCTAATTGCCCTGAAGAAGGTGGTGGTGAGCTGCCTTCTTGAACCAATGCAGTCCCTGTGGTGTAGTTACATCCACAGTGCTATTACAACAGAAGAAATGCTTTTAATTACTTGTTACATTAGCAGTTTTCAATAAAATTAACAGTTTACGTGACAAACACAGAATTATTCAAGGTGAAAGCAATTTGTCATCATCTGACAGCCTTTTTCCCTTCTTACTCTGAGTGGAAAATTGTTAAAGAGTTGATGCTGTTATTGGCAAGCACCATGTTCTGCATAGTCTGGAACGTGACAGATCTTTCCTGACTGTCCATATGTTTTCATGATAAATGATGGGGGGAATATCTACCATCCACAGAACAGACCTGAGTCATTGATAAGTGAATGAAACCCAATACTTGGTGGCGGACAGCTTGCACTCTGATGGAGTAGGAATTAGTCACAGCACATTCCGGCCCAGCCTTCCCTAAAGTTCTGATTAACACGTTGTTTACAGTGAGCAATCAAGAGACTGACTAGAAGCCAAGGAGGTAGTTTATGCTTTCCATAGATGAGTAGCAGTGAGCAAATAACACTGCTGAAAAATCATTACGTTAGTGATGAACGATCTGTGCGATACTTACTTAAACAGATTATTTATCCCTTGCTGTTGTCTTTCCTCTTGAGGCTGGCTGTCAGATGGTAAAGAGCAAATTTCTGATGGACCTATTTGGTAATTTGTATACTTTGTATATGCAATTTTGTATTTCAGTGCATATAATTTGTCATTGCATATGTAATTGCATACTTACTTAACAGAAGTTTTTTTATTTGAAACAAACCGGCCGGCGCTAGTTATTGAACGCTGTGACATCCAGGCTCACTTTATCAGACACATTCCAGTATCGCTTTAAGGTTCTGAATTGTGTTAATGGGAATATTAAACAGATAATGTTGCCATTACAGGTTTTAGCTTAATCTCCATTTTTAAATATTATCATGACTGTTGGGAGGGTGTTGGTTGCTGAACAGTGTTTCTTAAATAAATCTTGGTGGTTGTGGTGATGTGCATCACTGTAAATACACAAGTGGTTAATGTAAATACATGTAGACTAGCTAGACACTAGAGGGAGCACCAGAGACATGACACACAGGCACTCAACCAATAGTACAGTTAGATAGGATATGACCAATGGGAATTCACGATACACACAGAGGTGACACGACCACAGGAGGGCATTACACCAACCCATATATAAAGGACACAGCACACATGATCTGCCTCTTTCCAGTGGAGACAGTCAGTGAGTACAGACACAGGGTTGATTCAATATCACTCCCACCATGTGGATTGTAGCAGACTGGTTAGCCAGCCTGGGTAGCTCTAGAAGGATTAACAGTAGTGTCGAACCCGAGTAATAGAAGTGTAAATAGTTTAATAAACGTGTTGAAGGTATCTCCACATCTGAACCTTCCTTTGTCAAGTGCACCACAAGGAAGCCGCTTATGCTACACCTAGAGCATAACAAGACAGTGGTCTTCAGTAGTTTAACAAGCAAAACTATTTACACACATACAGTGAAAGGTACAGGCTGGAAGCTAACTCCATGCTCAGGTCACAAGCTATGTCTTCACAACACCACACTGATCCCTGGGTCTGGATCATGTGCTTTCTTTCATCACTGTTAGGCATTACTGCATTCAGTTCAACCACACCTGGTCGCTGCCGGCGTGAACATTGCGCAACAGTTAAGTGTGGGGCCTGTGGGGGGCGGATAGAGGATTGAGCACCACGGGCGTGCTCGTGAGGTGACTGGCCCGCGATCGGTGCCCTCCGATCGTCGGGCCGGCGTCTCTATGAGACGCACTCCTTCCCCTCCGCCGCCCCGCAAGATCAAGCCGCCATGTCTTGCGGGGCAGCGAAGGGTAGGACGGCAACCGCTCATGTGCGGCTGACGTCACTTAGGAACCAACGGTCGCGTCATTCTCGGCGCGCTGCTTTGACGCAAGCATCAAGGCCCGGCGGCCGGGTTTCTCGCAACGCCGCTCCTAGCCGCCCCCCCCCCCCCCCCCGGGAGGGAGAATAAGGGGCGAGGAGCGGCCTCCGACGCCGGAGTGAAACACTCCGGGTTTCACTCTGGCGTCGGCCGTTGCGGAGAATCGCACCCGTTGACTTTGCATGATGGGATAGGCATCCAGGGAAGAATCAGTGTTTTAGGGGATGGTGCAGAATTTACAGCAGAAGCAGTGGAGATGGGGTCAGGTGTTCAACCTTGACAGAGTCCTTGTCTGTAAGGCTGCAAATTAGATAGCAAAACACCAGACGGCAACTTTTCAGTCTAGCAAGGAAATATTATTGGTTCCAAAAACCAGAGTCCCATGCCACATAATTCCCACCAATCCACACGCTCTTGTTTGTTCTCGGGATTGTTAAATGTCTCAACTATTAAGAATTGAAAAGAAGGTTCAGGTGGCCTATTATGTATTTCTTTGTATTTTCTTTTCTTTTCATGTACTTAATGATCTGTTTGAGCAGCTCTCAGAAAAATACTTTTCTCTGTACCTCGGTACACGTGACAATAAAGAAATTCAATCCTCGCAGACAAGCAGACTCCTGTTGGCCAGCCTGGGTTATGAAATGCTTTTGTATTCTTAACTTTGAATTTGGTCTGTGCAACCAACAAGGGGATCATCAGTGGTTCTTCAGGGACAATGATGTGTAAGTTTCTCTGATGCAGCCAGATGGCTTCTCTTGTTCAGGGTCACAGACAGACATAGATTCAGCCATCCAGGTCTTCATCCAGTTTGAAATTTTTAGAAATAGTAATGAACATACCTCTAAAATATAGGGGATTTTAGTCCTTCACACTACATTATTACTCTGAGTGTATTAGCATTATTACAACATTCTAACTCCCCCATCTTTACCTTCAAGTCCTTGAATTTCCAGGTCAAGGCAGTTTGGAGGCCTTATAACCCTTCCTCACCTAATTCACTGCCCTGTCAGAAGAATGGTACACTCCTTTGGCTCTAGTGCTTCCAGTTGTCTTCGAGGTTAGACTGGAATTTAGGTTTGATTTTATTCTTACTTTCCATTCCTTCTTGTTATTCTTTAAAAAAAAATTCCCATTAAGGGGCAATTTAACGTGGCCAACCCACCTACCCTGCACATCTTTGGGTTGTGGGGTAGGACCCACGCAGATACGGGAGAATGTGCAAACCCCACACAGACAGTGAGCCGGAGCCAGGATCGAACTTGGGTCCTTGGAGCTGTGAGGCAACACTGCGCCACTGTGCCGCCCTCCTTCTTCTTATCTTGCCATTTTCTGAGCTGGAATGTTGGGACATGTGGTAATACCACTGTATATATATATGTGTGTGCCTCTATTAGGGAATGTACAATAGTACCTGCTATTACAGCTTTGTCGGTAAGCCCCTGCATAGTTTGTCGGTAAGCCCTTGCCGGCTAGCTCCGCCCACAGGGAGAGGTATAAATATTCATGAGGTCTCCTGAGCTGCCATTTTACAGCTGCACTTGAGGGAATAACATCTCATGGTAATAAAGCCTCTTTTGTACCGTTTTGTGTTTCTGTGTGCAATTGTTAGCGCATCAATTTATTACCGTGAGATTTCCCAAATCATGGACATCAGAATAAAACTCGACCGCCTGCAGCTGGATCCGCAATCGCCGAACGCCAGGAAAGACTTTAACCACTGGCTGGCTGTCTTCGAGGCCTACATCACCTCAGCGGACCCTGAACCATCGGAAGCTCAGAAAATTCAACTACTTTACTCAAGGTTGAGCTCCAGCGTGTTCCCGCTAATACAGGATGTGCCTACCTACGCCCATGCTATGGAACTGCTCAAAGAAAATTATGTACAGTCGACGAACACTCTGTTTGCGAGGTACATACTCTCCACTCGCATCCAGCAACCGGGTGAGTCGATTGAGGGCTTCTGGAGGGCCCTTATCCCTCTTGTACGGGACTGCGAGTGCCAGGCCATCACGGCTACGGAACATTCGAATCTCCTCATGCGAGATGCATTTGTGATGGGTATTGCATCGGACCCCATCCGGCAATGACTGCTGGAAGGGGCCGCGCTCGATCTAGCAGAGACAAAGACATTAGTGCTCTCTATGACGGCCGCTTCCCGTAACGTGCAATCCTACCCCGCCCACTCAGCCTACCGCACGGCCCACCCAGCCTACCCCTCGTGGACCCCGCTACCAACCCCCCCGACTGGGGCTGCTCCCGCGCAGTATGCCTGCGCTGCTCGCCATACCACACATCCTGGGGGTCCCCGCTCAGCAGAAGCACCCCTGCCAGCGCTGCCCGGCCTGCGCCGCGACCTGAAAATCTTGTGGCAAGAAAGGCCACTTTGCAGCGGTGTGTCAGGCCCACGTTGTTGCCTCTATCGCGCCCGACCTCTTCCCCTCTCCCCAGCCGATCGCACAATGGGCCCCGCCATCTGCAGCTCCCGGGGCCACTAGCGATCAATGGGTGCCGCCATTCTGTCCCGCCCCCTCAACATGCGCTCCATGGTTGCCGTTATCTGGCCCCGCCCCCACAATGTGCGCTGCATGGGCGCCGCCATTTTCTACCCCGCAGGTTCTCCGGACGCCGCCATTTTGTCCTCCCCTCAGGACTGGATCACGAGACCCAGGTCGCTGCCGCTACGCATCGGAATCTTCGGACTCTTCAGACGATTGCCCACTACTTGCCTCCATGACGCTTGACCAATCCCGTCCTCGCAACCTGGCCACCGCTTCAACGACGGTGCTCATCAACGGCCACGCGACCTATTGCCTACTTGACTCCGGGAGCACCGATAGCTTCATTCATCCGGACACGGTAAGGCGCTGCTCCCTCGTGGTTCATCCCGCCAACCAGCAGATCTCCCTGGCCTCC
Source organism: Scyliorhinus canicula (assembly GCF_902713615.1). Taxonomy (NCBI): domain Eukaryota; kingdom Metazoa; phylum Chordata; class Chondrichthyes; order Carcharhiniformes; family Scyliorhinidae; genus Scyliorhinus; species Scyliorhinus canicula. The sequence goes on from NC_052159.1 coordinate 35,338,841, forward strand.
GGATCCCTCTCTGTCCCGATCCGGGGCTTCTGTCTGGTCAGACTCACCGTACAAGACGTGGAATTCAGCCGTTTCCACCTGTACGTTCTCCCCAACCTCTGTGCGACACTTTTACTGGGCCTGGACTTCCAATGTAACCTCCAGAGCCTCACCCTCAAATTCGGCGGACCCTTACCCCCACTCACCATTTGCGGCCTCACGACCCTCAAGGTTGACCCTCCCTCACTCTTTGCCAATCTGCAGACCCGTCGCCACCCGGAGCAGACGGTACAGCACCCAGGACAAGACCTTCAACAGGTCCGAAGTCCAGCGGCTGCTTAGGGAGGGTATTATCAAGGCCAGCAATAGCCCCTGGAGAGCTCAAGTGATGATGGTTAAAACTGGGGAGAAACACAGGATGGTCGTGGACTACAGCCAGACCATCAATCGGTACACGCAGCTCGACGCGTACCCCCTCCCTCGCATATCTGATATGGTCAATCAGTTCCGGGTCTTCTCAACAATTGACCTGAAATCCGCCTACCACCAGCTCCCCATTCGTAAATCGGATCGTCCCTACACTGCCTTCGAGGCAGACGGTTGCCTCTATCAAACATAGCAGGGATGAATGACTGCGCAAGAATGTACGCATCAAGCACACTCCCAGGGAACCTTGCGCACACGTGCAAGATCTTCATGTGGGGGTCGCATACGACCTGGATGTTCATGGAGTATGTCCCCCTCCTGTTTGTGAACACTTCCCTGTTTCCTGCAGGTGGGCGCATGGGGACATGAAAACAATCAATCACTCCCTGGACCATCGGTATCCCGGCCACGTTGGCAAATCCACGGGCTCGTGCTTCTTGATTTGCTCGGTCCTCGGGAAAGGTGATGTAGCGGTCGGTGATGGCATACAGGGCGTCGGTCACATCCCGGATGCACCTGTGCACCGATGCCTGCGAGATCCCGGATAGGTCCCCGTTCGGAGACTGGAAGGAGCCGGTAGCATAAAAGTTGACTGCCACCGTCACCTTGACGTTTCCTCCTCCTGTTCCACGTGGGGCGAGGTGCGCCACGAGGTGACAGATATGTGCGACCGTCTCTTTGCTGAACCGGAGTTTCCTCCTGCAGGTGATGTCCGGCAGTTTCTCGAAAGAGATCCGGGCACGGTACACCCTAGGCCTCGATCGTCGCCTCTGGCATCTTGGCTCCACCATCAATATCTCCTCCTCCTCCTCCTCCTTCTCCTCCTCCCCCCCATGCTGCTCGATGACGGGCCACTCCGCGGCCCTTCCCTCTGCTGCTGCAGCTGGCCCTGCATCCACTGTGGGATGTGGCTGTGGACGCTGCTGGATGTCCAACTGCAGTGCAGCGGCCCCAACCACTGCGCTGAGCATCGCCGTTCTGTTCGAATACATTATGGTCACCTACAGAAGGGTGGTGGGGGGCAGAGAAACGACATGTTAGACGGAGGTTGTTCGACACCTCAGCAGCCGCCTGCCATGGGATACCTGTGTGTCCCGGTGGCCTGGTCGCGCTGCTGACACGCGGCCAGCCTAACCCCTGGTCACTTTCTGCGTCCAACAGTCAGTTAAGAACGTCCTCGTCACCAGTGCGTCAGTGGGCTGTGCCCATCAGCCACAGGGCAACCAGCGGCCCTGTCCTCGTCACCGTACTGTCATGGCAGGGCGGCTGGGATGTTGCATCCGGGGGTGGACGACCCACTCCACTCACTCCCTCTCCCCCCACTCACTCCCTCGCCCCCTCCCACCTCCACTCCCTCCCACTACTCGCTCTCTCCCCCCCACTACTCGCTCTCTCCCCCCTCCACTACTCCCTCTCTCTCCCCTCCCACTACTCGCTCTCTCCCCCTCCCACTACTCGCTCTCTCCTCCCTCCACTACTCCCTCTCTCTCCCCTCCCACTACTCGCTCTCTCCCCCTCCCCACTACTCGCGCTCTCCCCTCCCACTACTCGCTCTCTCCCCCCTCCCCTACTCGCGCTCTCCCCCTCCCACTACTCCCTCTCTCTCCCCTCCCACTACTCGCTCTCTCCCCCTCCCACTACTCTCGCTCTCCCCCTCCCACTACTCGCGCTCTCCCCCTCCCACTACTCCCTCTCTCTCCCCTCCCACTACTCGCTCTCTCCCCCTCCCACTACTCGCTCTCTCCCCCTCCCACTACTCACTCTCTCCCCCTCCCACTACTCGCTCTCTCCCCCTCCCACTACTCGCTCTCTCCCCCTCCCACTACTCGCTCTCTCCCCCCCTCCCACTACTCGCTCTCCCCCTCCCACTTCTCCCTCTCTCCCCCCCACTACTCCCTCTCTCCCCCTCCCACTTCTCCCTCTCTCCCCCCCACTACTCCCTCTCTCCTCCTCCCACTTCTCCCTCTCTCCCCCCACTACTCGCTCTCTCCCCCCTACTACTCGCTCTCTCCCCCCCACTTCTCCCTCTCTCCCCTCCCCTCCCACTTCTCCCTCTCTCCCCCTCCCACTACTCGCTCTCTCCCCCCCCTACTCGCTCTCCTCCCCCCCCACTACTCCCTCTCTCTCCCCTCCCACTACTCGCTCGCTCCCCCTCCCACTACTCGCGCTCTCCCCTCCCACTACTCCCTCTCTCTCCCCTCCCACTACTCGCTCTCTCCCCCTCCCACTACTCGCCTCTCCCCCCCCACTACTCGCTCTCTCCCCCCTCCCACTACTCGCGCTCTCCCCCTCCCACTACTCCCTCTCTCTCCCCCTCCCACTACTCGCTCTCTCCCCTCCCACTACTCGCGCTCTCCCCCTCCCCTACTCGCGCTCTCCCCTCCCCTACTCCCTCTCTCCCCTCCCACTACTCGCTCTCTCCCCTCCCCTACTCGCCCTCCCTCCCCTCCCACTACTCGCCTCTCTCCCCCTCCCACTACTCCTCTCTCCCCCCCTCCCACTACTCTCGCTCTCCCCCTCCCACTTCTCCCCTCTCCCCCCCTTCCCCACTCTCCCTCTCTCCCCTCCCCTTCTCCCTCTCCCCCCCCACTCCCTCTCTCCTCCTCCCACTTCTCCCTCTCTCCCCCCCACTACTCGCTCTCTCCCCCTACTACTCGCTCTCTCCCCCCCACTTCCCCTCTCTCCCCTCCCCCTCCCACTTCTCCCCTCTCCCCCTCCCACTACTCGCTCTCTCCCCCCACTACTCGCTCTCTCCCCCCTCCCACCTCCCTCTCTCCCCCCCCACTACTCCCTCTCTCCCCCCCCCACTACTCCTCCCCCCCCCTTCCCCTTCTCCTCTCCCCCCCCCACTACTCCCCTCTCTCCCCACTTCTCCCTCTCTCCCCCCCACTACTCGCTCTCTCCCCCCCCACCTCCCTCTCTCCTCCTCCCACTTCTCCCTCTCTCCCCCCACTACTCGCTCTCTCCTCCCCACTTCTCCCTCTCTCCCCTCCCCCTCCCACTTCTCCCTCTCTCCCCCCCTCACTACTCCCTCTTCCTCCCCCCCCACTCTCTCCCCTCTCTCTACTCCCCTCCCCTCCCACTACTCCCTCTCCCCCCCCCACTACTCCTCTCTCCCCCCCACTACTCGCTCTCTCCCCCCCACTCCCTCTCTCCCCCCCATACCCCTCCCCCCCCCCACTCCTCCTCTCTCCCCCCCTCCACTCTTCCCTCCTCCCCCCCACTTCTCCCTCTCTCCCCCCTCCCATACTCCCTCCTCTCTCCCCCTCCTCGCTTCTTCGTCTCTCCCTCCCCACTACTCGCTCCTTCCCCCCCACTACTCCCTCCTCTACCCTCCCACTCCCACTTCTCCCTCTCTCCCCCCCTCCCATACTGCTCTCTCCCCCCACACTGCTCTCTCCCCCCCCCACTCACTGCCTCTTTCCCACCCACTCTCCTCTTACCTCCCCCTCCCACTTCTCCCTCTCTCCCCCCCCACTTCTCCCTCTCTCCCCCTCCCACTTCTCCCTCTCTCCACCCCCCCCCCCCCCCCCCCCCCCCCCCCCCCCACTGGCCGCTGCGTTCTCGTGGATGCCTTCCCTAGTTTGCGGAGATTCCGGGATGGTCTGCTCACCTCCTCACTGTGTGAGCCAGCACGACTGGCTGACGACTTTAAAAAGCAGGTGTGGACGGTGACGGCGTGACCAGGAGAATAGCGGGGGTGCCGGAGAATTGCCATTTTGGGTGCATCGGGTGATTCTTCGTGTTTTTGCGTGCGAAACATATTTGGCCGTTTGGGAGAATAGCGGGAGCACATCGGACCGGCGTCGCGTGAAAAACTGGCGCGGCCCTGCTGTTCTCCCAACCAGTGCGACATCGGAGAATCGCGCCCTATCTGTTTCAATCTCAGCCAGGGAGAGGGATGGGATTGGTGGCTCGGGAGCTTGGAGGTTGTGACAATGGTCGATAGCAATGGGTTTGGTATTCTCAATGTTTAATTGGGGAAGAATTCTGCTCATGTGAATGTACATGACTCAGAATGCATGCTCGTGTTCTGTTTATCCCTGTGCGTTACATCGACTTGCAAAAAGGTGTTGCTTAATGTTTCATGTTAAAACTTAAAAAATAAAAATTCAATTCATTCCATGTCATTCTTTCCTCTGAATCAGAAGGTGGTGGATTGTAGCCCCTCTCCAGGACTTGAGCATCGCAGTACTGAAGGAGTGTTGCATTGCTGCAGGTGCATCCTTTCAATATAACCCTGACTAAAGCATCAGTTGTGATTATAGGTGGGTATTAAGGATTTCAGAACATTATTCAAAAAAGAACAATGGACTCTCTTAGCATCCTGCCAACATTAGCCCCTGAAACATCCGACAATGCCATTCCCGCTTGACTAACTCCCTATCCACCAGCTTAAACGTTCGCTCCCTTCTCCATCAGCCAGCAGTCGGTGCCAGCTGCAAGATGCACTGAGGCAATTTGTCAAGCCCCCGATGACAGCACCTTCCAAATAGCAATCTTACCAAAGAGAAAGGAAGAGTAAGATGGGAATACCATTGCCTGCAAGTTCTCCTCAATGCCACACACTATCCCGAATTGGAAGTATACCACCGTTCCTTTACTATTGCTGGTTCAAAATATCTTCCCAACAGCACTGTGAGCTTTCTTACACCAGATAGACTGCAGCGGTTCAAGAAGTGGGCTCATCACAAAGGCAATTAGGAATGGACAACTATCCTTGCTAGTGACGCTCACATCCCATGAATGAATAACAAAGTAATGATCACATGGGGCGGGATTCTCTGGGAATCAGCGGGACGGGCAGAATCGGCGCAGTGCAATGGCGGGAACCACTCCAGCGTCGGGCTGCCCCAAAGGTGCGGAATCCTCCTTCAGGGGCTAGGCCAGTGCCGGAGTGGTTTGCAACCCGCTGGTTGGCCTGGAAGGCCTTTGGTGCCGCGCCAGCCAGGGAGAAAGGGACTCTGCCGGCTGGCGCTGGTCCGTGTATGCACGGGAGCGTCAGCCCCCCGTGCATGTGCAGGGAGGGGTTCACCTTCGCGCCGGCCATCGCGGAGGCTTACACGGCCGGCGTGCAGGAATAGAGTGCCCCCATGGCACAGGCCTGCCACGGATCAGTGGGTCTCGATCACGGGCCAGGCCACTGTGGGGGCACCCCCGGAGCCAGATTGTCTTGTCCCCCCCCCCCCCCCCCCCCCCCCCCCCCCCCCCGAGGACCCGGAGCCCGCCCGCACCGCCAGGTCCCGCCGGTAAGGGGCCAACTCTACTTTACTCTGGCGGGACCCGGCGTGGGGTCGGAGAATCCCGCCCATGATCACTATATCAAATGTAATTCATTATATGAAGTGTCTTGAAGTTTTTTGAGTGAAGTGATAAGGTGCTTTATATATATATTAAATGAAAGTTCCTTTTTTCAGATTTTGGACGATTACATACAATTTACTTCAATAGATAAAGCACAACAGTTTTGGCACCTCTGTGTGTGGCTGTAACCAAGTACCCATGACATAGCACTTCGTATTATAGCTGAGTGAATTGTAAGCAGCTGAAACACTCATTACTGTAATGCAGTAATCCCACAAAACACTCTTCTGAAAAGTTGAAACACAGTGAACTTTAGAAATAGGAACTAAAGTGTATTCAACATTTGTTTCATATCAATAACAATCAATGGGCATTGTATTTCTTTTCTATTTGAATGGAAATGAGTTATATTAACCGTCTCCACACAGATATTTTATGATATTGCAGTAGATTCAGTGAACATTAGCCAGATTTCAATGCATGTCAAAGCACAAAAGCACCACGGTTTTGTAAGGGATTAAATTATTCAGTGACATCACTCACCCGTGAATTTTTGATGAAAGTTCAGGACTCACTAAATTCTTTCCAATTAAATTATATAAACTGAATTCTGGCAATAGAGTGAATACACCATGCACAATAGGTATGAGAATTGATTTTTTTTGTGTGTGAATGAATGATAATTTAGTTTCTTGAGAACAGGCCTGATACGCTCATATCATTCCAAGCAGTCCATTCATGCAGAAAGGCACTGAGAGATTACGATTTTAAAATGTACATGTACTGCTCTACAAATTGATATAAGCCTCTCAACAACATTTACAATACTGTATCTTGAGTAAAAAAAGTTCTGATGATATTCATTATTTTAAAGAATTGTTACAAAGGTTTTGCATTGATGCCTCAGCTGGATTCTTTCACTTGCAAATCAATGGTAAAGGCGCGATGAACAGATGTGGGTGTGTGATTAGACAGAACGGAGCAGAATAAAGGGTTGAGTGTGTTTGCTGACCAGCTTTTGAATACTGTTTGTTTTTACCCATTGTTTTAGATGGAGAGTTAATGAAAATGACATTCAAAACCGCACGGTGTACGAAAGCACTTTACAGTCAAAAAAGTACTTTTTTGAAGTTGCAGGCCCTATTGGTATTGGATGCCTGGCAGCCAACTTGAACACAGCAAGATCGCACAAAATTGCAATGAGATAATCAGACAACTCTGAGAGTTAGTTTGTCTCTTTGCCTATCTTGCCAGCTGGTTCTCATTTATGCTTGACGAATTAGTGCAGATTTCTAAGGTGCATTGGGGGCACATTTGGATAGCAATGCATGTTTAATCTACGCCCATTCCTTCTGATGCAAACATCGTTTATGCTGCATGTAGAAGTAAATGATTGTAATATGCAGTCCAGCGCTAAATATGCTGTTGGGTGGCTGTATACTTCAGAAGGATTTAGATTTATTGACAAGATGCATAGAAAGATCTGTTCAGTCCATAAGAGGGCCATTCAGGAGTCTGGGAACAGAGAAGAAGAAGCTGGTTTTGAATCTATTGGTGCATGTTCTCAAAGTTTTGCATCTTCCACCCGATGGAAGATGTTGGAAGAGAGAATAACCCGGGTGGGATTATGCTGTCCGCTTTCGCAGGGCAGTGAGAGCTATAGACAGAGTCAATGGGTGGGAGTCTGGCTCGCGTGATGGACTGGGCTGTGTTCACGGCTCTCTGTAGTTTCTTACCATCTTTGGCCAAGCAGTTGCCATACCAAGCTGTGATACAACTAGATAGGATGCTTTCTATGGTACATCTATAGAAATTGGTAAGAATTGTTTGGGCATGCCGAATTTCCTTTATAGCCAAGGTCATGCAAAACAAAGGCGGCATGAAGGCACAATAGTTAGCGCTGCTGCCTCACAGCGCTAGGGACCTGGGTTCAATTCTGACCTTGGGTGACTGCCTGTTTGGAGTTTGCATGTTCTCCTCATGTCTGCATTGGCTTCCTCCAGGTACTCCTGTTTCCCCCCACAGTCCAAAGATATGCAGGATGGGTGGATTAGCCATGCTAAGAAAATTGCCCCTTGGTGTCCGAGGAGGTAAGGTGCAGCTATGGAAGTAGAGTGAGGGAGTGGGCCCAGGTAGGGTGTTCTTTCAGAGGGTCAGTGCAGACATGATGGACTGAATGGCCTCATTCTGCACTGTAGGGATTCTATGCATCCAAACGTAACAAGTTCAGTGACCTCAGACGAGTAGTAAAGGCCAGTGAATTAATCTTGAAATGCCATTTCCCACCAACTGCACCACTAAACTCATCAATGCTCAATGTAACACACACCCGTGACTCACCTGCAACAATCTCTACCAATCACATCTCATACCTAGCATTCATAGCTTCATCTCACTCATAAATTCTTCAGACTGCTGAAAGTCACACACCTAACATTTCACAGCTTGAAAACACATTATTCAGCTATTCATCTACATCTCCTGCTGCTTTGGGAAAGAGGGCACCATTTCACCAAATTCAGTGGTGCACCTCCCTATCTCGTTCAGGATCTGCTGGTGCATAATTGGAGGTAACAGCACCAACTGGCAGGGGGCAGAGATGACTCCATGTCCGTACCTCTATTCAGGAGCTGCTGCCTGCCATTATTGATGTGGCCATTGTCCATGCTCTCCAATGATGGAACTGAAAGAATCGAAAATGAAAGTATCCTCATATCTAATGCTCCTTCTCACATCCTAGTTTCCCTTCATCCCACAATCTCTTCTGATTTACCAGCTGAAGATGGTGCAAACACACACCTCTTGGTTTCCAGTCCTCCCCTAATGATAATCCTGCCCAGTACCTTTCTCGTTTCAGACACCCAAGAGTTGGTCACCTGGTCGGCCATCAATGGGACAGCAAAAAGTGGAAAGCAGGAAGACATTGATGAAGAAAAAACATCGCAACCCTTCTCACACCTGCAGCTATCGGTCCAATCCTGGCACTGGGCATACTTTAGAAAATAGTTGGAGCTGGCACAAAATGGGTGGAATTTAATTGAGTTCATTAGAGCCACCATGATGGGAGTTTGCAGTTGACCACAACAAATCAAGACAAATGCTCTGCTGAATAGTACATTGCTTCACCAGAAAGGACAAAGCAGCGGGTACAGTGTTTAACACAGTTAATAGTCTCCATGTACATGATTTGTGGGCAATTGTCATGTGCTGTGTGGTCAGTGGATAGCTCTCATTGCCCAACCATTGACCTTCGGCTTGTTCTGTTCAAATGCAGATGGTACGGTGGGTTGTAGCAGAATGAAGGCTCCATGACTGCTGCCTGGATACTGGGAAATGCCCTGCATCACAAGTTGCATATACTCACTCACCAGCTGGGTGCTGAGGGATTGGCATTCTTTCCAGTTATAGCACATCTCAGAATTGATGTGTGGCACCTGCAGACTGAAGTGCGTGCAGTCAATGATGTCCTGCACACTGGGGATGTCTGCAACCTTTATAAAGCTGTGTGCTCACACTCAATACTTCTCTCAGGCATTAGAACATGGAATGCATTCAGCTGTTTTAGAATACCTGTGGCATCTCTTTCACAACAGTGGTTTGGGAAAACTGGCAGTTGTTGCAAATATCATCATCTCCAGATTGAAAGGAGCCAAATACATAAATGTCCATGTTCGCCGTTACATTCACAGCCACTAGGAACGGTATCTCCATTCTGCTCTGCTCTATCACTGCAATTGCGGCTTCAGCAAGTGGCAGATTTTACTGAGAGCTTGCTTTGTGAAGAGGCGACCTTTTGTCACTGGGGTTTGGATAGGAGAATTACTCCTTGAACACTCAGCAGATATGGCCTCCTGCTGAGAACATTTACCACTGCCACCTCCTCCTCCTCCCTCTTCCAGCAGATTGTCCTGCTCTGTGTTCATTCTCCTTGCTATGTTCTATGCCTAGGGAGGTGAAAATTACTGAATCCCTGTTTGAGAGGTTTGCGCAAAATCCTTGAAGTCAGGACAAAGTCTTTTAGCATAGGCCGCACCACTCCCCGTGGACCTCAGTAACTTTAATCGACTTCGAAAAGCACAAAATACTTTGACAAATTCAGCAAAAGCCAATCAGTCAGTAACTAATGTGAAAGTGATTGATGATCTCGCTAAAGAGCTCTGGTGGGCATTCTTCGTGTTTCTGAATGCAGGTTCACCTGTGCAAAGTTAAGCAAGGGTATTAGGTGGAATGCTGATATGATGATTGCCTCTTTAAGTGCAACACAGCAGAGTAAGGGTTGCATGGCGTGTGCGACTAATCAGAACCCAGAGTGTGGAATCGCCTGACGGTGAGAGAGGCTCTGAGGCAAAGAGATATTTCAGGAGCCGTGAGGCTGCTGTGCAAGTCTTATGTGTTATTTTGTGTTAATTAATGAAGTCTATGAAAGTGCATCTTTATAGCTGAACTCCAAGTTGAAGTGTTGGGCGTCAAATCACAACAACACACTGATTGATGTCACAATCTACAAATTTATAGTGGATGATGTCTGCCTCTGGCTCAGCCAGCTATATAAGTGTGTGTATCCAATTTTGTAGGAAAGCAGTACCTGAAGCCTATATATCTAGTGATGATGCCTGTTTATCAAGATTTCTACTCTGCCAGGAACTAACATCAGAGTCATCTGACGGATTTAAAAGAAGGGGACAGAAACATGGATTAAGCGATTTATTTTTAATTGCATTCAGTCCCCAGCAGATTTTCATGTCTGACAGATGAATAAGGACATTATTGAAATAGTTAACCAAGCAGAGAAAAGTAGATAAAATTACCTTCTTGCTGTGAGAGGCCATCACCAATGCTGGTAGTTGCGTCTTGCCCCTAAATGTCAATGACAGCCTTTTACACGGGGGGGGGGGGGGGGGGCTGGGGGGGGGGGGGGGGGCTGGGGGGGGGGGATGTTAGTCATTGTAGAATCACAGGACCTTTCTACTGCTGAGTGACTCCCTTCTGCTGGGGGAAAGTTTTTCTGGAAAGTAGAGGGTAACTGGGGAATCACGGCTTCAGTGAAGTGTGTCATAATATATACCAATATATCATGGTGCAGACACACACTGATGGACACACATAGGGACCAATCAACATGTACAAACACCGCAGCCAATTACCAGTTAGAATACACACACTATAAAGGCAGAGGGCACCACGGTTCCCGCTCATTCTGGGTGCTGCCTCTGAGTGTAACAGGAACTCATCCAGCCCAGCACAGACTCACAACACGTGCTGAGAGAATCAACTGGTTCAGACAAGGTTTAGGTCCCTAGTTCAAGTTAGCATTATTTAGACCCACAGTCATCGTGTGTTAGTTAGTTAGAAGTAGTTAATAAAATTGAGTTGAACCTTCATCTGTGTTGGAAGTGTCTGTTCATATCTCAAGCCTACCCAAGCCAACACATCAAGGTGGTTGGCCCTTTAAGGGTAACACAGCAGAAAAGGGTCACCCGGTTTAGGTGACCAATTGGGATTCAGAGTGGGTAATCACTGCAGGGATTGGAACTCTAATGGGCATGAGATATGTCGGGAGCCAGCTGCAGCCTGAAGGGGATGTTCAGCAATGAGATCTCTTAAAACTGAATAGCTGCAGAGGATGCCACTAGAGTAGTTTTACATAAATTTATTAAGGATTGAAATTAATTACAGAAAGTTACTGGGTAACCATTAGTAATGATTAAACCTGTATTTTAGGACATAGCAGTGATAATCATGTGAACCCTAGCTACAAGCAGTGGCCACAATGCATGATGGGATTTGGATTAGCTAACTTGCCCATGTTGTTGAGACACACACGATGTGTGGTCAGCAGATTACATAGTGAACAAGTTTTATCAGTGACCCCCAACATCCTCTGAAACAATCCATGGAGTAAAAAGGATGCCAGTTCTGCCATTGTGCCCTCAGCTGGGCAATGGATGTTAGGATGTGGAAAACAAATTCAAATGGAGTAAGGGGGGGGGGGGGGGGGGGGGGGGGGGTCCCCACCGGTTCAAAATAGCAACAGAGTGCCATTACATCGCAGAGTAGCTGTGGGAATGACTGCTAATCCCGCCCAGAATAGACTCTGATTTTATTTGGTTAGATCATTATTGGTTAGGTGGATTGGCCATGTTCCTTCACTGTCACTGGGATAAAATCCTAGAACTCTCTCCCCAACAGCACAGTGAGTGTACCTACAGCTCAAGGACTGCAGCGGTTCAAGAAGGCAACTCATCACAACCTTCTGAAGGTCAACGAGGGATGGTCAATAAAATCTGGCCTAGCCAGCGACACCCACATGCTGTAAATGATTTTTTTAAAATTGTGCTGGTTATCCGCCACCCTCCTCACCGTTCCTCCCACACTTGAGATTTACCTACCTGGCAGAAACTCTGCTCCCCACCAAATCTGGCAAGTTGCCTCAGGATGTCTATTTGGCACCCTACAGCTTGAACATTTTATTCCGGCAAAAGTAAATGATGCCAAAGTTGCACAATCATGCAGAAGCCTCTTGCCTGGTGGAATGGGTGTCCATTCAAAAGGTAAAATAGATCCTCTTTACTTTAAGCTACAGCAGTTCTTAAATAACACTGTAGCACCCAATTCCCTGCTGGCTAATTGGTAAACCTCCGATGATTCACATGTTTCCAGGATGGCAGCTGCATAACCCATGCCAATGAGGTCTGACCTGAAAAATGTGATGGGTCCCCCACATTAGTTCCATGCATGGTCATGATAATTAGCGCCACAGAGTTCTAAACTGCGATTTTGTTGATTGTTATTAGATTGGGGCATCTGGAACTGAGTTAAATTAGAGATCAGCTATGATCAGATTTAAATTTGAAAAGGTTTGAAAGGCTGAACGGCCTACTCCTGTTCCTAGGTTCAATATATTCATGTCTGTGTCTGAACTGAACAATTAATGTAAATTAATCTATCACTTTGACCAAGCTTTTGGTCAGATATCTAATATCGACTGATGCGGCTTTCGTCAAGTGTTGTTGATAGCATTTCTGTGAAGCTCTTAGCATGTTTTACTACAATAAAGGCTCCACAAAAAGGCAAAATGTTCTCTTTGTAGATATGCAAAGAGGTATTGTTTTATTTCAGTTTAACATTTGTGGATCCTCATGCCTGGATTCCTGATTCTCCTCTCGTCCTTCATCAAACAAGTAGCAACATATGATAGCATTTCTGAGAAAAGTGTTTGATTTTTAGATCCTAGCTCCTGCTGTAAAAAGTAAATGACATGAATAATAGTAAACAATGAATTGAATCAAAAAATAGGGTCACACATTATCACACATTGCTTTGAGAAAATTGTCCTGTGTAAGATGTTGGAAATTGCTGAATTGATGGTGGATTGGGATTGTGCAATTATCCTACATCCCGGTGGCCTGCTCTATCTCTGTCGAGGTGACTGTTATGTGGGCGTCTCTTATTTACAGTGACTTGTGCTTGTCTTGCAATGTAATGTGATGAATTTTTCCTGTCTGGAATACATTGTCTAAAGAGGAAATGGAAGCAAACGCAGAGGTCACTTTTGTAAAGGGAATGGGATGGATACTGGAAGGGAAGGAAATTGAAGGGAAAGAAGGGTGTTTAGGAATAACTGGACACAGCCACAAGAGGACAGATGGTTTCCTCTTGTACTATAAGATGCTTTGATCCTATGGTAAAGGAAAGTGTGAGTTTAGAGCAAGTATTTCAAGGAAAATTGCCGATGTGAAAGTGATAGCTGTTTAGCCTTGTATGAAATGAGCTTAAAAATACACCTGAGACAGAAAATGCTTTTCTTTTGTTGAAAATACGCACTCTTAAATCTTCTTACTCTCACTTAGACGAGTGAGGTGGTTAGACGTACTGCATAATTCCAATCTGGGAGCCCCGCCTAAGCTGATAATAACTGGCTTCAACCTGTGTCTGACCACATGAATATAGTTTGGAGATTATCACCAAAGCTGCAGTAATACAGGCTCAGCCGAATCTTACTTGATCCATAAATTACGGAATCTAAGCAGAACTAGGCCGGACGAGTAGATGGCTCCTGTCATCACATGGGATCGACAGAATTTCTTTACTGGGATAATTAACAGCAACATTCATCCAGGATTATTGGAAATCCTCATTATGTTTTTTTAAAACCACATCAGAGGTTGCAAATGAAATCATGGAAATTTATGGTTCAATTAACATCTCTTTAATCTCTCCATACCTAAGTCTGAAATTGAAAATTTATTGCTCTAATTATACCCACATATAAAAGATTATGCCTCACTGCTTATTCAAGATAAGATGGTAGCTTTTTCAATCCTGTACAAGTAAATGTATCTTACACTTACTGAATTTATGCAAGGCACTTCTAAGAAATACATCTTCTCTGTTGAAGAAATAAAACAGAATAACTTCTAAGTAAAACCATTTATACCTACAGGAGGTAAAATAAGATCAAGAAGACTTTGGAGCAGAATTAGGCTATTCGGCCCATCGGGTCTGTTCCACATTCAATCATGGCTGATATGCTTCTCAGTCCCATTCTCCTGCCTTCTCCCCATAACCCCTGATTCCCTTATTAATCAAGAACCTATATATCTCTGTCTTAAAGACACTCAATGATTTGGCCTCCACAGCCTTCTACGGCAAAGAGTTCCACAGATTCACCACCCTCTGGCTGAAGAAATGCATCCACATCTCAGATTTAAATGATCGTCCCTTCAGTCTGTGATTGTGCCCTCGGGTTCCAGTTTTTCCTACAAGTGGAAACATCCTCTCCAAATCCACTCTATCCAAGCCTCTTACTACTCTGTAGGTTTCAATACGATCCCCCTTCATCCTTCTAAATCCAACGAGTACAGACCCAGAGCCCTCAACCGCTCCTCATATGGCAATCTCTTCATTCCAGGGATCATTCTTGTGAACCTCCTCTGGACCCTTTCCATGGCCAGAACATCCTTCCTTAGATATGGGGCCCAAAACTGCTCACAATATGAATGGCAGGGTAGGTGCAACAGTGGTCTACTGCTATCTAGTAAGAAGTCTTACAACACCAGATTAAAGTCCAACAGGTTTGTTTCGAATCACTAGCTTTTGGAGCACTGCTCCTTCTTCAGGTGAATTCATATGAGGAAGAAGGAGCAGTGCTCCGAAAACTCGTGGTTCGAAACAAACCTGTTGGACTTTAATCTGGTGTTGTAAGACTTCTTACTGTGCTCACACCAGTCCAACGCCGGCATCTCCATATCATGGCTACTCCTTTCTAAATCTTGAGCATTCCATTGCTAGAAAATTCCACATTATCACTACATAATTAGCTACAGTCCACAACGGACAAATGGCTATGCAGCTTGAGCAGCAAGTGTGGGGCTGGTGCGGACCCACAGGTCCCAATTCTACCTCAGCTGAAGCAGAAATTTAACTTATATTCTGGTACTGTTCTGAACCGCACACGCGTCATCCAGTCAACTGAGCTAACCAGCCCCTACACGCTCTCATTATTCCCTGAGTAAAGACTTTCCCGAGTAACATTGGCTTTTTTTTGCGATTATCTTATGTTTTATGATTCCTAGTTTTGTATTCCCCTCGAGTGGAAAGTGTGGGTGGGATTTTTCGGCTGGTCCCTTGTTGGCGACCTTCCAACGCGGGTTCCCCAGCTGATAAGGGTGCGACCATCAAGCAACCCTGTGAGCGGGATGAGGCCAGAAGATTTTGCCTCCGGTCAATGGCAGGCTGCCTCTGCCATCGCAAAACAGGCCATGGAGGTGGTGGGGTGGCAGAATCCCACACATAATCTCTATATTTACCCTCTTGGGCCCCTTCATTTTAGACCCTATCAGGTCACCTCTCAGTCTTCTCCTTCGAGAGAAAAGGGCCCCATGCCCATTCAATCTTTCCTGATAGATCCCTTTCAGTTCTGACATCATTGTAAATCACAGCAGATTTTGGTGCGATTGGCAGCCAGCTTGAATCGCACAGATCTTTTGGATAACAGGCTCGATTCTCTCATCAACAGCAAAGTTAATCTTTGTGCTTTGTATCAAATCAGAAAATCCAGGTGCTGAAAACTGGGACAAAACAACGAGCCCCAGCACAAGCTGTTTGGGTCCGTTCCAATCAAAAATCACAACCAATAATTTTCCCATTTTGTGTTGTGTTGCCTATTGCTTGGATTATATAAATGAAAGGTTGGAGAGCTGCTGTGCTTGTTAGTGTCACAGCATTGTAAACAGATTCATAAAGATTCCCTTTGGTTAGTGCCGCTAGTGAAACTGTAAATGATGGTGTTAATGCACATCTCATGATGGCTGCTGCACAAACTGAGGTTTTACATTTATTCATTATTTATTCATTGCCTCATTGTGTATAAACCATAACCAGATTATTTTTACTGTTTATAAACCCTCTACTGCTTTGGACTGTGCCACCCTGGCATGGGTACCGCTTTGGACTGAACCACTTTAGCATGGGTACTGCTTTGGACTGAACCACTTTGGCATGGGTACTGCTTTGGACTGTGCCACCTTGGCAGGCGTGACAGCATCTGATCTGGCCAGATCAGAGGCACAAAATAAGGTCACAGGTGGAGTAAAGGGTGGGATCACCGAATGCTACCATCCTGAGAGAGGGAAGCAGGATCATGCTGTGTAGAGCCACTGCACTTCCCTCGGGGTTTGCCTCAGCAAGCCTAGTAACCTATTGGAGAACATATTGCTGGACAACCGTGGAATATTGCCAACCAATTTGAACACTATGATTGCAGCCGTGACAGCAGCAGTCTGAGCCTGTGTGGCAGCAAGCATGGAGCTCATGACCTCTGTCAGAGCTTCCACTGTAGCACTGTGAGGTTGGGTACCTTCCACCTGTGCTGCAGCGGAAACTGAGATAGTGGCCACCTGACTGTCCATCATCGTTGGGCCTACATGGCGATGGCCACCATACCCTTGTCGGAAAAGCTGGGCTACAAGCTCTGGGTGAAGCCCTCTATCTTGTTTGACTTCTCCCTGTTCCTGAGATTGACAACAGCCTCTCTACAAGCTGTGAGCTGGCACATAAACTATGCTTTCCCCTGACCTGGTTAACATAAGGACATGAGAAATAAGGGCCTGGATTCTCCCGCCGGAACTGAATCACGTGTAATTCATGTTCCCGCTAGGGGATCTGTTTGATCCGAAATTCAGGAGATGCAAATCGACCAGCACTTTTCCCATGTGTATCGCAAGCAATTCCCAGCCCTGCTGGCTTCAGATTTGCTGCGGCTGGATTTTGCTTTAAAGAGCCTGACAAGCTGGAGCTGCTTATTAGTGCTCCATTCACCACAACACTCACATTCCAGCCAAGTAGCTGGCTCAGAGAAGATCTGCCCCTAATTTCAGGAATTTAAGTGGACCGACTGCTCAGTGCCTGGAGTAGGTGGCAGAGGCAGTAGGTGGCAGAGGCAGTAGGTGGCAGAGGCAGTAGGTGGCAGAGGCAGTAGGTGGCAGAGGCAGTAGGTGGCAGAGGCAGTAGGTGGCAGAGGCAGTAGGTGGCAGAGGCAGTCAGTGCTGCCAGCATCACCAGGACAGCCGCACGCAATGCCGCAAGAAGATGAATAACCTCCTTCAGCTGGGGTATCATGATGGGCCTAATCTAGATTGAAGGTGATGCAGTCTGATGCCCGGGCATCTAGGGCATCCATCACAGCTTTGATGCACCTTGATGCTGATGTTTGTGAGATCCCACACAGGTCTCCCACCGAGTCCCAGAATGAGCCAGAGGCATAGAGGTTCAGGGCGACTGTCACCTTGATGGCCACTGGGAGCTGGTGACCTCCTCCATACCCCCACCGTGCCATAGGTATATGTTGGGATGGTCAACGTGTGCTGGCAGTCACCTCCATGCTAAGATGCTTGTGTGAGGGTTGATACTACAGCTGGGCGTGAGCGAGGGAGGTGTGCCTTTGATGAAAGCTCAGCTGCAGTGTGATGTGGAGCCTGGGTGTTACACACTGGGTGTGACACCGAGCTGGTCAGGTTTCCAGCATTTGTTGCCCATCCCTAATTGCCCTTGAACTGAGTGGCTTGCTCGGCCATTTCAGGGGGGGTGGGGTGGGGGAGGGGGTAGTTAAGAGTCAACTGCATCGCCAACTGGGTTTGGAGTCACTTGTGGGCCAGACTGGGTAAGGATGGCAGATTCTCTTCCCTGAAGGACCTTTGTGAACTAGATGGGTTTTTACGGCAATGGTTTCATTATCATCAAATGCTGGCCCAACCAGTGATGTCCACATCCCAAGAACGGATGTATTTTTTAAAAAAAGGAGTATGTGTAGGCCAGTTGACCTCTCACACCTACTCAGCCATTCAACAAGACCATGATTGATCTTCAACCTCAATTCCACTTTCCTGTGATCCCAATTTCCCTTGATTCCTTTAGTGTATAAAAATCATCATTAGGTTTTTAATTCCAGATATTTAGTGAATTCACATTTCACCATCTGCTATGGTGGGATTCGATCCTGGTACCACAGAGCATTACCCTGGATTACTAATCCAGTGACAATATCACTATGCCACCGCCTCCCTTTGTTTCTTATGTTCTTATATTCTTTTAACTTCTCATGAGGCTCCGGGGCTGCGTAGGCAGCAGTTGGGGTGTGTCTGAAAGCAAAAAATCAGATGGGGAAGGTTGGGATGAGGGTTGAAGGTAAGAGGTCCTTCATGGCAGGTATGGCAGGAAGAGGGTGAAGTAAGAGTTGAGAATGAGATAAGGGAGGAACATATCATCCTGAATGGCCTCAGGCACCCCAGGTGCAATGGGCTCCGTTCCAGCAGTCCCCATGAGGTGGTGCACCATTTCCTCTGTCAGGCTTAGGAGATGAGTCTGCTCTGCTGTATGCAATACTGTGAAACCTTCTCCTGCAAGACAGGGTGAAAGGTGGCAGCAAATGTGTTGCACATATTTGGGTCATGTTCTTGCCCTAGCTGAATAGCTGGAGGCATATTAAGGTTGTCAGTCTGGCATCACCATCTAAGGGTGCATGAGGATGAAGTTAAGGATCTGAATGTTAGGCAAAAGTCCTGGGTGGTAGGGTTTCTCATGGGGTGAATGATGGGTGGGGTGGTTTGAACAGAGTGAAACATTACTGATGCAGTGGGGGAGCTGATGTCCTCTGACTATCCATTCACTGACCTTGAGTATCCACCTGAGGGCATTGACCATCTTGCTGCACTGTTGCCAGGTCCTTGAGGGACTCCTCATTCTGACATACCTATTTTATTAATTTACGCAATGTGGGTATTGTTAGCTAGACCAGCATTTATTTCCCATCCCTAGTTTCTTTTGAGTAGGTGGTGGTGAGCTGCCTTCTTGAACTGCTGCAGCCCTTGAGGCGTAGGTACATCCACAGTGCTGCTGGGGAGGGAGTCCAGGATTTTGACCCAGTGGCAGTGAAGGAACGGTGATATATTTCCAAGTCAGGATGGTGAGTGACTTGGAGGGGAACCGTCAGGTGGTGAGGTTCCCAGGTATCTGCTCCCCTTGTCCTTCTAGATGGTCGTGGTTGTAGGTTTGGAAGGTGTTGCCCAAGAAACCTTGGTGAGTTCCTGCATAGCATCTTGTAGATGGTACACATAGCTACCCTCACTGTGCATGCTCGGGTACCTGTTGAATGTTGAGCCAGACGTGCTCAGCTGAATAGTGCAATCATTTGAAAGAAATTTCAGTGTGAAGTTTATGTGCTGGTCCCGTCAATAGGATCAGGTGTGTGGAGATTGCGAATCACAACCCTTATCCTAGAAAACAGGAGTAAACCAATTTTTAGCCTGTTATTTCTTGAGAGGTTCACCATCTCTTCTAAGATTCTCTGTTATGTTGGGAATTTGATTGAAATATCTGTCTGAAAAATTGTTAAAGTTTGCTCCTTTAGCTTTGCCTTTTCAAATATCAGGGACTGGACTTTCAATCGCCGGTGGGGGCAAAGTAGGGTGCAGACGCGATTGACAAATAGTGTATTGGGATTGCGTGGCGGTCTTCTCTGTGAAGTGCAGCATTGTTTAAAGGAAGGGTGGAGGAGGAGCACAAACCAGCACACCTTCATTTGACTTTCTCTGAAGCTTGGTGAAGAGTTTGTTAATAGTTGGGTTAGTGGGTTAATGGGCAGCACGGTGGCACAATAGTTAGCATTGCTGCCTCACAGCACCAGGGACTGGTGTTCAATTCCGGCCTTAGGGCGATTGTCTGTGTGGAGTTTGCACTTTCTCCCCCTGTCCGCGTGGGTTTTTTCCGGGTGCTCTGGCTTCTTCCCACAGTCTGAAAATGTGCAGGTTAGGTGGATTGGCCACGCTAAATTGCACCTTAGTGACCAAAAGATGTGCAGGTTAGGTGGGGTTACAGGGAAAGGGCGGGTGGAGTGGGCCTAGGTCAGGTGCTCTTTCAGAGGGTTGGTGCAAACTCGATGAGTCGAATGGCCTCCTTTTACTGTAAGGATTCTATGAGTAAGAGAATCAGAGTTTTAAAGGTGAGAATGGGAAGTGTGAAGAGTCTGAGGCATAATTAGTGCTTGTCTAGAGCTATGAATAGTAATGGTAGGAGCTCCAACTTTCTTTCCATCACAACGCTAATCAGCAATCGCTCCCATTCTTACCACCTGTGTTGGAATGAGTTCTTGCCTCCAGGCAGCTCCCAGCTCCATTAATTGTCGCCAAACTTGCCTCTGGCTCAATTCGGGCTTTTGCACTTAAAAATTACATTATATCACTGATGTTGATCATAGATCATAGAATTTTGATGCGGCACAGGGTCATGGAAATGATCCAGATGTTGGGTTCCCAAACCCGGATTGAAATTCCAGCTCTATGTCACAATGTTATGCCACCTAAGTAAAGGGGTATAGTGGTTGAAAGTAAAT